>NC_083230.1:22912796-23225523 GCF_032191835.1 Heteronotia binoei
TGACCCCAAGATCTCTCTCTTGGGCAGTCTCTGCCAGTTCACACCCCATCAACCTGTATTTGTGGCTGGGATTTTTGGCCCCAATGTGCATTACTTTGAACCTCATCTGCCATGTTGATGCCCACTCACCCAGCCTCAACAGATCCCTTTGGAGTGCCTCACAATCTTCACCCTGAACAATTTAGTGTCATCTGCAAACTTGGCCACTTCATTGCTTACTCCCAACTCCAAATCATTAATGAACAAGTTAAAGAGCATGGGACCCAGTACTGAGCCCTGCGGCATCTCACCGCTTACCATCTTCCACTGCGAAGTTGTGAGTGAGCCTGCATTTGACTATCATTAGGTTGTTTTAGATTATTACCATAACCTTGTAAAAATCTCAGAATGAATTGGCTCACCCTAAGTCAGCTGTGGCTTTATGCACTTTCTACCACCACAGCAATAGAAGGGAATCTCAACAGGAACATGGGGCAGGGAGAAAAGGCACTGAGAGTTTGGAAAAAGCAAGAGTGATCTTAAGACGTGCAGAAGCACTTTCTCGTCCATTTTTCTGGGAAAACAAACTGATTTTTTTAAAGCCGGAAGGCAAAACTTTGTTCATCCCGTTTTCAAAGTGGAGAGAAGTCTCCTACTTCAGCCAGGATGCTTTGTAGCCCCCAGATAAATTTGTCTCTGGCTTTCCAACCCATTTATTTTGAATTTTATGATATAATATTCAAACTTCCCCATTTCTCCCTTCGCGAGTTAGTACTTTTCTTCACCTTTTGATCTCCACCATCCCCTTGAAGAACTGGCCCTGTCTTTAAGTGTATGGGTTTGTAAAGCAACTTCTGTTCAGAGACACAATAGTTACAATACAAGAAACTACAAGCCAGCCTAATTTCTCCTGCCCAGTTTCTCCACCTCTGGTTCTTTCCCCATTTCCAATGCCTTTTCTGGTCAGGTCAAACGAAACTCCCCCTCATTCTATGTCATCATGGTTCTAGGGTTGCAGAAAGCAAGGCTAGAGTTCCAGTCCTTTTCACTCCAAACAAAAGCGGGGGGGGGGGGATCACACCAGCCACTGTGCAGCCTTGATGTTCTTTGCTTGGCACCAGGGTTGTTGTTTTTGGTTTTTTTTTTGTAGAAGAAGCCCAGTAGGAATTGCATGTTAGGCCATACACCCTGACACCAAGCCAGCCAGAGCTGCATTCCTATGCGTTCCTGCTCAAAAAAACTCTGCTTGGCGTAAAGCTGCCCTTGGCAAAGATGATGCCTTGGGAGCTAATTCTCAGGAGTGCCGTGAGGCTTACTTGTGAGCAGACGCACCAAAGATCATGCCCGTTCTCTCCTCTTTTCTTTCTTTCCTCCCCACTTTCGAGGTTCATGGGCTCATCCTGTCTGCACAAAGGAAGTGAGGGTAGTTGTGCTGCCTTCATTTCTCCTCCCCACGATCATGCTATCTTTTTCATGGAAACCAGGCACCAATGCCTCTTGCCCCACCTCATGTTTCTCAGAAGGATGCAAACTGGAACAGGACACTTTGTGATTTCCTCTACCTTCATGCTGGGGGGGGGGGAGGGGAGGGAGAGAAGGCAACCACATTCTAGCTCTAGCTGAAGAAGTGAGCTGTGACTCATGAAAGCTCATGCCCTGCCACAAATCTTGTTCCTCATTAAGGAGCTACTGGACTCTTGCTCCCTTCCACTCAGGGCTTTTTTAATAGCAGGAATTCCTTTGCATATTAGGCCACACACCCCTGATGTAGCAAATCTTCCTGGAGCTTACACTAGCCCCTGTACTAAGAGCCCTGTAAGCTCTTGGAGGATTGGCTACATCAGGGGTGTGTGGCCTAATATGCAAAAGAGTTCCTGCTACAAAAAACAACAACACTCTGCTTCCACTAATAAAGAATGCAAGCTGTGCTCTTAGGTTTCTTCACTCCATGTGTTAGAACTGGAAAATGGGATCTCTCCAAGTGCCATGGGACACTCTCACTCTCTCTCTCTCTCTGACTCTTTCCTTCCCTCCCTCCCTCTGTCAGTTGCTCTCAGGACCAATAGGAGCCCTGCGATGGCTGGATGTGACCCACAGGCCATATGTTTGATACCCCTTGTGTAGACAATCCTATACCTATACATGTTGAGTGACAAAAAGATGCTGAGGGGAGTCGTAGGTTAAAAGCCAGTGAAATGATTACATAGAGACAGCAGCTTAGGTTTCAAGAAGCGACGCAGTGCTTTAGAAGCAGCATTGCCCTGAAGTCTGTATTATATGGAAAACTGCATTCAGTGATATATGGGTTGAGAATTCCACTGATTGGCACTGTTCATTATTTCTTTTATTGAAAATTAAACTGTAGGTTAAATTCAATAGCCAAATTAGGTAGTTGATTAAATTACCTTGGGTATTATGAATTTGCTTTCAGGAGCTGAAACTCTCTCACTAAATTAAAAATCATTAAAGGGGAAGAAAAAAAACAATTTGGGAAAGAATTTTTTCAGCATGTTATAGCCTAAGAGTAACAGAATGAATCAGAGAAACTTCACAGCTCATTAGCCTAAGGCAGAATCAAGATGAAGATTTTTGAATCCCATTGATTTCTATGCGCGTCTCGTCCATTGAATTCCTGTTATCCTGATTAAGGGCTCATTCGCGTATTCCCCCCACCTCCAACACACTTTGGTCTGACTGCTCTCCTCCATCCACAGCTACAGTCAAGCTGGGTTCCAAGTTGATCTGCTGTCCTTAAGGATGTTTCAAAAACAAGCTTGGAAATTTGTGACATGAAATTAAAGAATAAGAGTTTATTTTTTAAAAAGAACATGTCTAATGAAAAAAAATCAAGTGGCCGCCTGTATCCTAGCCTTCTCTGGCTTTTTAAAAAGGAAGCCATTGTTTATGTAAGAAATGGTCTTTATAAGTGAATAACTTAAAAATAACTTTTTATTCATATTACACATTTTATGATTTAAATATTTGTATATTTATTTAGAAAATGTACATTCTGCCTTCACAGAGACCCACTTGCAGCAACTCACAAAATGAAAACAAGGAAAATGTATAAGAAAAAACACCTCACTTCCATGAACTTTATTATGAGGTAATCAAGGATATAGATAGGTCACTTGAGGCCCACAATGAAACATAGCATTTGGGCCCACTCAGATGCTGTCAGTAGATAACATAGTATTGGATCCTATGAAATGTGAAATTTCCTGCTTCCCCGCACCTCAGTCATCTATGCCCATGTGGAACAGTAGACCTCTAGGAACACCATGGGAGATGAGGGGGAATCAGCAAAAACCACCCTCTTCCTTGAAAGGAAATGCCTTCTGTATATGCTAGCTGAAATGACACTTAAATACATGGGGATATTAGAACATAAATCATGTTGGATCAGTCCAGTGTCCCATTCAGTCCAATACTCTGTGTCACACAGTTGCCAAAACCAAAGTGCCACTGGGAGGTCCACCAACTTGATAAGTCTTCATAATGAGTGGTTGCAGGATTACCCCAATTTTTCTGGTGAACAATGTTTCTCTAGAAGCACATTCCAGGCTTGGGATTTTTCTTTGAGTGCCCCATGCCTCTAGAAATGCTTTCCAGAAAAAAGTCAGGGGTGATACTGTCATCCTGACTTTCCAGTGAAGATGTTCTTCCAGGGATCTTTTGGGACAGACTTGAGCTTGGACAAAGAACCCTACCAGGTCAGTACCAAGGCCAAAAAAGCCATGGCCCTGATTGAGGGCAGCTGGATATCTTTCAGGGCAGCTGGATATCCTTCAGGGATCACCAGAAAGTTCTTCTCTCCAAAGCATAATGCTCTTTGGGGGGTATACCAGGAGAGGCTGTCCCGTAGATGTTGGTAGATTGGTGGGGATTCTGTCTGTTCTTGTTTTTATGTTGTGGTCCACCCTGAGTCTGCTCATGGGGATGGCAGAATATAAATTAAATTAATTAATTAAATTAATTAATCCAATGGGATGCCAGCTCAGTCCTTAGTGAGAACAACCGAAAAGGCAAACCTGAGGAATGATTGCAGACACATTACAAAGAGCAGTTCAGCTTTAGCAGCTTATTTGCCCTGCTTGTGAGTCAAGAAATCAAACACTTATTTATTTATATTTATACTTTAAAATGTATGAATCTCCCAGTCCCTGAGTTCACAGGGCTCTGGGTGATTTACAACAGAGGTTAAAAAAAACATCGAAACAAAACTATGTTAAAATTAATAAAATCTTAAAATTATCTCCAGCTGGTGTCAATTTGTTCTTAAAACCTGTTCCAAACTGTGTTGCCACCTTGCAGGCAGGGTAAGGAGGAGGCAGAATCGAAAAGATGGCAAAAAAAGAGAGAAGGGTGCCCGTCATGATGGGAAGCCATTGCTGCCCTCAGCAAGAAGCCTCGTGGAACATCTCTGCCTTACAGGCTCTGTGGAATTGCGCTAAGTCTCTGCAGGGCGTCGATAGTATTTGGCAGAGAGTTCCCGCTGGGTTGGAGCCAAAACCAAATAAGCCCTGGCTCTGGTTGAGGACAGACTAATATCTTTGGGGCCAGGGATCACATGCAGATTATTCTCAGCAGAGCATAACACTCTCCCAGGGACATACCAGAAGAGGTGGTCCCAAAGATATGCGGGTCCCAGACTGCTCAAGGCCTTAAACACCAAAACCTTGAACCTGACTTGGTACTCCACTGGGAGCCAGTGTAGCTGGTGTAGCACAGGTTGTATATGTGCTGTCCATGGTGTTCCCGTTAGGACTTGTGCAGCTGCATTCTGGATCATTTGGAGCTTCTGGACTGGTCTCAAGGGTAGGCCAGCATGGAGTGAATTACAGTAGCCTAGCCTGGAGGTGAACATTACAAGGATTACTGTGGCTAGGTCAGGGGTGACAAGAAAGGGGCTAGTTGTCACACGGTGCAGGTGGAGAAATACCAGCTTGGTAATATTCATGAACTAAGCCTCCAGAGTTAAGGAGGTATCCAGGACCGCACCCAAACTCTTGATGGATTGCACCCTATCAAGAGTGGGAAGTCTTTGCCCCAACCCTGAAGCACACCCCCCCCCCCTCCCAGCCATTGAACCTCTGTCTTTGCTGGATTCAGTTTCAGTCTGTTCTTCATTAACCATCCTACCATGGCCTCCAAGCTCGTGGCCGAATTATGCAGGGTAGCCATCCAGTAGCCATCCAGTAACAGATAAAGCTGGATGTCATCAGCATACTAATGACATGTTAGCCTGAAACTCTGCACCAGCTGGGAGAGGGGGTGTATATAGATGTTAGCACCAGGGAGAGGATTGCCCCCTGAGGAACCCCATATCTAGACACCCTCTCTCCCAGTGCCATCCTCTGTACCTGACCAAGGAGAAATGAGGAAAAGCGTTTCAGGGCTGCCTCGTGAACTTCTATGTCAATGAGGTGGTGAATCAAAAGATCGTAATCTACCATGTTGAACGTTGCTGTGAGATCAAGCAACAGCAGCAGCACCAACCCACCTTGATCCAGCTGTCTGTGGAGATCATCTGTCAGGTCAACCAACACTGCCTCTGTCCTGTGGCCAGGGCAAAAGCCAGACTGGAATGGATCCAATGCCAATGTGTCATCCAGGAAGCTCCGGAACTGCTTGGCTACTGCTCTCTCAATCACCTCACCCAGAAACAATAAGTTCAAAACTAGGAGGTAATTGGCAGGATCAGTAGGATCCAAAGATTGTTTTCCCCAAGAGTGGTACCACCACAGCATCTTTAAGGCCATCTGCATAGACCCCTGTCTCCAGAGACAGATTGATAATGTCTGTCAGTGGGCCCCATATTCTCACACGGCTTTAATCAGCCATGAGGGACACAGATCCAAGAGGCATGTGGTTTGCCTAACAGCACTCAGATTCTTGTCAACATCAGCAGAGGAGAGTAATAGATCATTGATCATTGTAAGATCAATAGATCATTGTAACAGCTTCTAAAATCTGCCTTTATATTATGCTTATTTTACAAGTGAGGGACAGAGGCTAAAAATAAATAAATAAATAAATAAAATGGTGATTAGTTTATTTATTTGCCAGGACTGTTTAATGAGTTCACCGTTGTGGTAAGGTTTAAATTCTGGCCTTTTTTTGCAAGTGCAACATTCTGTTCACTAGGCAACTCTGATACTCTAATGTGGTGGTCCACTGATACTCTATAATCAGGATAGCCAAATGGCAGCCAATGATGCAAATATGGCTTGTGAAGTTGGTTTACCTGGGCACCAGTTATCTCTACTTATTAAATCAGATATGTCAAATCCTAAGAATTTCAGCTTTCAAAAAAAATCAAAAATTGCTTATGGGAGGGATGTGTGCTATGTAAGATATCTGGACTTTTAAAAATCATTCTCTGTTAGTGTCATATTTTATGCCCTGGTCAATGCCCATGTACATGTGCTCCATTACTGTCATCCATAGCCAGGTGGAACAACCTTGGTCATAGATCCTGTTCATTATAAGTTAAAGTATTAAAATTCAGCCTTTCAAGGTTGGCCACCTCTGATATATGAGATGAGATATGGTTGTTGACTTTAAACAGTCTAGATTTCTCTCTGAAGAATTTGGTAATCTGTTTGCTCCCATTCTGGTTTGCTTCTTCTCCCACGTCCAGCATCATATATGTAATTCTGCATTTGGATCTGCAGTGCAACTGGGGGGGGGAAATCAACATAATGGGGCAATGTACAGATAGGAGAGATCTTATAGCTTAATGGCAAAGTTGGGAAAACTTTGGATACTTAAACTGGGTGACTGGAGTTCTGAATTGGCAAGACACATCTTTCTACAAACCTGAAAAAGGCCCCAGGCTTACAGAAAAATGTGAAATCTAAACTCCCCACCCCCCAAAAAACACCACAGGCTGTGCAACTTAAAAACCCCCAAATGATAAAAGCTTTAAGCAATGGATTGCCTCAGTGGCTGTTGTTGGGCTACCACAGTATTCCAGACTTCAGTTTTTGTGAGTAAAACAGAAGGTAGTAGAGCCCTTTACAGGCCTATTTCGGCCTTTGAGGGAGAACTAATTGGGGTTAAGCCCGGATAGTTTTGCCAGCTCCAAGTTGGAAAATTTCTGGAGATTTTGGGGTAGAGTAAGTGGAGGGTAGGGTTTGGAGAGAGGAGAGGCCTCAGCCTGGCTGTTTGCTACTGTTCAATAGCTATGAAATCCAATGTGGTGTAGCAGTTAAATCTTCAGAATAATCTGTTAGAGCTTCAGAGTAATTTGTGATTGTCAGATTTGAATCCCCATCTCATTGAAGACGAAGACGAATTGCAGATTTATACCCTGCCCTTCTCTCTGAATCAGAGACTCAGAGCGGCTTACAATCTCCTTTATCTTCTCCCCCACAACAGACACCCTGTGAGGTGAGTGGGGCTGAGAGGGTTCTCACAGCAGCTGCCCTTTCAAGGACAACCTCTGTGATAGCTATGGCTAACCCAAGGCCATTCCAGCAGGTGCAAGTGGAGGAGTGGGGAATCAAACCCGGTTCTCCCAGATAAGAGTCCACGCACTTAACCACTACACCAAACACTCTCCAGCCCTGATCTCTCGGCTTGGCTTCGCGAACGAAGATTTAAGAAGGGTGCAATAGTCCACGTCTGCTGCAGGCTCGCTGGTGGCTGACAAGACCAATGCGGGACAGGCAGGTCCGGCCACAGTGGCTGCAGGGAAAAGTCTGATTTGGGGTTGGTGCTGTAGCAGTGCGATTCTTCCTCAATCTCCTTTTGTCCTCAAGACCAGCTATGCGTGCGTTCTCAAAAGAAGAGACAGCCTGGTGGATGGTGTGCCTCCATGCTTTGCGATCTGAGGCTAGGTCAGACCACTGGTGATGGTTGATGCGACAGGTGCCAAGGGATTTCTTCAAGGAGTCCTTGTACCTCTTCTTTGGTGCCCCTCTATTTCGATGGCTGGTGGAGAGTTCGCCATACAGGGCAATCTTGGGAAGGCGGTGGTTTTCCATCCTAGAAATATGCCCTGCCCAGCGCAGCTGCGTCTTCAACAGCAGTGCCTCGATGCTGGTAACCTCCGCCCGCTTGAGAACTTCAGTGTTGGTCACAAAGTCACTCCAGTGGATGTTGAAGATGGTGCGAAGGCAGCGCTGATGAAAGCGCTCAAGGAGTCGCAGGTGATGACGGTATAAAACCCATGATTCGGAGCCGTAGATGAGGGTTGTCATCACAACCGCTTTGTAAACATTGATCTTTGTGCCTTTTTTCAGATGCTTGTTGCTCCACACTCTTTTGTGCAGTCGGCCAAAGGCACGGTTTGCCTTTGCCAGCCTGTTGTCGATCTCCTTGTCGATCTTAGCATCTGAGGAGATGATGCACCCCAGGTAGCTGAACTGCTGGACTGTCTTCAGAACTGATTCACCCACAGTGATGCAGAGAGGGTGATAATCTTCCTGGGGTGCAGGCTGGTGGAGAACTTCTGTCTTCTTCAGACTAACTTCTAGGCCGAATAGCTTGGCAGCCTCTGCAAAGCAGGACGTCATATGCTGCAGAGCTGATACCGAGTGGGAGACGAGTGCAGCATCATCAGCAAACAGTAGCTCTCGGATGAGTTTTTCCATTGTCTTGGAGTGGGCCTTTAGTCGCCTCAGGTTGAACAGGCTGCCATCGATGCGATAGCGGATGTAGACACCATCGTCATCATCTAGATCTACTGCGGCTCTTTGAAGCATCATGCTAAAGAAGATCGTAAAGAGAGTTGGTGCGAGAACGCAGCCTTGCTTTACACCTGTGCCTATTGGGAAGGTCTCCGAGAGGTCGTTGCAGTGTCTGACTTGGCCTTGTTGGTCTTCGTGTAGCTGGATGATCATGCTGATGAACCTTGGGGGACATCCCAAACGTTCCAAGATTTGCCACAGGCCTTTCCTGCTAACGGTATCGAAAGCTTTGGTAAGGGCGACAAAAGTCACATACAGAGCCTTGTTTTGTTCCCTGCATTTCTCTTGGAGCTGCCTGAGAACAAATACCATGTCGGTAGTGCTCCTGTTAGCTCTGAAGCCGCACTGGCTCTCTGGGAGGAGTTCTTCTGCAATGGTGGGCACCAGTCTGTTCAGGAGTATTCTGGCAAGGATTTTGCCTGCGATGGAGAGCAGGGTTATCCCCCAGTAGTTGGAGCAGTCTGACTTTTCCCCTTTGTTCTTGTATAGGGTGATGATGATTGCATCGCGAAAGTCCTGTGGTAATTTGCCTTGTTCCCAGCAGGTGACAAGTACTTTGTGAAGTGAGCTATGTAGTACTGTGCCCCCATGCTTCCAGATCTCTGGTGGAATTCCATCAACTCCTGCTGCCTTGCCACTTTTCAGTTGCTTGATGGCTTTAACAGTCTCTTCTAGAGTGGGGATCTCATCCAACTCTGTTTTCACTGGTTGAAGTGGGGTGAGGTGAATTGCTGAATCTTGAACTACGCGGTTGGCACTGAAGAGAACCTGAAAATACTCCAACCACCGGTTCAATATGGATGCCTTGTCTGTGAGGAGCACTTGGCCGTCTGCACTACGCAAGGGACTCTGAGTTTGATATGATGGACCATATACTGCCTTCAGGGCTTCGTAGAACCCTCTTAAATCACCAGTGTCTGCACACAGCTGGGTTCTCTCAGCAAGCTTGGTCCACCACTCGTTCTGAATGTCTCGAAGCTTGCACTGGAGGTTGCTACATACAGCACGAAAGGTTGCTTTTTTCCCAGGACAGGAGGGCTGAGCAAGATGTGCTTGGTAGGCAGATCTCTTTTTCGCCAGTAAATCTTGGATCTCTTGATTGTTCTCATCAAACCAGTCCTTGTTCTTCCTTGTGGAGAACCCGAGGACTTCTTCAGAGATCTGCAGGATGGTAGTTTTTAGGTGTTCCCAGAGTGCTTCTGGAGAAGGGTCTGTGGGTCAACTGGGGTCCTCAATTCTTGACTGGAGTTTTGCCTGGAAGGCAGCTTTAACTTCGGCTGACTGGAGACTGCCAACCTGAAACTTCCTCCGAGGGATACCTCCTCTCCTGGGTGTGGGTTTAAAGTGAAGACGGAGATTGCAGCATACAAGATGATGAGCCATATGACATTCTGCACTGGGCATTACTCGGGTGTGTAAGACATCTCGAAGGTCTCTCTGGCGCACCAGAATGTAGTCGATAAGGTGCCAGTGCTTGGACCGTGGGTGCATCCAGGTTGTCTTCAGACTGTTCTTCTGCTGGAAGATAGTGTTGGTGATGGTGAGCTGGTGCTCCATGCAGAATTCTAGCAGGAGGCGCCCGTTGTCATTGCAGCTGCCAATGCCATGTTTGCCAAGTACTCCTTTCCAGGCTTCCGAGTCTTTACCTACTCTGGCATTGAAGTCGCCAAGGATGATCACCTTGTCCTCTGTAGGGGTCTTCCGTACGAGGTTGTGTAGATCAGCATAGAACTTGTTCTTTTCTGCAGGATCTGCTTGAAGGGTTGGGGCATACACACTGAAGAGTGTTGCATGCTGCTTGTTTTGAAGTGGGAGGTGCATGGACATGATGCGATCTGAGTGACCTGTTGGCAGGTTTTCGAGTTTGGAGGCAATGGAGTTCCTGACCATGAAGCCAACGCCAGAAAGGCGGCTCTCAGCCTTTGACTTACCTGACCAGTAGAGGGTATAGCCAGCACCGTGTTCTTGAAGACTACCTTCCTCAGGGAAACGGACCTCACTGAGAGCTGCTATGTCGATATTCAACCTGAGAAGTTCGTGGGCAACTTGAGCAGAGCGTCGTTCAGGGTGACCACTGTCTACTGTGTCAAGCATGGTTCTGATGTTCCAACACGCAAGCTTTAGTCTTTGCACACTTTGTGAGGCAGGTGCATGCCTTTTCTTTGTTGTTATTTTTTGACCGTGAGTAAGGATGCCCGTTGACCGCGGCTAGCCAACTGGGGTGGAGGAGACGAGCTTTGTTTAGGCCACCTTTTCTAGGCCCCTCTCCGTGTGGAGCAAGCAGTGCTGTCCCTAGATAAGGCTGCTTGGTCGTTCAGGGTGCTGCCGAAAAATGCTTTCGTCTCCGGGTTAGCATCAGGCGACCAATACCCTGAACCGCCTACATGCAGGATCGGGACTGCGGCTTCCAGTGGCACCTTCCACCTGCCGTTTTGCCCCTTGCCCATCGCTGCAGGACTTGATGTGTTGTGGGTTGTGTATGTGGATATGCCCTTCAGGCCTGCGCAGAGGAATTTTTTAGGTGAAGCCCAGTGTGCGCGGTACTGGCTCCACCCTTTCACCTGGGGGTCATCTGCCATGGCCAAGTAAGCCGGGACGCCGGCAGCGAGTCCTCCAGGTGGTAGGTGTTACATTAACGAGTTCTATCTGCCCGGGTTTGATGTTAGAGTTTTCCTTCTCTTAGGCTGGCAAGGTTGGTGGGCCCAGCCTGCCCATCCGGTTATACCGCCGGACAATTCGGTCGCACCATGACGTAGCAAACTCTGTGAAAAACGGGGGGGACCAGCGAGAAGGTGTTGCTACGGATGCAGTAATGCAGGAGAGGCCATTGCAGTGACCATCTGCCAGGCATAGCCAGACAGTGACCACGCGACATTCACTACACCGGGAGAGGAGAGGCTATGTATTGCGCATACACTTTCCCTGGGGGGGGTAGGATACCCAGAGGGATCCCACCCCCCACCCCTCCCCAGCCCTGATACAACAGGTGAAACTCAACTGGCCATTCCCAGCCCACCAGTATCACCAGCACCCTTAGAGAGTTGCAGATGAAGGCTGAGAACAGCTATAGACAAGATAGCAAAGTGCACACCTCCTGGCCTGATGCCACCTGCTGGCTTAATAACAAAGATTTACTAAATGCAGTAACTTCTTAGATGTCCCAGCAAAGAGTCTTAGCCCTGAACAAATTGGGTTTAGTAAGGGTAAATCTACTGTAGATCATTGTATCACTCTAGCACACCTGGCTGACAAACATACTCCCCCTAGGAATTCCAAACTTTATGCAGCTTTTTTGGACCTTAAAGGGGCATTTGACTATGTAGATAGAGAGCGACTATGGATTAAACTCCATCAACTGGGCATTGATAAGAGACTTTTCAAACTAATCATAACTCTACATTCTTCCACCACTTGCCAAATCAAAACTTCAACTACTGGGGAACTGACACTTAAAATTCTCTTTAATAAAGGAGTTAAACAAGGATGCATACTTGCTCCTTTTTTATTCAATCTATTTCTCAATGATTTGGCTCCTGTACTAACTGTTATGAACTATTACTAACTGTACTAACTATTTCTCAATGATTTGGCTCCTGTACTAACTGCCACCTCCCAAAATTGGGCTCTACGCGTGTACCCATCTTGCTATGTGCGAATGACACAGTACTCCTTTCTCGTACGAGGGCTCAGCTTAGATGACTGTTGAATAGATGTCTCAGTTTTTTTTTTCAAGAAAACAAACTGCACCTGAATTATGAAAAAATCTAAGATTCTGGTTTTTGCTAAGTCTTGTAAAATCCACAAATGGCTATTCGATGGGAAAATAGAACAGGTCAGACATTTTAAATACCTAGGTCTCCATTTTAGTTACAATATATCCTGGTGATGTCACCGCAAATCTGCAGTTAACTTAGCAGCCATTACTGCATCAGCCATTTCCCGGTTTTTCTTTAATAGAGGCAACCAGTTTGTTCCAGCGGCTTTAAAAATCTATGGGACCAAAGTAATCCCACAGTTATTGAATGGTATTCCAACTTGGATTAGTGCCTTTGAGTCTGATATTGAAAGAGTTCAATCCAAATTTGCTAGGGAAATCATGGGCCTACCATGTTGTCTCTCATATGCCACTCTTTGTTTAGAAAAAGGCCTCAATATGTTAGAAACTAGAGCATGGCTTATATCAATCAAATATTGGCTACATGTGCACTATTCCACCAACCATGGGAGTTATTTATATCAAATGCTGTCTGAATCCTCCTCGTCCAAATGGATTTCCTGCATAGAGAGGAAAATAATCACCTTAGGTTTGTATATGGATTCTCTTTACATGCTTCCTCTTACAAATGCATACTATGTAATTAAACGCAGAATTTTAGATAATGAATTACAAAAACTAATGGGTGCTGAGAACAAATCTTGCTGCTCTCTGAATTTTGGAATTTCCCCAATTATTGGTCATCTGCCTTCTTATTTATCAATTCTCCATGTTCCAAAATTGCGTAGAGCATTTACCCTTGCTAGATGCAATACAATCCCATCCCATCATCTACCTATGGTAGATATTAAAAAAAAAATCCCACTTTCATTAAGACTATGTATATGTAATTTAAAACAAGTTGACTCATTGTCCCATATTCTCCTTTATTGTCCCTTATATGATACTATACGCCTTAGCTTTCTAGATCCAATTCTGTTCAATGGGATAGGCTGCTCGGACGTTGTAAAGGTATGCCGTCTTCTGAATGATTTGTCGTCTGAAATAACTGAAAGGGTTGCTTTATTCTTGAGTCTGGTAATCAAGGATCGATTGTCCAATGTATAGCTGCATATGACTGTTTTATTATTTCTGTAGCTGTTTTTTTTTGTTTGTTTATAAACTGATATATGTCATTAAAGGCTATTGATTGATTGATTGATTGATACTAAATGCAGTATTGTTTCTGAGCAGCTGGCTACAAGCCTGACTTAGGCTTGGGACTGTAAAAACCTGAGTGCATGCACAAGGGATGGGGCACACTGCACCCTACCCTTTCTCTCTTTTCCACTCAGGAGGGGTGGAGTACCAAAGATTTTTTTAAAAATTTACACCAAGGAGGCATCATTTTAATTCTAGGTTTCTGGAGATTGCCAAAATGCTCTCTCCAGTTTTGTCCCCTGAAGCATTACATGGGGGGAGGGCAGGAAAACTCTCAGCAAAACAGCATTCAGGAAACTTGGGGAAAGAGTAAAGGAAAACCAAATGACAACTGAACAATACAGAATCAAAAAAATAAACTGGGGGAATTGTGGAGCAGAACGTGGAGGCAATGAAGAATTAAAAAATGCACTGTGAGACGGAAGCAGGAGGCAATGCAGAATGACAGCAGAGTAGCGGTGAGAGTGAGGGAAAGCCTCATGCAGAAAGGGACAAAGTCAGAGTGGAGGGAGAGATAGGGTTGCCAAGCCCCAGGTGGGGGCACAGGATCCCCCAGTTTGGAGGCCCTCTCCCCGTTTCAGGGTCATCAGAAAGTGGGGAGGGGGAATGTCTACTGGCCATACCATTGTTTCCTATGGAGACCAATTTCCATAGGCTATAATGGAAAATTGATCTGTGAGTATCTGGGGCTCTACCTTTTTGAGGTAGAGGCACCAAATTTTCAGCATAACATCTGGTGAGTCTCCTCAAAATACCCCCCAAGTTTCAAAAAGATGGGTGTCCAATTCCATGAGCCCAAAAAGAAGGTGTTCCATCCTCATTATTTCCAGTGGAGGAAAGGCATTTTAATAATGTGCCGTCCCTTTAAATGTGATGGCCAGAACTCCTTTTTGAGTTCAATTATGCTTGTCACAACCTTTCTCCCATCTCCACCCCCAAAGTCCTCAGATATTTCTTGAATTGGAATTGGGAACCCTAGGGAGAGAGGAAAATATGGGAGAAAGGGAGCAAGTGGGGGCTGGAGAGAAAGAAGGAGGTAGAGAAAAGGGAGAAGCCACAGTTGCTGTCAGTGGGGAAAAAGAAAGGGCAGGAGCTAAAGTGGCAGATGGGGAGGGGCTAATTCAAGAAAGGTAGATGAGAGGGAAGGAAGGAAGCAATCGAGAAAACTGTAGGAGCTTCAATGGGGTGGGAAGGAAGAAAACGATATATTTTGCAGGGAAGAAATCTACTGGGGGAATGAGATATCCCCATCCTCAGTGAGTCCTCACACATCCCCACTTGCATTGATCTGTTATAGGGATGTGATACCCATCTTCTAATTGAGTCTTGGATTATTTTTTTTAAGTTGCTAATGTGAAATATATAGTGAAGCAGTTTTGGACTGTCTAAATAAACAAGAGGCTGAAAGAAAAAGTGATTTGTGTTGCCTCTTTATGCATTTAGAACAACCAAAGCCATTCTTTGATTTTTTTAAAAAATAACATTGCTTTTTCTTTTTCTTTTTTTGAATGCTTAAGGAAGGATGTTCTTCCTTTCAAAAACTGTGACAATCAGATCTCCCCCCTTTAATCTGTTGGCATGATTTCCTAACATAGGGCAGGTGACACTTGAGGTTGCCAGAAACTCTGCTGAGGTCCCCTAAGAAGACTCCTGATAAAGAATGAAGTGTACTATAAAGAAAACAAACGGAAAAGGGTAATGCAGAGTAATATCAGAAAGAGGTTTGTTTATTTCTTTCCATTTACAAGAATCTGCCCAACCCAGTCTGTGAGTGCATTAATGGCAATTAAAATGTACAACTGCTAAGCTATTAATCGAGTCAAATAGGAATTAATTTCTGAATGCCCTGCAAGACCAGCCACTAAATCTCTACCTGGAAGCTGGAAGCTAATAATAAGGGCAGCTGGTGTAGATCATGGTTCAGTGGCCCAGTGTGCTCCCCATTCCAAATGCATCCTGCTAAGTGCTCAGTCGCATTGAAACGTCAGCATTTTGGAGCACAGTCCTGTGCTATTGTGTTTAGGTGGCAAAGGGCTTTAAGAACACATCCCCCCCCCCCCCCCCATTCATTCCTGACTCCTCTTCTCAGTTTCTCCTTTTGTTCTGTACTGATTGCTATCACCAACTTTTGCCCTAGATCAAACCCAGTTCTTATTGTGAGCAAAAGATAAGCAGTTAAAGCTTTACTTAATCCTACTGGCAGGCTATTCTAGAGTCTCAGAAAAGTGGGAAAGATAAGGACGTTTGTAATCACTGTCAACCAGACAGAGTCCCATGAGATACCCAAACACTAAATGTGCATGTACCACATATGGAGTACAACACAAAAATGCATCTTTAAAATCCCTTCAAAATTGTCACCAAGGGGCTTTGATCCTTTCCCCACTTGCCATGCGTACATGCTTTGAAGAGGAAAGCACATGTATTCCTTAACAGCTGGTGTAATTTGCATGCATTTTAAAATATTTACTTAGGGTTGCATCCTGTTCGCCACGTGCTAGCAGAAGCAGATTTTCCCCATGTTCTCTCAGCAGTTTTCTGTGAATGCCAGAAGCCAATGCCAGGAGTTAGGGGGCCCAGGCACACAAAAGCCACCACAGTATCAGTGGCTGCAGTAAGGAAGGGGAAAGAGATGTGATTTCCCCTGTTTCCCCAGTGGCCCATCCACTGGCTCAGGATGCTCCACTGGTATGAGGCAGAGAGGGAGTGATTTTGCCCACTTCCTCCTTAGCTGTAGACACTCGAGTTGTGTGGCTTTTTGTCCACGCGGGTTCCTCAGTCTCCAACAGAAAGTCCCGCGGCTTTTGCGGTGCAAATGTAAACCGGTTTTTGGCGGTTTACATTTGCGCCGCAAAAGCCGCGGGACTTTCCAGCTCTTCCAGGTGCTCCGGAGCAATTAGTGTGAAAACCGTGCAGAGGCTGCGCGGTGAAGAGGGACGTCGCTCCGGCTTAAGGTAAGTGCGAAAATGCCCTGTGCTTTCACAAAGGGATCTCTTCTGCCATAACCTTCCACTGCAAAGGCATAGCACCCAAATCTGTGGTACTTTAAAGGGATTGAAGTTCTTCACATACGTTTTCAGAATTCTTTACATGAATCCTGTTGGAAAAAAAGAGTGTTCTGTTTTCCTGTATGTGGCATGGCCTCAGTGATAGGTCAAGTATAGCACTAATAAGAATACCCATTTTTTTTATTAAAAAAAATCTTTGAGAGGCCTTATATGTGCTACTTGAAGAGTAAAAGCATCAGATATCCTCCCAAAAGTCCATGAAGTATAACAAGCAACTATGAAGTCAAACCAGTTGTGAGGTTATAGATTAATGTATTGTAAAGTATGTACTACAGGGCTCAGACAAAGGCATTTTTTTTTCCATTTGATGGATCTCTTGAAAAATGGATAAGCCCAACTTCAGACACCCAAACTAAAAGAAAACAGGCTGTTATGCATTTCCTCTGGGGACATGTAGTAGAGGTGATGAATGAATATGCTAAGTGAATCCAAAGATAATGTTCATTCCTCACTGAAATCTCATCAGCAGTGTTATTGCCAAACTGTATTGCTGCTGCTCCCTCTTTAGAAGTGGTTGTTTCTTTCCCCATAAATTCTGGAATTTGTAAGCAGGTCTAAAAAAAAAAAATGTTCATAATGCAGTTCTTTTAAAGGCCATTAAAGCAGGGATCTTCAGCTTTTTCTTTAATGAGAATTACTTTGGAGTAATGAACAATATCCCAAGCCACTAAAACATACACAGATGTGTCAGCTGATAGAGCCTTCCTGGCTACTTTGAGACATTCAAGAACATTGTCTCTGATAATGTTTTCCTAATTCTTGCATCTAGACCGGGCCCTATAGGAGATGCCAGAGGTGCTCCAGGTGCCCCGTGGGTTTGATACAGGGGACTTGGTCTTTGCAAAGAACTTTGGGGGTGGCCCAACCTGGATCCCAGCCGGGGTCACCCGGGTTCTAGTATTGGTCATGTATGAGGTGACCATGGAAGATGGGGCCACCCTTAAGCGGCACATCATCCAACTACGGTCCTGAACGGCCCCCATGGACGAAGTTGAGGACTACAGTTCTGATGGCCAGCCCACTGCTCCAACTCCCCCACTGACAGAACTGGCTAGATCCAAGGCCCCAGCTCCAGCCCTCTGGGCCAAGCTGGTTGCCACCAAGGACTCTGCACCCCCGCCAAAACTCCAGCATCGCCAGCCCCTCCACTCACCACACCAGAAGCAGCGACCACTCCTCCGCCCACTTTTGCACTCAGGCAGTCCACACGGGAGCACCGCAAGCCTGCCTACCTAAGGGACTATGTCTGTTAAGGCTGCAAACTAGCAGGGGAGGGATGTTGTGTATATGAACTAAGGTTATGTATTACTAATGGTGTTCCTGCGTGGCTCATTAGAGCCTTTAGGACTGAGCTTGGGGACTCAGGAACAGTGGGCAGTAGGATCAGAATCCCCGCTGCCCTGCTCCAATCACAGGCCCCCTGCTGGTTTGAATGATCCAATGGCATCCTTGCACGGGAACCCTGAAGTGTATATAGTTGGCCCCGTTGGCCCAGTTCTGCAGTCTTAGAGTTCAGCCACTACCATGCTGTACTTAATAAAAGAGTTTTGATCATTGCAACCTCGTCTCGCCATGCATTGAACACACTATATTATAGTTTTGCAATGAAGTATTAAGTCACATGTAGAAAAGGCCATTAACTCCGTTCCCTTTCTGAAGCCCTAAGCAGAAGGATTATAGCAAAAGCTAACGCATGACAACTGTTATTCAGACATCAGACACAAAAGCAGGTGAACAGACAGGGCATTCTGAGAGACTTTGGTGATACGATAATGAAACTGACTGTCACTCTAGATAGCTGACAGTTTTTATTTTTGTCTCCGCTTGCATTCTGATGGATTGGTTGCCCTTGGCTTGTTTCATATCTGTATTTGTGATTTCAACATGTGTCAACAACCAATGTGTCTCTGGAGTTATAAAAGTTGTATTGCACACTACATTCAGCCACCAAATTTTGTCTTATTATCACAGCTTTTTTGTAGAAAAAGCCCCAAAAGGAACTCATTTGCATATTAAGCCACATCCTCTAATGTCACTATTGTTTTACACAGGGCTTTTTTTTGTAGAAAAAGCCCCAAAGGAACTCATTTGCATATTAGGCCACACCTCTTCATGCCAAGGCAGCCGGAACTGCGTTCTTGTGCATTCTTGCTAAAAAAAAAAGCCCCTTCTTATTATGAATAGAATTTGTTTTTGTTGTATACCAGCTTCCATTTCTTAGATGTGTAATATCGGCTCTTAAGAATTATGAATGGTATTCTGTTCAGATCTTTCCTGGCTCTCCTTATGCTGCAGAATCCCCCCCAAAAAACTACTACTGAAAAAAATGGAATGTCTCTTCTCATTCATACAAGGTACATTGGGAGCAACCAGTTATTGGTTTATTCTGCGACAGGCCTTGAAAACATATTAGAGAGATTTTAAAATTCCATATACCAATGTTGCTGTTATAGGGATGTCTAACTTTGAAAAATCTCTCTCTATATATAGACTTATAGATATATATATTTAATCCAGGTATCAGGGAACTGAAAAATATCAGTATTCCCAGTTTATGGGGTTCCAAATACTGATTTGGTATTCAGGTCTGGGATTTTTTTGGGGGGGAGGGGATCCCCCATATTTTCTGGCTTCATTATTCCCTATGCGGAATATTTCAAAGGGGCTGGATGAGCTGTTTCTAGAACCAATGGTACAAAAATTGCTGTGGAGCTGCTGGAGCTTGTGCTCCAAATTGCAAGCTAATTGTCCCTGAACAAGGCACCTCCAGCAAGCCTCCATTGCTTCCCATAGGGAGAAAATGTAAAACCTGAGAGTCATCCAAGCCAAACTGAACAGAAATGTTGTTGCAAGTCTCAGCAGATGTAAAATCCAGCCAATGTAAGCCCCAAGAATCTATAGCAATGTCAAACCCAAGAATCCACTTAAAAAAGCAAACGTGACATGACGCAATTTGAGCAAACAGCACAACTTTTGCAAATTGAACAAAAACAATTTTAAAGGGCATAATCGAAGGCAAATCAACCTGGCAAACTGCTCCAAGCCCAGAACAGGAAGGAAGGAAGGAAGGAAGGAAGGAAGGAAGGAAGGAAGGGGGGAGGGGAGGGGGAAGGGAGGGAGGAAGGAAGGAAGGAAGGAAGGAAGGAAGGGGGGAGGGGAGGGGGAAGGGAGGGAGGAAGGAAGGAAGGAAGGAAGGAAGGAAGGAAGGAAGGAAGGAAGAAAGGAAGGAAGGAAGGAAGGAAGGAAGGAAGGAAGGAAGGAAGGAAGGAAGGAAGGAAGGAAGGAAGGAAGGAAGGAAGGAAGGAAGGAAGGAAGGAAGGAAGAGCTACCCTTGAGTCTGGTCTAGAAACTTCAACTGATCCAGAATGTGGTGGCGTGGGTTCTTACAGGAACCTCATTTGGAGCCCACATTCAACTGGTGCTCTTCCAGCTGCACTGGTTCCAGGTCAAATACTGGATCAGGTTCAAGGAAGGAAGGCAGGAAGGAAGGCAGGAAAGAAGGAAAACAAACCCAATTCCAGAAGCCTTCAAATGCTGGCTCCTGATTCTCTTGATTAATCCCAAATACTTCTGGGAGTTTTTGGGACCCATTTACTGGTACCCTGGACAATCCCAGATACCATCCAAAGGTCTGAATACGTTAAAATATTTATAAGGTATTTTTGCTATATATTTGGTTCATATGTATCCAAATGCACACCCCTAGCAGACATTACAAGAAAGCCTCCTGTCAGCTGCATTTGATTCAGACTTTTTGGATTCAGCCACCCTGACCACACACATTCAGGTTTTTTTTAACTGCACCATTGGTCAACTATAACACTCTCAACACTGAGCTGCCCTTGAAGACAACTCCAAAACTACAAACTGGTTCAGAATGCAGCAGCCTGACTAGTGTCCAAAATAGCTGATGGGGACATTTATTTATTTACTTAAAATACAATGGACTCTAGAAACAGGCTCTGCGTGAGTGCCCCTGCTGTTTTCCCACCCACCCAACCGAGTGAAGGCATTTGCTTGGCAGGGTATCTTTCTATTTTAAAACAGCTATATTGGCTTCTGGTTTGTTTTCTGAGTTCAGTTAAAGGTGCTGGTTATTACCTTTAAAGCTTTTCATGGCCTAGGTTCCATGCAGCGGTCACCTCCAGTCTAGACTCTTAACTCAGGGCTGCCCTTGAGTCTGGCCCAGAAACTCCAGTTGGTCCAGAGTGTGGTGGCATGGGTTCTTACAGGAACCTCACTTGGAGCCCACATTCAACTGGTGCTCTTCCAGCTGCACTGGTTCCAGGTCAAATACTGGATCAGGTTCAAGGTTTTGGTATTAACCTTTAAAGCCCTAAATGGCCTGGGACAAGCATTACTGCAGGACCACCTCTTCTGGTATACCCCCCAAAGAGCATTATAATGAATAGATAACTTACTGGTGATCTCTGGCCCAAAAGCTATCTAGTTGTCCTCAGCCAGAACTGGGGCTTTTTCAGCTCTGGCCCTGGCCTGGTAGTGACCATACCATAGACCTTTATTGGCATTAATACAAGAATACAGTATACTTTAAAACCAACAGTGACACTATAGAATATAATAAAACCTTAAAAAAACAGCAAAAGTTAAATGACATAAAATAGCAGTAGGCTATGCATGAGTAAAAGCCTCTCTGATTTGGATCGCAACCTGTAAAAAGCAAGCAACGTGAGTAGTGACAAAGTTGTGTTTCCCGTGGAGTAAAAAACGAACCTTGGCATTGTCAGAAAGGTCTTGATGGTCAGAAAGCAGTGCATCTAGATATCTTGCACGTGGACTGCTATAAAAAGGGCAGTCCAAAAGAACATGAGGGACCGTTTCGATGACTCCTTGACTACAAGGGCATCGTCTAAGATTGCGGGGGATTCTGTGGTATCTTCCGAAAAGGATGGCCGATAGTAATGCATTAAATCTAGCCAGCATGAATGCTCTTCTTTGGTGAGGATCAGTTAAAAAGAGGAAATAGGGAGCTAAAAGCCCAGGAATCTGGGATAAACCCAGATAGCTTGGGGAGCAAGTTTTCCGAGCTGCTTCAGTTAGACGTTGCAACTGGATATCTAGTAGTCTACATTTGATGGATTGAAATACTGCAGAAGCAGAGGATAGATAAAATGCATCCAAGGAAATCAGGGTCAACCATTTGGATGCATGATGGTCCATCAGCATCAAAAAGGTGAAAGAATTCTGATCAGAATTAAATAAAAGGCGCAGCTAAAACTTAAAGGTCAAAAGTCCTGGCCTGGTAGAACTCTCTGTTGAGTGAGATCCAGGGCCTGAGGAACCTGATGTAGTTCCACAGGGCCTGTAAGACGGAGCTGTTCCAGCAGGCCTATGGTTGAGGACAGCAACAGTTTCCATCTAGGCTAGACACCCTCCCTTCCTTTCCTCCATCCCTTTTCCTTTTTTTGTGTTTGGTCATTTTCTGTTTACTAATCTGCAAGAGATCTATTCTCCCCTAGATAAGGGGCACTGTGTCATATTTATTTTTTATGTATTAATTTATTGGTTGCTAGTAGTATTGTAAAAGTTGTTTTAATAGTTTAAAGTTGTAAATGCTGTTTATATTTTGTTGGCACCCACACTGCGCCTTGTTGTAGGGAGGGCTATAGATAAAATAAATAAATATATGAAGAACCATCTCTTACCAAACATCCCCAGTCATTAGCTACACTGTTCTAGTTGCCACCTTTTAATTGTTGCTTTACATAAGATAGCCATTCTATCTGTTAGAGCCCTTCTCTATAGTGTTGTTTGTTAGAGCCAGTTTGGTGTAATAGTTAAGAGTGGCAGACCCTAATCTGTAGAACCGGGTTTGATTCCCCACTCTTCCACATGCAGCTGCTGAGTGCTTTCACACGGCGACTGTTTGCAAGTGGATGTTGCTATTCTTACACAGTAAAAATCCAGTTGCAAAGCATGTTATTTAGTGTGTGTGACTGCACTCACAGTCCTTGCAGAGCTCTCTCAGCCTCCGGGAGTGCCTGTTGTGGGGAGAGGAAGAGAAGGAGATTGTAAACTACTCTGAGTGAAGGGTGGGGTATAAATCCAAACCTCCCTCCCTCCCTCCCTCTCTTCCTTCTCTCCTTCCCAGGGCTGGATCTACCAATTTTTTGAGTGGGGGCAAAACTAAAAAATGGTGACCCCATTAAAAAAAGGTGTGAGGGTGTGCCCTCTGCCCCAGGCAAGGCACCCTCACCCCCATGTGGGCAAAGCACACCCCCACCCATGTGCTCCTTCCATGTGCACAGACCCAGGAAGGAGAAAGGAGCAGGCCCTGCTGCCCCCACCTGCCCTCTAGTGGTGCCCAATTCAGAAACCTCCTAAGTGGTGCCCAGGGCAGGTGTCCCTCTGCCCCTCCCCCTAGATCCAGCCCTGTCCCTCCCTCTCTTTATATTTTACTCTACTTTAATTATACTGTCAAAAGCAACATGGACTACAACAATCAATATAGGGTAGTGAAAAACTTCGCCATATAGATGGTAATGCTGAAATCAGAATATGGAAGAAGCAAACTTATCTTAGTTTTGAACATAAAGTCAAAAGATACTTCTTCCTAGCTTCAGTTCTCAATGGGCATTCAAATACAATATGTGCTATAGGGTGTTTTTACACTGACAGTTTGTGACTCTCTATCACCGCATTGGAAACTCACCTTTTACATTACCTAATGTTCTTACAACTGTTTTGCTTCGTTGCTTCCCAAAGCATCTACATTCGTTTGGTGAGATGAGTTTTGGAGTTGCTGCTGCAACGTTTTTCTCCACACTAGTTTTGATCTGGTCTTTTCTCTACAGGGGTTTCAGACTTGTATTGTAGAAGTTTTCATGCGTTTTAAAAGACTCCTCAAAAAGCCACCACAAGGTGCAGTAATTTGCATGAGAACTGACAGCACTTGAAATTTTTACATATCATTGCTTGCCTCATCTAGTAATTTAAATTTGTATTGTTTTTGCATTTCCAAGCAATCATATACATTTAACTAAGCACTGGTATTCCGGCTGCCCTCTGATCAGAGACACCCCCCCCAAAAAAAAAACCAAACAAACCTGAAACGCTTAAATGTAAAAGAGAAATAATTAAAGCAGAACAGTGGCAGGTGATTTGAAGACTCTAAAACTCTGGATCAAACTGAATGTAAAAACACCCATAGTCTCAGTTCTTCCCACAGAGCTTTCTTTCAGAATCGGGAATCCTTGAATATCATCCAACTAACACTATTGATGGTAAAATGTCCATTCAGGCCATCATAAAAGCTCGTCATAACCTGAGGTCTTTCAATGTGTATAAATATTTTTGGTATTTTGAGGTTGAAAAGGAAGTTAATCCTAGTGCAATAGGAGGACAGACTTGTTGGGCATGAAAACATGTGCTATTATAGTCCAGTCTTAAAATATGACCCTTTATCATTTTATAGAACTTTTTAGTAGGTGAATGGGCAATCACACCCATTGGAAAATTCAAGTAGACAATTTATCATCCATAAAATTTCCCCACAATGATGTAAATGAATCTTTATGTCAACAACCCATCATCAATTTCAAAGTTAAGGGTCCTGACATGATACTTGAAGGCTCTAATCCATACCATTGCCCCAAAGGAGTTTTCACCCAGCTCTGCTCATAGGATAATTCCAGCAACACATATATGTACTTGGGGTTCCCATCGATCAGATAACTTGTGCTTGCCTCTCAAGCTGAGGTTGCGTACCAAAACCCGGTCCCCTTCTGAAAGATGTGATATCTTCACTTGAGCATCTCATCTTCTTTTGTTGGCTGCTTGTATCTTAGAAGCATCATGAGTAGCTAATTCATAAGCACATTTTAAATTTCTTCATAAATCCTGTACATATCGTTGATGAGAAATTTTATGATGGTACTGTTGCTTTAGTCCAAAACATATATCTATGGGTAGAATCGGTTGTCTGCAAAGCATTAGAAAATAGGGTGATTCCCCAGTACTGTCATTGTGGGTGCAGTTGTATGCATGTACCAATGGCTTAACGTGTTTTCACCATTCTTGTTTGTTATGATCCTTCAGTGTGCCAAGCATGGACAATAATGTCCTGTTAAATCGTTCTACCGCATTTCCCCTAGGATGGTTAAGAAGTAGTCCTGGATTACTGCCACATATATTACATAGCTCTTCTATGAGTTCAGACTCAAAACTAGCTCCTCTGTCACTGTGCACTCTTTGTGGGAATCCGTAATGGCTGACGAAATTTTCCCATAAGACACTGGCAACAGTTTTTGCTGTCTGGTCTTTTGTTGGATATGCTTGAGCATACTTGGTGAAATGGTCAGTAATCACTAAAATATTCCTAGTGTCTGTCATCTGGTTCCAGTGTTAAGAAGTCAATACATACAAATTCCATTGGGGAATAGATCTTAATATTTACTGAAGGAATTGCTTTTTCTGCTTTAGCCTTGCGCTTAATGCATCTTTCACATGTTCTACATTTCTTTTCAAAATCTGCAAACATCCTGGGCCAGTAAAATCTAGAATGTACACTGGGCTAGCTCCAGTGTACATTCTACTCCCAAGTGTCCAACTTCATCATGTATTCCTTGCAGTGCACGAGCTCTGTGAGTGTATGGAACCACCAGTTGATTAATAATTTCACCCCTTCTGCGAATGAGTTGATACAGTACTCCATCTCTCAGATGTAACCGATTCAGTTCCTTCAACAATAATCTAACTTCAGGAGCTATTCTTTGTTTCTCTCCCCTACTAAGAGGGTTACCACTCTTCAATAACTGAATAATCTGCAACAGGTGATGATCACACCTTTGAAGTTTCTTCCACTCATCATGATGAAGCCCTGGTAGGCTAGGAGTTCCTAATAATACACTTGGATTTTCATATTCAGGTGGAATAGCATCCTCATCACAGTCTAAAGTTTCTATCAATGTTGTTGTTCTATTGTCCCTTTCTTTTTCATTGCTATTAGAATTTTGTGCAAACAAACATACATTTCTTGACTGGCAAATGGCCTTACATTCAGTTTGAGAGATTAGGTCTATAGTTTCAGTATCAGGCTTGGTTCTGGTTATCAAATCAGCTACTCTTCCCAAGAATGTTTGGATGTCTCTGTCATCCCCTATAGATTCATGAGGTTGCGACAACCCATCTGCATTGCAGTTTAATTTTCCTGCTTTGTAACTAATGTCAAAGTCATATGAAGCCAAAGCAGCTAACCATCTATGAGAAGCGGCATCCAACTTGGCAGTGGTTAGAACATAAGTGAGGAGGTTATTATCAGTGACTCCTCTGAACTTTGCACCATATAGATAATCATGGAACTTTTCTGTTATGGCCCATCTGAGAACCAAAAATTCAAGCTTATGCACTGGATATCTTCTCTCACTAAAACTCAGACCCCTACTTCCATAGGCTATGACCCGATTTTTGCCTTCTTGGACCTGATAAAGAGCTGCTCCAAGTCCTATAAGGCTAGCATCTCTATGTAAAACATATGGTACCTTCCAGTTTGCAAATCCCCATACTGGAGTAGTTGTTAATTTATTTTTTAGCTCCTCAAACGCTCTCTGACGCTCATCTGTCCACTGATTGCCAAGATGGGGTGAAAATATACCCTTCCTACCAGCGGCGTCACTAGGGCGGAGCCAAGGGGGCCATTGGCCCTCCCCCAGAGCATTCTCATTGGCCCCCCTAGGGCTCTTTGAAGGCGGCAGGCGGCAAGCAATCACAGCGGAGGAAAACGGTCTTTATTGGCGAGAGACGCGGGGAGGCTCTTTCAAGGCAGTGGCGACCGCGGACAAGGTTGGGAGAAGTGAGAGAAGGCCGGGAGGGAAGAGGAAAGCGCAGCTCTCCGCAGGCAGGTGAAAGTCTCTGAGAAGAGCCCTCCTCGGGTTTGGGGGGCTCGCGCCGAGAGGCACCTGAGGTGAGGCGGTGCTGTGGCGGCCGCCGCTCGGAGAGAATGTGGTTCCCCACGAGGTGGAGTGCAGGGCGGGCAGCCGAGGGCCGGCTTATGAAGCAGGGCAAATGTGCAGAGGCGGGGAGAGGTGGCAGGGGAAGGAGGGAGGCAGTGACATCAGAGCCCAGAAGGTACAAACAGCCCGGATTTCACTTTTAAGCCAAGCAGAGTTTAAAGAGTGCCATTTGGCCGAGCTCTTTCTTCGGGTCGCTTCCCTCCGGTGCACTTGGCCCCAGGGTGCAACCCACGCACTTGGCCCCAGGGTGCAACCCACCCTAGTGACGCCTCTGCTTCCTTCCATTCAGTTTCTTTCCTGATAAGAGTGCATTTAGAGGTTTAGCCAATGTTGCATACTGTTTTACAAATCTTCTATAGTATCCAGAGAAACCCAGAAAAGACTTAAGTTCTGTAATGGTTTGTGGTTTGGGCCAGTCTTTTATTGTCGAGATCTTTTCTGGATCCAGATAAATTCCTTCTTTTGAAATTATATGACCCAAGTACCTGACAGAAGTTTGGAAAAAATTGCATTTTTAAGGTGATAACTTGAGTCCATTGTCCATAGTGAACAACTGTATATATTCTGAGAGGCATCTTTTACCTTAAGCACAGTGACAGTTTGTGGACTGAAATGTTGTGAAATGGTACCTTGTGGAAGACTCAATTTCATTCAACCCAGCAACCAAACAATGAGACTGATTGTTTGGTACTTGGTGTTCCTCCTACCATTTATCTAGTACTTAAAACTATGGCATTTTGCCTTCATAGTGGGAAAATGAATATGATTTTTCTGAAATGCCAAGGAACTGTAGTTGGACCAATATTCAAAAGATCAAAACCACGTGAAGTTAAAATTCTTGGACGGAAAAGGATACTGGGCTGCCCATGGTTGTTCTTGAGTTCTTCCTGGGAAAGAGTATGACATCTTTTTCCTCCGGTAGCATGTTCCATATTTGCTATGATGGTGTTGTTAGGAATCTTTGGGCACAATCCAGATAATATTTTAAAGTGTGCTTGCTGAAGCATTTAACCTCCTCCCTTTCCCCCAAATAGTCATCCCCTTTGTCATGCCATAAATATCTTTTAAGAAAATTTCCTGCAGTGCAGTGGGGATCACACTTGAGGTCCGTGAACCTGACTTCCAAGTGTTTGTCCACAAAGAACCGCCACCGATAAGCAGAGAGAGAGCTTTATGCTCAGTTGTTCACCTAATTATCTGAAGACTGAGAACAGAGACCATACTCGTAAGACCTCTGACACCCTCCACATACACGTGACATTTGTAAGGGTCTTTGAACATACACCTGTCTTGACTGTGACCACAGTCTTTGTCTGTATGGTATCCTTTTTCAAGGCTAGAGCTTTCTGACCTGTAAACATTTCAGACAGTTCGCATAGATATTTGCTTATGTCAAAGGACTATCCCTGGAGAACTGAGAAGGATAGTTCTACAATTAATCAGTCAACTATTAACTAGGAAAGTGTAATTTGTGTACATACAGGAATGAATTAGGCAATAATGGAGATATTTTCAGGGAAATTCTACAGACTCTGCGGCTGATCTGAAGTCCATTAAATTAACGGATTCACTTCAGTGCTCCCCATGGACCTTGGTTCATGCCTTTAGACAAAACGAGAGGTTAATGGCCATCATATTGTTATTTGCTATCCCTGTGCTGACTATGGGCCATGCAGTGCTCTTTAGACACTCGCTGAAATACAATGTGGACACTGTGCCCTTTCTGCTCTCTCAAGATTATTTTCCTCTTTCACGTGTAAGAACTAACGATGCAATGCTTTGATGGAAACAGAATCAAGTAAAGAATAGGAAGGGCAGATTCTAAACCCTTCGTTCTCAGGGACTAAAAGCGTTCCTGTTTCAGTGCTGAGACTTCTTAGATAGGAAAGCCCTCTGTCACTGCAAGAGCCACTGTGATGTAGTGGTTAATAGTGACGGACTGTAATCTGGATAACTGCGTTTGATTCCCCATCCTTCCATATGAAGCCTGCTGGGTGACCTTGGGCCAGTCACGGCTCTCTCAGAGCCCTGTCAGCCACACCTACCTCACAAGGTGTCTGTTGTGGGATGGAAAGGCAATCGTAAGCTGTTTTGGTTAGATGGAGAAAAGCAGGATATTAAAAACTCCTCCTCCTCTTCCTCCTTCTCCAGATCGATATTATGTTCATCACCAGGAGAATTGTCACGTTCTCAGGGTGCAGGCAGCCAGGAGTCCAAAGCCAGTCCAAGGTCAAAGTCCAGGAAGTCAAGCAGGAGCCAAGTCACCAATGCAGAATCACAAACCAGAATCAGAAGTCAGTGTCCAAAAGCCACAACGTCAGGGTGCCAAGGAAATCAAGCAGGTCAGGATCAGGCAGGAGCATGGATGCAAGCCGGAGAATAGACTTGTTGCTTCCACAAGGTTACCAGGTCCTGGGTGGGAGCTATATGGGAGTCTCAATCAGCCTGCTTCTTGGGTGGCAGTGACTCTGCTAGAACTCAGGGCTGAGAGATCTAAAGCATCGGCATGCCTCATGTCTTTGCTCTGAAAGTTCTTTCCGGAGCCTGCTTCGAACTCTTGAGATGGGAGGAGGAGAGCTTGGAGGAGATTGATCGTCAACAGCTGACACTGGTGCCTGGAGAGTGATTGATGGGCCAGCTGCTGTTTGTTCAGCTGAGGAACTGGCTGGCAACTCTTCCAGGTCGATTAACCCTTCCAGCTCCTCCTCGTCAGGGCTCATGACAAGAACAGACCTTCTTAAACACCTTTGATATAAAACTGATGGTGAGCTCCTGACCAGTTAGCCTCAATACTTTCTGGCAAAATTCTTCATGAGAACAGTACAGTGCTGAGCAGCTTTGCAGCTGTAGCTTCTTGGTCACTGAAGTTGCTTTTGGTCAGTTCAAGAACTAAACAATCTCTTCGAACAGTAATATATCTCTGAGTTATGCTCATTCTAGTAATTAAATTGGCTGATTTTTCTGAAGTGTAGAATCACTTGCAGTTTGTCTCTTGTTTTCATCTGCACAATTAGATGCATGCATTAAATTACTAACATTAACTAGACTGCATTGCTTGCTTTTGTACCTGTGCACTCAATAGCACTTTGATAGGTGACTTTAAAAAACCTTGATTTAAAGTTTAACTATGTTTGTGGTGAGGTTACCAGCCCCCTGGTGGTGGTGGGGGGGGGTTTGATCACCTGGTCTGAGAACCTCTCTCTTGAATAGGAATGGCAGTCTCAGTTCAGTGCTCCCTATGGACCTTGCTTTCCCTGATTTGGAAGAATCCAGCAGTGGTGGGGAAAATGGCAGTATCATGTGATATTCCAGCCTTTCCTCCCCCTAATCTCTATGGTAGGCATAGAATAGGAAGGCCAGAGCATTGTGGCTGCTGGAAGACTCCCTGGTTCTGCTTAGCCTGCACTAGCATACTGATTTCCCTCCACCCCAGCCAGTGCATGCACAGCTTTTTATCACCAGCCAGAGACTGGTCTCCATCAACTCTGAGAAGTGAGTGGCCCCACCCTTCAACCACCTGCTATAAAAGACCTTCTGCTCCTAGTAACCTTCATTCTGGCCAGGGCTGGGTCAGAGGGCAGGTTGTGTGAGATGCATCTCTTGAACCACTGCTGCCTAGCCTACGCTGCAGTGCACTCCAGAGCACTCCAGTTGGAGGAAGAGAGCTGTGTCATTGTTGTGTGTACCCCTCACCGTAGGACGAAGGTAGATCTGTACCGCAGCCATGGAACTTGGAGCCATGGGGTGGGGTGGGCGGTGATGCAGGACCATCCTCACTGGCAGGGTCAGGAAACTGTCCTAGGCTGCCTCCTGGTGGGGGGCAGGCAGGCTAGTGTAGCTACCACCAGCAGCCATGCACCAAAGTCAGAAGCAATCAGGTGGTTTCGGCCCCTGCCCGTGCCAACTTTGGAGGCTTGGGACCATAGGGTGTGGGGGGATGCAGGTGAGCCCCTCTTTACCAGCACTGCCAGGATGTTTCTGTCCTGGGCTGGTCCTGGGGGTCAGGCAAGGCAGTGTTACAGCCACCAGCCATGCTTCAAAGAAGCAAGCAGGGGGGCAGGGAGGTGGTTTTGCCCATCCTTGGGACTGGGCCCATGCCATGCTCTGGACCATTGTTCACCCATTGGCCTGTTATGGCTGGTGCTGTTGGTTGGGGCTGGGTTGTGTGAGTCTCAGTGTGTGGGAGAGTGGAGATGGGGGGCGACACATGTCCTTCTCCTCCTTGGCAACTGACCCAGTGCCCCTCATGGGCCTACCATCCAGTGCTATCAGAATTTGTGTGTATGAGTATGAATGAGCGGAGGTGGGGTGAGGTCATGCACATCCTTCTCCCCCTCTGCAACTGGCCTGGCAGTGCCTCCCATGGGCCTGCTGGCCAGTGCTGTCAGTATGTGTGTGTGTGTGAGAGAGAGAGGGTGAGAGAGAGAGGGAGGGAGAGGGGGTGAGAGAGAGAGAGAGGAGGGGGAGGGCATGTTCATCCTTTTCCCCACTGGCAAATGGCCGGCGCCCCTGCGGGCCGGTCAACCAGTGCTGTTGGTGGGTGAATGAGTGGAGGGAGGAGATCATGCACCTCCTTCTCCCCCTCAGCATTTGATGATCCGTGGCTTGGCACCCCTGCCCTCTGCTGGCCAGCACTTTTGAGGTGTGTGTGTGGGGAGTCAGTGGAGGTGGGGGGGGATGCAGTGTGAGATGTTTGAAATGGAAATTATTATTCAGAAACCTGTTAAATAATTGCTGTATGCAAAGAAATTGTTATGAATAGATGCCACTAAGGACAGGAGTCAAAAGGGCCATTACTGAACAAAGCTGTAAGATTTAGATTCAAGTCTAGAGCAACTGGTAGGGGTTTGTAGAGGCAAGACAGAGATCCATGACATCCACCAAGCAAAACATTTTTCTTCTTCAAAGGGTCTTATGTATTTAATGGCTGGCAAATTCTGTTTTGGAAAAAGGAGCGTTTTACTGTGTGACAAATAGTATGCTTTATATGAAATCCCTGGAGCAACCCATAGGGATGGAATGTGATTTGAAATTTTATGCTGATATACTGCAACAGCCATTTCAATTTTATCTATAAACTACTTATAATCCTCCTTTTCTTTAATAAAACATCAAAGATATTAAAACATTACACAGAAAACCGAAATTCCATTCTGAAGCCATTAAAAAAAATCATGTAAAAGAAGAAAAGACAAGTAAGAGTATTTTTTAAAAATCCAAACACATTATCTGTCAAATACTCAGGCAAATAAAGGTGTTTTAACTTTGTGCTTGAAAGATCTTATGTAAATATATTTGAGTGGGGGTATTAGCAGTAGTTCCTGCAAAGGGCACTACTAATTATGGATTTTGTTTTGATTGTTAAATTGTCACCTTTATGGCCTTGTTCATTTATTTGAATTTTATTTCTATTCAATAAGTTGTACTAGGATTGCCAGATGTCCTATTTTTAGAGGACATGTCCTGTTTTTTTGGTGTCTGTCCTCTTTTGGGTTCTTTTTTTAAAAAAAAAAACTGATGAAAATGTCCCCCTTTTGTTATTTCTGCACTGGAAGAAGGCCTAAAAGCCTACAGGCAATGTAAAATGGGGGAAAGGTGGGTGTGGGAAGTGATATATGACAGTGTATTTAAATCTGAATTTTGAAAGAAAGAAGCTACTTCAGAGCATAGGCGTAAACTATGTGGGGGCTCGGGGGCTTGACCCCCCCCCCCTGGATTTTCCCAGTGGGGACTGAGCCCCCTCCAAGCAACCAACATAGGACTTTGGGGCTTCCAATTTAAATTTTCAAGGAGGAGAGACGATTATTTTCAAAGGCATGAATGGGGTGGTAGAGTCTATGTGTGATTTTCCCTCTGGGCTGCAAAGTGGTGTGATGACTTTACAACCTCAGCTTCTTAGAAATGCTAATTGAGCTAAAACCGAATAAAATTTTGTTTGTCTTAAAGGTGTTACTGGACTCAAACTTTGTTCAACTAGTTAATGATTGGGGAAGAAATTGGGGGGGGGGAGAAATAACACTGTATTGCTATGTTGCATACATAATGCTATAGTATTTGGGGGTTCTTTTGGCAGATAGATATTTTGTGCCTTCTTCAAACCTGTTATTATTTACATTCATTTAAGTGGATGCTGAACCAGATCCTTTTGAAAATTAATGGCCCCAGCAAGCCTTTTTTCTTCTTCTCAAAATGACTACACTCTTAAAGACTTGGTCAAGTAGGTGTGTATTGACATTTGTTCACCACCTAGGCATAGGGTTGCCAATCCCCAGTTGAGCAGGTCGAAAGCCAAAAGGCATCCATGCCAAAACCAGCCTTAGTACTTAAGTACTTCAAGTATTTATACAAAGCTTTTTTACTAATAAATAACAGTATACTGAATAAAGTACGTACAAAAGCCACACCCAAATACAAAGTCCATATTTGTGTCAGAAACATGATGCATTCAAAACTGGAACTCCGAGTTGTGGTGAAGTAAACCATGGAAATGGAGTCCAACGCTCCAATCTTCTTGTAGGCAGTGCAAAGATCGAACACAACAAGGCACAAGTCGCAACAGGGATGCGCGTAATGCCGTTTCACACAGGGCTTCTACAAGCTGCGTGAATGGAAAATTGCAATTCACTAGCACATTTTGTGATTACAGAAGCAATTGAATTAAAACAAATTGATATTAACATACCTTCAAAAAATATTCAAAAAATTCATATGGGAGACCCAGACTCCGAACATTCTGCAGACAAACAACGGTAAGAAGTAACAATACATCATGCACTTATAAGTATCAGGTGTGATACATTGTAACTCTTCTAAAAGTCATAGACAAGGTATCTACAGTAGCACATTTCATGTGTTAAAACCACGCAAGAACAAAATACTTATATGTTTTACAGAGGATGAAGACGTTATAAAAAGCACGACAGGTCCCAATCATGATGATATTGGATTTATATCCCGCCCTCCACTCCGAAGAGTCTCAGAGCTGCTCACAATTTCCTTGACCTTCCTCCCCCACAACAAACACCCTGTGAGGTGGGTGGGGCTGGAGAGGGCTCTCACAGCAGCTGCCCTTTCAAGGACAACCTCTGCCAGAGCTATGGCTGACCCAAGGCCATTTCAGCAGGTGCAAGTGGAGGAGTGGGGAATCAAACCCGGTTCTCCCAGATAAGAGTCCGCACACTTAACCACTACACCAGACTGGCTCTCCAGTTTACCCCATTGTTTACCCCATTAGGTATTAGAGAATTGAGTTTAAAGATCCAGTGCATTTCCTGCCTAAGCCATTTATTCATATCAACTCTTCCATGAAGCGAGACAGGAAATTTCTCCAAAACAAGAAATCTTAATTCATTGGGATCATGATTTAAATCTCGAAAATGTTCCACTAGGGGAGCCTCAGAAACAAATTTTTTAACGCGAGATTTATGTTCCAATATGCGAGTACAGACAGCCCATCTTGTGCTTCCACAAGAGGCAGGCTCGGGGGAGTGCTCAGAAAGCAACATCACAGGAAGAGGTGGGGTTTTGGAGCAGTGTGCTGGAAGAGGTGGGGTTTTGGAGCAGTGTGCAGAAGGGGTGGAAGTAACATCACTTGACCTTTAATATGGACATGATATCACAAGGCATGACATCAGAAAAGTGATTAGACTCTACCCCCAAAGTCCCCAAGTATTTCCCGAGTCAGATCTGGCACTCCTAGTTTGTGAACAGGCATTAAAAGTCTACATAGACACTATGTAGTAAATCTCAAATAAAAAAATGTGAAATGTTTGTTTCCCATTTACTATGTGTTCTCTGCTAGTGAAATCAGCTCCCTGGTTATGGATAAGAACTAAGGCAATAGCCAGGCTAGAATTGGGTGTAGCTACTTTTAAGTAAGTAGTTTCATAGCTACAATTTATTTAGCAATTTTTTGTGAGATTCATCTGTAATATAATCTTAACAAGCCACTTGAAATTGACAGGCAAAAAAACCCTTTGGAAGTTCCTCCATCCCCATTCACCTCTGCTTTGATAGACCAAGCAAATTCCTAATACAACCAGAAACTTGATTTCTGCATCGTTTCTAGATTTTTAAGGTGGATCCAGCATTTTCTAAAACAAATGATGACTGAGCAATGATGCCTTTAATAATAGTAGTGACTGGTTTGGTAAACATTAGCATCTATTTTGACTAAAAACCTTGTCCTGCATTTCCTTTGTTATGTACACATGGAGCCATTTATAAATTTCTACCATGTAACATCTAATTTCCTCTGCATTCTTATGCCTTGGCTATTAGGAAATCCAGCAACAAAGTTTTCATTGATTTTGCAATTTATAACAAAGTCTGCAGTATCTGAGAGGAGCAAATGCATGAGCTCTACCCCATGTAAAAAAAAAATTATCAGAACCATGGGGAGTTTTTCAACCTTCTGGGAACTCTTTTCATGTGCACGTGCCTGCTAATGTTCATGGACCCCTGGTATGGTACCCCTGCATATTGGAAAGTATTATTGAGCAATGCTTTAGAGCACATTGTTGGACCTGAGTGAATTAGGAATACTCCCTAAAACCTGCCCTAGCCTTTGCTTATGCACTGAAGGAGATCAATAAAAGTGGACAAGCTGCTTTTCTGGAAAAGTGCTCTGCAATTACTGATCTTCTGTTGGGGAAACTTACAAGGAGCCCCAAAAGTCGCCAAAACAAAGCTTGGAAAACTACGTGTCTTAGCAGAAACATATGTGTATTCTAAATGTACTACTGTGTTAAAAACTCAGTGTTTCATGCACAGGGAGAACACAAAATGTCATCATAGTAAGAGGTGTAGGAGAGCAATAAAAGTGTGTTGGAATAGACATGGCCTAAGGCAAATTTGGAAGGGGAAAAGTGCTCTCTTGCTGCATAATTTTACTTCTAAAACACAAGTAAACCATCCTGATTCCTTTATAATCCTTGTTAACTGACGGTCAATACACTGAGATTTTTTTTACCCCCGCTTCATACTGTGATAAATTATTTCTAAGCCCACGTCATTATTTTCTAATTAAATAATCAAAATTATATTTGCACGTGATTAGCTCATAAATTCCTTTTTAACGAGTGTCTTGCTTCATTGCTAGCTTGGAGCTGATAATTTTTTTTTTTTTTTGCAGGCATCAATTTGGTCAGCAGTAAAGTAGTAAATAGAAACTAATGGCACTCATCAAGTCCATGGCATGAATGATTTATCTGACACAATCATTTTAACAGTTTCATAGTCAATGTGAGGGGGGGAAACCAGGTTTCTTACCAAGGTAAATTGCATTTGTCCTGTCAGCACGACTTGATTGATGACCAACTGGTGGCTAGGATTAGGATATTATAAATGGGAAAAGATGAAAGCCTCATTAATTTGTTTTTAATATATATAACCACAGGTAGAAGAAATGCAGTGGGGTAGCAGACAGCGAACGCAGCCGACGTCAGTCTGTAGCTTGCCATGCAAGCCTGGGGAAAGAAAGAAAACGGTGAAGGGAGTGCCTTGCTGTTGGCATTGTGAACGCTGTGAAGGCTACCATTACCAAGTGGATGAGTTCACCTGTGAAGTGTGCCCATTCAATAAGAGGCCCAACCTCAACCGCACAGAATGCCATCTTATCCCCATCATCAAGCTGGAGTGGCATTCTCCATGGGCTGTCGTGCCTGTCTTCATAGCAATATTCGGGATCATTGCAACGTCCTTTGTCATCGTGACATTTGTTCGCCACAACGATACACCAATTGTCAGGGCCTCAGGACGCGAACTCAGCTACGTCCTCTTGACTGGGATTTTTCTCTGCTATTCCATCACTTTTTTAATGATTGCAAGTCCAGACACTGCTGTGTGCTCCTTACGGCGGATCTTTTTAGGGCTGGGCATGTGCTTCAGCTATGCAGCCTTGCTCACCAAAACAAACCGAATCCACCGAATATTTGAGCAAGGCAAAAAATCGGTCACTGCTCCAAAATTCATCAGTCCAGCTTCTCAACTGGTGATTACTTTCAGCCTCATATCCATACAGCTTTTAGGAGTCTTCATCTGGTTTGCTGTGGATCCCCCACATATCATAGTGGACTATGGAGAGCAGAGGACTCTTGACCCTGAGAATGCCCGGGGGGTTCTGAAATGTGACATCTCTGATCTCTCTCTCATTTGTTCTCTTGGATACAGTATTCTCTTAATGGTAACATGCACTGTTTATGCTATTAAAACAAGAGGTGTTCCAGAGACCTTCAACGAAGCCAAACCAATTGGATTTACTATGTATACAACTTGTATCATTTGGTTAGCTTTCATTCCAATCTTTTTTGGAACTGCACAGTCAGCAGAGAAGGTGAGTGACAGCAACTGATCCTTATTTTAAGTTTCAATGTCTGTGTGAACTCACAGAAGATTAATTCCAAACGCTGAATTATAAAGTTTCTTGCGGAGTGCAAACTGTTACACAGTCCAGCTCAGAAAGCTTATTGGAATTAGAATTGTTTCTAAAAGCATTTACTTTAAAAAAGTATGTTTAAATTTAATACAGAGTACAACTCTTTAGTAATTTGGTAGTTTGGAATATATTGCTTTTATGAATGTCATTGAATTAACATCTTTCTTCTCCGTGGCCTTATGGTTTGTAGGACATTAACGACTTTCTAAACTTACCAAAAATAATTAGAATTATGAAAGGCATTATCTTTGCAAAGGGGAAGAGGAAATGGATTTTTTTTTTTAAAGGACTGGGAATGTTCAGTGCAATTATTAGCATTGCTGGCTCGGTGTGTTCAGAAACCAATCCTTTTTGAAGATGGCGTAAAATGTTGTGTCGTCAGTATAATTCATTTTCTCTTTGTGTGTAAATGTGATATTAAATATGTTATAGGTATCCACTGGTCAGTTCATTAATCGATCACACCCTATTTTTTGTGGCTTCCAGGGCTGGCCTTAGACTGGCACCCTAGGCAAAGCTAACTTCTGATGCACCCTCTGCACTGATAACATCACTGAGTCACATGGGGGGGGGCACTGAATTCAGCCCCCCCCCCCGAACTCCAGTGCCTAGTTTGCCTAGTGGTAGGGCCAGACTGGTGGTTGCAGAATGACAGTTTCTAGGTGGTATACTCTCTTTCCGTTCTTCTGAGGAGAAGACATCTTTAATGCCCTGTGAACCAAGGAAGGATGAGGCAGGTATTAATTAAATAGTATATCTACTGTCGCCCACAAGCTCAAGATTAGATGTTTAAGCATTCCTACACATGCCAACCCCAAACTCAAGTTTCAGGATCTGAGTCTATGTATGCACAGATCCAAATTCACACAGTATTTTCCAAAGAAAAGAAAAGAAAGTACATGTACTTAACTAAGTTGACTTTATTGTCTAAAAGATGGATGAAGTAAGGTAAGAGAGAATGGCAGCTTAAATGACAATCAACAGTAAAAACACTTTGGTAAATTTAAATTAAATAATTCTTAGTGTTAACTGTAATTTCTGTACTCAGCTGTGTCTTACCTCCTCTCAGCTAATTTAAGAGGGAACCTACTTATGGGAAGAAGCAGGTGTCCCAGAAAAGGTCAGGGAGGGAAGGAAGATGGAGAACGAAAGAGTCCTTAGTTGATCAGGGTTGCTGGGGAAGGGAAGTGGAGTGTAAGGCTGACACTTGCAAAGATTGGACTGAAAATAGTTTATAATGGTTGGAGGAGCTGGGGCAGGCCAAGCCCTGGAGAGATAGGGGCAAGTAAGCTAATTTGGTGACTGGCAAATAAGCCGAGAGAGAGAGAGAGAGAGAGAGAGGACATGGATGGAAAAACAATGCTGGAAATTTTTAAAATGCTCTGTCTTTCAGAGCAATTGTAGTCTCAGAATTGGTGGAGTTAGGTCTGAAGGAAAATCCTAACCCAAAATGCTAGCTTGAATTTGTGGTTTTTATCCTGGGTTTCTCTTTATTTGGGGGCCCTTGTGATAGCAAAAGGACCTCAAATATTACGACATTACTTACTGTGCTGAAGGCTTATGTAAATTTTGACAAGACTGATTCAGGAAGGTGGCTATATTGCCCTGTCCAATGAAATGGTATTGTTTTGGAAATCTGCTTAAGTATTCTGGAATGATGTCTGTACTGGGGTGAAGAATCTTCCCCCACCCCATCCTTACCCATGGCAGCAAGTCCCCTCCACCTCCAATAGTGGGGAGAATCCTCTAACTGACCACCACCAGCAATCCTGGCAGCATGCCACATACCTTTGAAGGCTGTTATGCAACAGGCTCAGCAAGTAAGGGCCCTGTTGCTTCAGGGTTCTGCCCACAGGTGGAGTGAAAGTTGGGATGGAGGCCAAGGTGGACAGATTGACAGACTTTGAGGCTGGCAACGCTGCCCAACCTATTTATCAGACCCCTACACCAAGGTTCATTGAGATTATATGATATATTCCCTCCTATATCCTTGGCATCATATGTCCCTAGGGTTTGAGGGTAACACTGCCGAACATGGCACTGTTTTTGAATAATTTGCGTGTGTCATTTTTTGAATCTAGCAGCTCGAGCTCAGAGATATTGCGCTTCTGCACCTGGAGTCCAAATTTAGCTGTCATAGCTGACCACCACTGTGATAGATGTGTACTGCACAGCATTACTTTAAAAAAAAAAAAATCTAGGCGAGCAACCAGCACTAGTTATTACGGTAGCGAATTCCAGAATTTAATTATGCATTGTGTAGAGAAGCGTTTCCTTTTGTTTGTTTTGAACCTAAAGCAGTTAGTTTCATTGGATGACCTGAAGTTCCCACATTCTGAGTGAAAGAATAATTTCTCTTTTGTATCTGCTTGACTCTGATTGGCATGTCCTTTGTTCAGCAAGCTCGTCAGCTACGCGCTGTGTGCTTTTCCCCCGATCCTTTCGTTTTAACAGAGAACAGCCAACAATGGTTGCTTTATTTCATAGTACTGCTTAGGCAGATCTTTATAAGTTTTACTTCGGGAAGTGCCAACTCAGCACTACTGCTTGTTCATGAAGCGATGAGATGTGCTAGAAGTATACGCTCGCTTCCACATACACAACCACTTGATAACGGTACAATGACGTGACCTGGGTGGCCCGTTCTGACCTGACAGTGTCAAAACTTGGAAGCCAATCAGGGTTGGCCCTGGTTAGTACTTGGGATAGGAGACCACTAAGGAGGTCCAGGGTTGCCCTGCGGAGGCAGGAAATGGCAAACCATCTCTACATAAGAACATAAGAGAAGCCATGTTGGATCAGGCCAACGGCCCATCAAGTCCAACACTCTGTGTCACACAGTGGCAAAAAAAATTATATACACACATACACTGTGGCTAATAGCCACTGATGGACCTGTGCTCCATATTTTTATCTAAACCCCTCTTGAAGGTGGCTGTACTTGTGGCTGCCACCACCTCCTGTGGCAGTGAATTCCACATGTTAATCACCCTTTGGGTGAAGAAGTACTTCCTTTTATCCGTTTTAACCTTTCTGCTCAGCAATTTCATCGAATGCCCACGAGTTCTTGTATTGTGAGAAAGGGAGAAAAGTACTTCTTTCTCTACTTTCTCCATCCCATGCATTATCTTGTAAACCTCTATCATGTCACCCCGCAGTCGACGTTTCTCCAAGCTAAAGAGTCCCAAGCGTTTCAACCTTTCTTCATAGGGAAAGTGCTCCAGCTTTTTAATCATTCTAGTTGCCCTTCTCTGGACTTTCTCTAATGCTATAATATCCTTTTTGAGGTGCGGCGACCAGAACTGCACACAGTACTCCAAATGAGACCGCACCATCGATTTATACAGTGGCATCTCTGTTCGTCTCTTGTCTTGAAAACCCTACAGGGTTGCCATAAATGGGCTGCAATTTAATGGCAGTTTCCACCGCCACTTTCCCGTCGCAGAATACAGGTTCCTGTGACAGGAAAGGAGCTTATGGAAGCGAATCTTCCCCGCCTTCCTCTTCAGCCTTTTGTGAAGTAGTTGCTGACAATCAGGCAGTCTTCATCATATGTTCCCCGCATCTTCCTTATGTCATTTTGTTCAGAGCATTCCCCAGTCTTCACCATTACATTTTAAAGGGGGTACAGGAGGTTTGCGGAGAGAGGGAAAGCATGAAAGACCCACTCCGGTGAACTCCTTCCACTCGCATAAATCTCAGGTACTGTTGTAAAGGTCTGAAGCCAGATTCATCCATGAAAACGAAGAATAATAATGGCAGCATTTTCACCAGCAATAAACAAAAATGTGAAAACTCTGAGCATCAGAGCCAGTTCACAAGTTTCATTACCAAGCTGTCGTGTGTGTTTAACTATTGCACGTGCTCATGTGAAAAGGATGAACTACCGTTTAGTATTTCTGTACGCTCCTATCAAGCAGATCCACTTCCATCAGCCAGGAATGCTTTGAAAACAGACAGTGTCTTTTCAGAGATTAACTGAAATGTTCCATAAAATCTCCTTTTCAAACCATTCTTTTCCTTGCCCGTTGTCACACTTCCGCCTCATTATCTTTTCATGTGAACAAAAACATGAAAGTAAAATTATGCTATGTTATCACTCACCACTTCAGCTTATGCTGGTTTCTTTTCAGCTGAAAGTAAATTTTGCTACTTCATTGATATTAGTGGCACCTTGAATACTTTACAGTTTGGGCTATTATTTGATCCTCTCTTAAGGTCCCTTATTTTCCATTCTTTCAGCTAAGAGGATTGAATGTATACATCACAGCCCAGTTTTAACAGCTTGCTAATGCTGTTCCAGGAGGAGAAATTACATATGAAGAAAAAAAAAATCACACTCGTTTGTTCTGGAACAAACTAGAAATGAACAATTGCAAAAGTACTGGCTTTTACTCAACCTAAGTACAGACACAGTCCAAGTCAAGTCACACACTAAGCCTTATTGAGTGAAAGGGCTAAATGTGTGTTTAAAGCCATGGCACATAATCCGTTAGACTTTGGCTTGATCAGATCCTGAATTTGAACAGATGAAGCTGCCTCATACTGAGTCAGACCACTGGTCAATCAAAGTCAGTATTGCTTACTATAATGATACGAACTGTGGTTCACACACAGTGAACTGTGGTTCACTCACAATGAGCATCAGCCCAAAGAGCCACAATTCCATTCCTGACATGAGGCTTTATCCTCAGGTAGATTTACACTTAATCTCTTCCTCTGGCAGCAGCTATTTCAGAGTAGGAACCCCCTTCCCACCTACAAGACCCACCATGCTAAAACACAGGGCAGGTGCCAGATTGGAAAACAGTGCTCAGATGAACAATAGATAGCATGTGGTTTTCTGCAGGGGTCACTTTGTAGAAAAATGGGGATTGTTATGCAGCTGCACCTGCTATTCAATGGACAAGGTGGGGAGGAGGAGGGGGAACCCTCAGAAGGGTTCAGGAGCTGCGCTCCTGTGAGCTCCTGCTGAATCCAAGGCGTGGTTTTGTGAGCCACTAAGTGTGTATCACTAGTCTACTATGAATTCCTGGTTTCCCAGAGTCTCAGATAGAGGTCTTTCATCTGCCAGATGATCTCATCTGCAGATGATTCAGCAAGAGATTTCTAAGATCTTGGGATATGAGTTTAATAAAGTTGCAGAGACTTTTTTGTTGGGATTACAAATGGAAAAAATTTCCAAAAGAAGATAGAACTTTAATCTGGTACTTGCTCTCAGATGCCAGGACATTGTATGCGCAGTTGTGGAAGCAAGAAAAAATACCAGAGAAATGGGATTGGATTATAAAAGTTATGACATGGAGTGAAATGGACAAATTAACAAGAATATTAAGATCCTATAATTTGGAAGTTTTTAAGACGGAGTGGAAAAAGTTTAGAAGATATGTAGAAAAAGAGTGGAAAATAAAAGGACATTGGACAATTTTTGATAATGATTGAGTTTTAAAAAGAAGAAGAATATAAATTTTTGTTTTAATAGTTAACGGTACCTTTAAATATTTGCTTTTTAAGTAAATAACACTGGCGGGGGTCAAGTAACGGGGGGGGAGGGTAGAAAGTAATATATGGGGTAGATAAAAGAAGTTTTAAAGATGTAAGATATAGATTTATTATCATATGTTACCAATAAAATTGTTTTAACAGGAGATAGAGGTCTTTCACATCTACTATGTGACCCTATTAACTGGAGATGCCAGGGGTTGAGCCTGGAAACTTCTGCATGCAAAGCAGATGCTCTGCCACCAAAAACATCATTTTTGACCCTCCTTGAAAAACCTAATAGCTGAGAGGAGTCTCCAAAATAATAGCCCTGTTTTTAAATTAATGAACTGTACCAAAATATTGATCCTCAGATGAATGAAATGACTTACCATTGATAAGCTATGCTACAAATAAGTTATATGCCATTAGAAATTAGATAAGACACTTGGTTTCAAAACAAATCCAGCAGAGAAGCCAAGTGTTTCAGTGAAGTGCTTGATGATTCAAGTCTAAAGCTCTCCAAGGAAAGGAACACTCATTCATAACTTTTCTCCCACAGCTAGTGATCGGTACTATCTGAAAGGAGCTAGGAAAGCTTAGCGTTGCCAGGAAACAGAAACGTGTGTGACCTTCTGTTGCTTGCAGTATGTTATGGGAAGTGAAAGGCCATGAATATTTTATTTGAAAATGGAACTGAAATGTAGCTGTTATCTTAAGGATGGTAGAGGAATTCTGGTAATTAAGACAAGCAGGGGGAAAACACTCTTAGTCTAAAAGTCCACAGATGGTTTTAGATAAAAGTTTGCAGGCAAACTTTTCATTAATGTATTTCAGTTGGAACAAAGTTGCATGCATTTTTCGCAATTCAACTCAGTAGGATTTTGCTAATAGCCAGGGGTGGAGTGGCCCTTTAACGTGTTAGGTTACTTCCCAGGGGTCACTGGAAGCCAGGAGCAAATTGAGCTCAATGGTCCCTTGGTCTATGAGCTTGATCTAACATTGTTGAGAAGAAGATATTGGATTTATACCCCGCCCTTCGCTCTGAATCTCCGAGAGTGGCTTACAATCTCCTGTAGCTTCCTCCCCCACAACAGACACCTTGTGAGGTAGGTGGGGCTGAGAGAGCTCTCACATAACCTGCCCTTTCAAGGACAGCTCTGCAAGAGCGATGGCTAACCCAAGGCCATTCAAGCAGCTGCAAATGGAGAAGTGGAGAATCAAATCCAGTTGTCTCTGGTAAGAGTCTGTGCACTTAACCACTACACCAAACTGGTTAAGAGGAATTTGTGATTCCTCTTTATCCAGTTTCTCCCTGAAATCCAACAATCCATTTCTTCCCCTCTTTTTAGAAATTTTTTTTAAAAGAAGTTTTAAGAATTTGGAGTCTGTTTCAAATCATTCCAGTTTTGAAGGGAAATTCCAAAACATTCAGAATTTCACTCTACAGATACTCAGAGGCAGGCAATGTCTTCACAAACCTTTATCCTTGTGTTAGAGCACCACCCTGTGCTGTATAATATAATAAGGGCTGAAGATGCAAAAGGACTGAGAACTGGGTGGCATAACAGAAAACAATAAAGAGAAATCAGAGAAATTCTTCTTTTGAAAGAGAACAAAAGGGATCAGTGTGGGCTCAGACAGCAGTGGCAAGGGTATAGTCTCACCAGCTATTTGGATCAGTTTCTTCTATGACTTTTTAAGGTCCAAATCTATCTCTGCTTGCAGAACTTGTAAGTTGGTATTGCTTACTATAATGATACTAAATGATACTATAATTCAACTGAACAGCCATTGTACAAGTTCCACAGAGACCAGTGAGAGTAGCTTTCTCAAGTTTACTGTCCCACCAATCAAAGAATCTCATCTGGTGAGCACACAAGAGAGGGCCTTTTGGGTGGCAACCCCATAATTATGGAACAGTCTCCCCAAAGAGGTGTGCCTGGCTCCCTCGCTTTCAAACTTTAGGAGGCAGTTGAAGATAGTTTTATTTAGGACTAAACTATAACTAGCTTAGTTTTTGTTTTCCTTATTTTAAATTATTTTTAAATGTTTGTTATTTTTTAAAATGTTTGTTATTTATTTTAATTACATTGTAAGTAGCCCTGGGCCTAACCTGGATAGCCCACACTAGCCTGATCTTGTCAGAGCTAGGAAGCTAATCACATTTGGCCCTGGTTAGTTCTTGAATGGAGACGACAAAAAAACTCCAGGGTTGCTAATAGGGGTGTGCATTTGGTTCAGCCGAACTGAATCAACCACCGAATCACCCCTGATTTGGCTGTATGCGGAATCACATACAGCTGATTCCAATTGGGGCCCATTATGAGGGAGCCGAGTATAGCTCCCCGTATACTTCCGTATAAATATTCGGAAGTATACGGATGTCAATGCAAAAGGTGGGAAAGTGGCTTCTGCAGCCTCAGGGGAGCTGCTTGCCTCCTTTCCTGCCTTTGGTAGCCTTTTCCCTCCTCTCCCATAGCCTCCCTGGGATCAGGGAGGGGGGGGAAGAGGAGTCCCAGCAGCCAATCCAAAGCATGCATTTGCAAAATGCATTGCAAATGCATGCTTTGAAGGGCTTTTGTGTAGCTGATCCTCCAGCCATCAGCAACAATGTTGTTCTTTTGTCTGTGTGTGAGAGAGATTGTTCAGTGCTGGCCCTTGGCCTCAGCCTTACCACACTTGCTTGGTGTAAGAGAACACGTCTAAAAGGTAAGACAGTCTTGGGGTTCTTGTTTTTATTTTAGTTGGTAAAAGGACTTTTTAAGACTTAGAGTTCCTTTCCTTGTCCAGATTTGAGTGGTGGGTACTAGCTTATTTGGGGTTAGGGGGTTCTACTGGGGTGGGGGGATTTTGCCAATTTGCCTATATCTTACTTTAGTGAGAGGACTTTTAAAAGTGCAGTGTGCTTTTACTTTTTCTGATTTGGGTGGCTTGGATTTCTTGGGGTTAGGGTGAAGGGTTTTTTTTGGGGGGGAGAGGGGTTGTTAAAGTTCCTGTATTGTTAAAAGTTAAGTTTTTTACTTCTTTATTTATCTATTTATATTTCGATTTATATCCCGCCCTTCCCACCGAAGTGGCTCAGGGTGGGATATAAATCGAAATATAAATAAATAAATAAATAAATAAAAAACTTAACTTACTGTTTTAAAAGGATTCTGTGTTTGATTTGTTGCTGCTTGTTGTGCTTGGCCAGCTCTCCCCATGTTGTTTGGGGGCAGGGCTGGAGAGCTGGCATCTGTAGATTGTGTGTTCTGTGGCAGGGAAGCTGGCACCTGAGTGAGAGACCCAGAACCAGCAGGTTTGTTGTGTTTGGCCAGCTCTCCCCGTGTTGTTTGGGGCAGGGCTGGAGAGCTGGCATCTGGGTTTGCTGCAGCTTGAGCAGATTGTGTTTTGTGTGACGGTGATGTTAGCAACTGGGTTTATATTGGTTCCAGGCCTGCACTGCAGGGTTCATAGAGTAGATAGAGGGATGTAGTGCATTTGGGTCCTATAGAGATTCTCTGGTGTGAAGTTAGGTTTGGCTTTGGGTGCCCCAGGAATTGGACCCCCTGGTCCAATATTTTTTTGGCCTTGTGGGTTTTGTGTGGGACAGTGCCCTGAAGCTGCACAGCAGTTTGGGGGGCTCTCCTCAAAACCTCCTGCTCCCCAGAGCCACTTTTCCCACGACAATTACAGTGAGGAAGTGGCTCTAATTGGTTTTTTCTCACCATTGGGGGCAGTGTTCCTTTTGGGGTGCCCGCAGATGGGTGCAGTCTTTTGGGGCCAGGGGGGTTTCATGCTGGGGAGACCCCTGAAGCTGCCCTGCAGTTTTGGGGCCTTTCCCTCAAACCCCCCTCTGGCCAGAGCCACTTTCCCCACAGCAATTATAGTGGAGGAAGTGGCTAATTGGGCTTTCCGCAGCATTGGTGGCAATGGGCCTTTTGGTAAGCCCAAAGACAGGGACCCCCTGGCCCAATCTTTTTGGGACTTGGTGGTTTTGTAGGGGAGAGTCCCCTGCGGGTTCCCTGCAGTTTTTGGGGCTCTCCCTCAAACCCCCTGCCCCCCAGTAGCCTCTAATTATGCCCTATGTTGCCATTGATTTCAATGGCCCATAGGGTATAATGGTGGAATAGGGGCACCCTTTTTGGGTGCCCCTGGAATGGGACCCCCTGGCCCAATCTTTTTGGGGCTTGAGGGGTTTGTAGGGGAGAGTCCCCTGCAGGTCCCCTGCAAATTTGGGGGCTCTCCCTCAAACCCCCTCCCCTCCAGGTGGCTTCAAATACACCCTATTTGCCATTGATTTCAATGGCCCATAGGGAATAATGGGGCCGTATATTCGGAAATAGCCGCACATCTACCGTATATGCGGCTATTCCGACTATGGAATTCAGAAATACATGGGATTCCGAATTTTTTTCTCCTGTATACTTCCAAATCCGTGTAATTCCGAATTTTTTTTTTTTGCACATCCCTAGTTGCTACACAGTGGGTGCAGCCAGACGTACCATTAGTGGCGATACAGCTCCGTCTCGCTGACGGATTAAATGTGTTCATTCAGACATCCACATCTGGCAATCGAGCGTATTCCAGCGTCATCCCGGCTTGCTACGCATCTATGGTGCATTGATTTGACAGCACATAAAGTCCGGTCCTTTTTCAAAAAGGCTGCACAAGATCGGCTTTTTCCTGTTTGGACAGCTCACGCGCGATACTGCCTGTCACCTTTAAAAAAAAAAAAAAAGCCCCAGCAGACATGTGCATTGCCAGATCATCCGGGAATCTGAGGTGACGCTTTTGCTTCTCCAATCAACACAGGATCGGAGGGGGGGAGGAAACGTTATCCCACTATTTAGAACAGGAAAAAGTCTCTTTTTTTCAATGTGGAGGATTTCTGGAAACTTCCCCCCCCCCCCTCTGAAGCAACGTTTGATTTCCCACCTCCAAACAGTTGGGCGCTTGTTCAATGGACCCCCCCTCCCAGAAATCACCACCTGATCACTCATGCTCCAAGAAAAGAGCGTGATAGTATTGGATGTCTGAACGCTCAACAACAGAATGAGTCGCATTCTTGGATGCTCGTCTGAATGGCCCTGCATCGAATCAATATTCAGCTGTTCAAATTTGAGCTCTACACACACGCTTTTAATGTGAGGTGTGACCGCACCCAGTGGCAGGCAATGGCAAACCACCAGTAAATATCTCTTACCTTGAGAACCCTTCAGGGTTGCCATAAATTGGTTGTGATTTGATGGCAAAAAGAAAAGCTACCTTGAGTTCTGCAAGGTAGAAAATAAGCTAATTAATGTTTTGAATAAATAAATGTTGTTGATCTAAATATGCCCTTGTTCCCATTTCTTTAGAAAGTTTTCATTAATGTATTCTGGTTTGAGAACATGAGAGCTTCGACTCAATGAAACAGCCTTCCATGTACAGTAGGATTCCTTCTGAAGAGAAGGTCAACTTTAGGTCTAACCCAGTGGCTTGGACTCATTTCTATGAGGTCTGATGGTTTTTTGGAGGAGGTTTTATCCAGATGAAGATTTCATTTTTGTCTCTAACTTCTCCAATCCACTTGCCCAAAGTTCAACCCCATACGCCTCCTGTTAAGTGGACAGAGTTGTTTTAAAAGATTCATGGCAAAAAATAAAACGATTGCCTTGCCAGGCCTTTCATGCTGTGCACAACAGGGATTTCTTTTGATGGTGAATTTACATTTTTAACAAACGTGTTTAAACTGAATTATATCTATCTAGTGTACTTTAATCTCTTTCTCCAAGGAGCTCAGGTTTCTTTCTATTCTCCATTTTCACCTCAGAGTAGCCTTCTGTAGCTGGTCCGGCTGAGAGTGTGAGTGGCCCAATGTCACCTGGTAAGCCGGGTCGCCAGGTCCCGTCTTCTCCTTGGTGGAGGGATTTGGGGGGCATTCTGGGAGGAGGAGGGGCTGTCCCTGATGTGATGACATCATGCAGAGTAACGTCATCACATCCGGGATGTAGCTTCGTGTGCGCATCCCCTCTGCTTTTCCCCAACCATTGAAAGGGAACCTTCCCTTGAAAAGAGCAGGCACTATTTGTGCCTGCCCAGCAAGCCACCAATTTGCAGCTTGTGGGGCAGGTGACCTGGTGCCTGCTCTTTTCAAGTGGGACTGCGGAGGACTGGTGGGGTGAGGTTTCTTCCCACCAGCCAGCTGTCCAATATCTGGGGTGGGGGAAGCCTGAAAAATTGGGGAATCCCCGGCCTCCACCCAGGGACTGCTATCCCCCACCCAGGGCCAGCAAGCCTTATGTCAGATTGAGGATTTTCAGTCATCCAGATCCTAGTCTGATACTCTTACAACTATCCCGCATCTGCTGCCTGAGGTTCCATTTAAATGTGCACCATTTCTATTTAAATGTGCATTATTTCAAGAGGGTGTTTTAAGGTGGAGTGTTATAACTGTTGTAATAAATGTGAATTTTCTGTAGTGGGGTTTGGATAACATTCATCGCAGGCGGAACACCAAATGAGGAAGTCTGCAGTAGTACAAACTAGCATGAGATAAAAATTCAGTGAACTATAGACCTGTTTGTCGTGTTAGAGCCTGGCAAATTATTCCATAGTGTATTATTTCCTTGAGCTTGAAGTATTCTTTCTGCTAGTATTAAATCATATGGTAGTATAGTAACATATGATTTAAGTATGGGCTGAAGAGAAGCAGCATGCCACATACTCCTAGACTTTCACTGTTTTGCGTAACCGACATCTTTTAAAAATGGTATTATGCTCTGAGCCCTTGGGGATAGGACAGGTCAAAATTATTTTATAATGCAATAAATACCATAACATTTTGTATCCCATGAGCAGTCATGTGGGATTTACCTTTAACCCAACGGGTTATTTTTATGCAGCACATCGGGAATTTTGGTAAAAAAAAGAAATGCTAAATTAAAATGCTAATTCGATATTTTTGCAGTTTAATTTTTTGTCACTATAAATAAAATGTATTTCTGCGCAGCGCTGTGGACCTTATCACAAGAGTTCAAACATATGTCCAGTTAAGTTGTGAATTTAAATTAGGAGAATCGTAACAAGTGACACGTCTATATAAATCCACAAGGCTTTGATGTGCTCTGCCATGGATATTTTGAGATGTAAATATTTTGCTTAACAATCACAACATATACCAGATTAAACGGGGGGTTGACTAGCAGTTGAAAGTACATAATTAATCACAGTCATAACAGATGCAAATGAAATAAATCATACTCATGAAGACCTATGTTCTGCTAAATAAAAAAAAAACCAGACAGTACATTTCCTATCCCTCTTTCAGAATTTAATTAAAAGCAGCTAAACTTTTCCAGAAGAACATATGGAGTGAGTGTTGCCATTTCTCCACTTTCTACATTTTAGGTGGCCATTCCAAGATAGTGATGATTGGAACTCATCCTCATTCAAATCCTCCCACCGTAAAACATTTTTTAAAGAATATTATTTCCATGAATTGGTTCCAGAACTCTGTTCTACCACGTTCCCCCAGAAAACGTGGTAAGTTTCCCCGAGAAAACTGCTAAGTGAGGCTTCCTGTGTTAATGAGCACCTGTGTTAATGAGCACAGTTTAGAGTAGGGGTGTCAAACTAATTTATTATGAGGGACGGATCTGACATAAATGAGATCTTGTCAAGCCGGGCCATGCATGCCATAAAATGTAATGCCGGGCAACAGAGATAGAAACTTTATAAAGGATAGAGTCAAACACAATTCAAGATTTTTAATAGAGTTAAAATAAAATATGCTTAAAAGATGAGCACTCTTGCGCTATTTTGTTTATTTAACAGTTTCTGATAACTGACACCTCTTGCTCTGGATTATTGCATCAAAATCTGGAGACAATGTCTGTACTGTAGCAATCTTGAGTATGCTATTCAGGTGTGTGTCTGTAAGTTGTAAACCTACTTTTGATATATTGACATTCATTGCAGAAATCTCAAGGTCAATGCTTTGAACCTAAGACCCATGGGGGGAAATGAAATGACTGGGCATTGCAAGATTTTGTACGTGTGTTGGTCAGCCAATAGAGAAAACAGAGGCTTTGCTCTGTAGCTCCTGTGTGATACAGCAAGTGTGGCAAAGCAAGCTGCCATGCCGAAGGAAGGAAGAGAGAGGGAAGGAAGCAGATAACAGTGAGTTGATCAAAGGCCTGATAGGCGTCTTCCAGGGGCCTGATTTGGCCCTTGGGTTGTATGTTTGACACCTCTGGATTAGGGAAAACACTGCCTACACTCTATTTTGGAATTCTGAATTATCTTGGTCTTTAAAAAATAATAAAATGCCTTAGGAGTCCTTATTGTTTGGAGGTTTTCCCGTAAATTTTGCACAGAGTGTTCTATATACTTGGCTTATCATAGTTTTCAGTGTATTCTTGACTTTTCTCTCTCTTCCACATGCTCAGGCCTTGTTCAGACGCACAGTATAATCAGATGTCGCTGCTGTTTCCTTCCGGATTTAAAGTGGCTGATCAGATAGCAACATCTGCCTCCTGGTATTAACTTGTCATAGCCCCCTTCTCCCAATCCTTCTCGGAACCGGATTATTTTGTTACCAGATCCTTTGCTGTGTTTTTTTAGTTCTCCGGTTTCACCTCATAGTTTTCTCCATCTGGATAGTTCTGCTGCAATATTAACCAACTTCCAGGTGCCTGAAGGCTGTCCCAGAGCAAAAGGAGCCTCAGATATCCAATTTATAGTTACCATTTTTTTTTTACTACTTAGTGATATGTGCATAACCACATAATGTTTTAACCTATGTGCATGTGCGCATATGCGCATGCTGCGTGCATGTGCATAATAGTGGAGGAAAAAAGAACTGCATGGTGCCATCATGTGGACAGCAGAAGACGGTTTCACCGCGAAGTGATTCGAATTGCAGTATGGCAGTCTGATCGATAATATCCGGAACAAAATATTTGGAACACAACTGGGTCAGTTTAACGCAGACTCAACACGCTGTGTGAACAGGACCTCTATGTTCTTCCAAAAATATTTAAATGTTCCAGTCAGATACACATACCATTGATTGATACACTTTTCTGGCGTTGATACACTTAATACTTGCCTACATTTGTTACTTACACTTGAAGTTGCCAACTGAGTCAGCCCTTTTGTGGGTCAAGGTCAGTACTCTCTCCTCTGACTGGCCATGGCTCTCCAAGGTCTCAGACTGTAGTCTCTAATAGTACCAGCTGATTCTGATACCAGGTGTGAAAGACAGATCTTCTGAATGCCAGCCAGTGAGCCACAGCTTATCTTCAAAGTATAATTTTCTTGTAGAATATAAGGATGTATTTATCCTCTTAACAGATATGGAAGATAATGTTGATTATGAGGGGCAACACTGTCAACATTTTTATTAGTTAGCATATATGTGCAATAAACGTGCTACCTCTCACTGGATTATCCAGAATTCAGCAAACCAGCATCATCCAGAGGTCAAGCTTCTCCCATCAGACACCATACCTCTTTGTCTTTGGGCATACACTACTCTCCCACCTCTCCAGCCAATCAGTTTCATGCCTGTGGCCATTCCTGGGCTTTTGACAGCCAGCACCACTAGCTGATGTCATCTTCAGTTGCCTTCTTCCCTCTCAACCTGCCATGAGTGATCAGGAGCTAGCTCTTCTCACGGGCTTTGGGGCAAGTTGACTTGCTTGTGTGCCTGTTATAAAAGATAGCTTCATGACTCAGGGAGAAGGCTCCTGCAACAGCATTTCCCATGGGTTGAGGTTTGTTCAGTGTTTCTTCCTCTGTGCAGGGGGTGGGGCAGAACAATAAGCTTGAGTAACTAACACATTTGATTAACCAGTGAGCCCCATTTCCCATGAGTACTGGGTAATATATATATATATATATATATATATATATATATATATATATATATATATATATATATATATATATATATATATATATATATATATATATATATATATATTTACTATAGTTGCTTATTTTGCACCAACAGTGGCCAAAGAACCCAGGTGCCATCAGGAGGTCCGTCAGTGGGGCCAGGACTGGGGCCAGTATTGCACCGACACAATCGTATATCGTAACGATTCTCTGCAGGAAACCTATTTTAGTTTTCTGCATTAATATTAAACTTCTGAAGGTGTGTAATACATAGCAAGTTAACACATCCCAAAATTTGTTAATTGGAATTTGTACACCTAGTTATGGCAGATGGTGACGTGACAGAAGAAATTAAATGAAGTGCTTGTTGTTGGGATTCTAACAAGGCTCTGAGTTAGTTTTTTGGGGGTGGGGGTGGGGTTGCTTCTTCGGTATAGTTTAGAAATAAAGTTGCGGTTCAGTAGAGAGTGTGAATTCTTGAAAAAGTGACTGCACTACAGCCATACTTCTACCACAACAGCCATTACATAGCCCCATGTTTCTATTAACCATTTGAACTAAAGGATGCTTAGTTAACATTTCTTTGGTGGCATAGTTAAAATAAAGATAGGTATTTTAACTATTGTGATGCTGCAAACTCTTGCTGTCAGGCTGCAGCAGGCTACAGTCATAGCTACAAATGTCCTTTCATTAACATAAAACTGTAGAACAGCATAAGAGCTCTATGATGGCCCTGGATTAGGGCTGCCAACCACCAGGTCCTGGAGATCTCCTGGAATTACAGCTGGTCTTTAGACTACAAAGACCAGTTTGCTTGGAGAAAATGACTGCTTGAGAGAGTGAATTTGAGAGCCAGTTTGGTGTAGTGGTTAAATGCATGGAATCTTATCTGGGAGAACTGGGTTTGATTCCCCACTCCGCCACTTGCACCTGCTGGAATGGCCTTGGGTCAGCCATAGCTCTGGCAGAGGTTGTCCTTGAAAGGGCAGCTGCTGTGAGAGTCTTCTCAGCCCCACCCACCTCACAGAGTGTCTGTTGTAGGGGAGGAAGATAAAGGAGATTGTGAGCCACTCTGAGATTCGGAGTGGAGGGCAGGCTATAAATCCACTATCATCATCTTCTATGGCATTATACCCTGCTGTGATATACCCTCCCTTCCCTAAATGTCACCCTCCCCAGGATGAACCCTCAAATCTCCAGGTGTTTCCCAACCTGGAGTTGGCAACTCTACACACATGGAGTTGGCAACTCTATGTGTGTGAGTGTTACAACTATGTCAGAAAGGCCAGCACTTTCCTACAAGAGCTTCTCTAACTCGGAAAATGAGTCGGTGGTGAAGACCAATGCAATTGGCTGTCCTCACATGATTGGGAGATCCGAGACAGTATGTACGTATGTATCTATTTAGTTAACCATATTTATTCTTCCCTTTCCCATTTTATCCTACAATGTTTGTGAGGCAGGTCAGAGAGACAGAGAGAGAAAAACTGGCCCCAGTTTGCCTGGTGAGCTTCAGGGTTGAGTGGGGATGGCCATGGTTCCCATGTCACTGGGCGTGTGTTGTGAGAAGGAGGCCACAAGTCAAAGCAATCAGTAAAAACAGCAGAATATTCAGAAGGTAGACTCAGAAAGTAAACTCAGAAGGTAGAGAAGATTCAGAAGGTAGAAGAAGAAGACATTGGATTTATATTCTGCCCTCCATTCAAGAGTCTCAGAGCGGCTCACAATCTCCTTTATCTCCCTCCCCCGCAACAGACAGCCTGTGAGGTGGGTGGGGCTGAGAGGACTCTCACAGCAGCTGCCCTTTCAAGGACAACCTCTGCCAGAGCTATGGCTGACCCAAGGCCATGCCAGCAGGTGCAAGTGGAGGAGTGGGGAATCAAACCTGGTTCTCCCAGATAAGAGTTCACACACTTAACCACTACACCAAACTGGCTCTTTTCTCCCTTTTTCACAATATGAGAACTTGTGGGCACTCAATGAAATTGCTGAGCAGTTGGGTTAGAACAGATAAAAGGAAGTACTTCTTCACTGAAAGGTTGATTAACACATGGAATTCACTGCCACAGGAGATGGCGGCGGCTACAAGCGTAGCCAGCTTCAAGAGGGGATTGGATAAACATATGGAGCAGAGGTCCATCAGTGGCTATTAGCCACAATGTATTGTTGGAACTCTGTGTCTGGGGCAAGTGATTCTCTGTATTCTTGGTGCTTGGAAGGGACAACAGGGTGAGGGCTTCTGGTATCCTGGTCCCACTGATGGACCTCCTGATGGCACCTGGGTTCTTTGGCCACTGTGTGACACAGAGTGTTGGCCTGGATGGGCCATTGGCCTGATCCAGCATGGCTTCTCTTATGTTCTTATATTCACTAGGGCTAAACCTTCTATATGCATGTAAGATAATGATGGGAATACAGAAGATCCTTCTCTGTTTAGTAGAATGGGGGAGTAAGGCAGTTTTTCCACGGACCGGTGTGGGGTGGTGGTGCTGGGAGTTTTGCCACCCCAGGCTGCTCCTCCTCCCTGTCCCTGCCCCCCATGGGAGTCTTTAAATGAGGGGTAGGCAAAGGTTGCTTCCATGCTGCCCCTTCCACCCACCTGGGACCAGGGCAGATGAAAGAAGAGGTGCTTCGGATTGAGGCCACAGTGCCTCTTTCATCAGCCCAGGTCCCAGGCAGGCAAAAGGGGCAATGGGGCTGCTCTGCCTCACTCTATTTGGGTGGAGCAAAAGAAGCAGTGCAGCACCTCTGCCTCACTCTGCGGCCTGGTTGCTAACAGACCACAGACCAGTACCAGTCCACTGCCCAGGGGTTGGGGACTCCTAACCTAGAAGTAAGAAGTTGGTTGGGTTGCCTGGCATGAGTCTGACAGCTCCAGTCCTCTTTCTGATGTGTAGGATTATAGGATTTATAATTAAGGTGAACTCCATTATTGTTATGTAATCACCTTATAATTGTTTTGATCTCTATACTCCTGCTTAGTTTTTTCAGTCTAGTGTTACTATTACCAACTGATTGACTTTCCCACCTCACCTCTCCCATTTAACTCCTTTGTTAGTGAACCCCCCAGAAACATGGGGGATGTAATTTGGAAGCTACCCTCCCCCTCTTCCACAAGCAGTCCATGGGAGGGGGGGGGGAGAGCACTTAAGTTCCAAGCCTTGGTCTCTTCTGCTGTCTTATACATACTTACTTGAAGTTTGTTTCTATGAGATTATTGCCTACCTTTATTTATATTGTCCTTTGAACTATCCTTGTTCTTTTCCTTACATGTTTGCCTCTTGATGCTCTGTCCTTTGAAGACAGTAAGCCTTTAGCAGGACTTGCACATTTTTGCTAGGACTTCTACACCGGTTCAGGGATGTCAAACATATAGCCCGCAGGCCTGATCAGGTCTCCAGAGGGCTCCAATCAGACCTGGCAGCAACTGGTCATTGTCTGCTTCTTTCTCCCTTGCCTATGGGAGAACTATTATATGGCACTGTACGGGACATCAGATGAGGTGGTTTCCCCCCCCGGAGGATTGTCAGGAACTGCCAGAGTGGCCTCCGGTTGAGCCTTCAGAAATAAAATCTTTAATTGGAGCCCTGAAGCCTAATAAAGCACCAGGACTTGACTTAATCCCGGCCGAATTAATTAAAGAAAATACTGACTGGTGGGCTCCAGTACTTGCCGAATTATTCACTGAAATAGACAGGACAGCGAGGGTACCTTCGGGCTGGGATACTGGAATTATTGTACCTATTCATAAGAAAGGAGACAGAAATGACCCAAATAACTATAGACCCATCAGTCTTTTAAGTATCCTAAGCAAGTTATACGCCAGCCATCTTAAAGAGAAACTGTGGGAGTGGATTGAGTGTAATAACATCCTGAGAGAAGAACAGGCTGGGTTTAGACCGGGTTGTTCCACTCTGGATCATTGTGTAGTATTGGACCATCTTATTTCCAAATATTCCTCTAACAGCACCTCTGCCCTATACGCTGCCTTTATAGACTTTAAATCTGCCTTTGATATGGTTCAGAGGGACATACTGTGGGAAAAATTGAGAGGGATGGGAATTGATCAGAGGCTACTGGCATTGATAAAAGCATTATATAGGAACACCTTGCCTACTTTCTTCGGTCACCATTTTGTATTTCTCCCCTGCCATAAGCCAGTCAGCAAAGCAGCCTCTCCTCACTCATTCCCTCTTCCCCCTCAGCCAGTGTAGGAGCTTGGCTCTGTAGCTCTGCTTTCTGATTAAGTTTGCCAGGCTCAATCAATCACACTGCAGCTACTGAGCCAAGCCTCTCTTCCTTCTAGTGGCTGAAGCTCCTCCTTCTCCCTGTTTCCTGGAGAAGGAAGGAAAGTGCTGGAGCTTCCTTTGCCCAGTCCCCACCATCAGGAGAGATACAAAGAAAGCATTTTTAAGACTAGTGACATTTTATTGAAGGTATGAGCTTTTTGCCGAGAGAGAGATTTGCTGGGCTTGTTATAGGTACAGCTGTGTTCCCCTCCTCTTTTTCACTGTATTCATGCCCTCCAGTTTTTCTCAATAGGAAAGCATGTGAACTATTTAGAAGAGCGGTAACAACAAGCCAGGATTAGGCTGAGAGCGTGTGTCCAGCCCAGGTTTACTCAGCATATTTCCCTTGATTTTTCTTTCATATTTTCCTTTGATTTGGGATCTTGAACTTAGATTTCCCAGTTAGTAGGCTGATACTGACCACTGTACATGCCTGTCTCTCTACTTTTGTACTGCCACATAGGAGTTGGAATTTTTTTTTTTCTGGGAAAGACTAGTTTTGTAGACAAGCACATAGCCCTCAGTCTGTACCATGGTGCCTTCACATGTTCTTGATCAGCACATGAAGCAACATATGTACAAAGCTCACAATGTTCAACTGCTTCATGTTTTCCTCTGGGTCTTAGGCTCAAAGCATTGGCCATGAGATGTCTGTAATGAATGTCAATAAATCAAAAGTAGGTTTGCAACTTACAGATGTGCACACCTGAAAAACACCTGAACAGCATATTCAAGACTAGTAGAACACAAACATTGTCTGCAGTTTTTGATGCAATAACACATAGCAAGAGGTGACATTTATCAGAGACTGTAAAACAAAATATTGCAAGTGTGCTAATATTTAAAGCATGTTTTATTTTAAGTAAAAAAAATCTTTAATTGTGTTTGTCTGTGCCCTTTAGAAAGGCATTACATTTTATGACACACACGGCCCGGCCCAACAACGTCTCATTTATGTCAAAGCTGGCCCTCATTACAAATGAGTTCAAAACCCCTGTGTGAGATATAGCCACTCTATAAATATTATCAATTATTGTTTATCACATTTTTAACCTAGCTTTCCTCTAAGAGACTCACTATGGTGCTTACATTGTCACTTTTATCTTCAGAACAAGTCTGTGGAGTGTAGGGTTGCTAGCTCCTGTTGGGAAATATGTAGAGATTTAGGCGATGGATCCTGAGGAGGGCAGAGTTTGGGGACGGGAGAGATTTCAGTGAGATATAATGCCATAGAGTCCAAAATCCACATTGGTCATTTTCTCAGGTGAATTGATCTCAATCACCTAGAGATCAGTTGTAATAATGAGAGGTCTCTAGTCACCACCTGGAGGTTGGCTACTCTTGTGGAGTGGGTTAAGGTGAGTGACTGGCTTAAAACCTCAGTAGACATTCTGGTAGCTATAGGTCTGACCCATACCTACCAACACCAGTTTAGAGAAGAATCTGGCCATTTTGAAATGCAGCAAGTTTCCAGGGAGATGAGGCAGTCTGGTACCTCTCCATGTGCTTTTTAAGGTTCTGAAAACTAGGCCCATAGCCAGAACATTTTGGGTGGAGGGACACGGGAGATTAAAATTTTGGTGGGGGGGCACTGGGCCCCAGCTCTCTCTCCCCTTCACTCTCTTTCTCTCCCCTCTCCTCCTCCAGGCTAGCTTTGCCAAGCCCTGTTTCGTCCCGGAAGGTGAGAAAGAGCAGCAGGAGGAGGCCTGTCTGAGCTCTTGCCCAGCTCTCTCTCTCCCCCTCCCCCTCGGTCTCTCACTTAGAAAGCACTGCAGGGGTGCCCGGAGAGGTCAAGACCAGTGTTCCCTCTAAGCTAAGGTTTCCCAAACTCCCCCCCCCCATGGTCCGGTTATTTTGACACTTCTCCTTCATGGCCCACTAAAATTTTGGGGTGGAGCCAGGAGACAGGAAATGATGTACAAACATGTTTAAAACTCTTGCAATATTTTGTTTAGGAAAGGTAGGAGAATAGGGATTTTGCAATGTAATTTTAAAAATAAAAATCAAGAAAAAGCACAAGGGTCACAGGGGAAGAAGATAGGGGAAAAGAATGACAGAGGGAGGGAGAGGGAGAGAGAGAGAGAGAGAGAGAGAGAGAGAAAGAAAGAAAAAGAGAGGGAAGGAAGGAAGGAAGGAAGGAAGGAAGGAAGGAAGGAAGGAAGGAAGGAAGGAAGGAAGGAAGGAAGGAAGGAAGGAAGGAAGGAAGGAAGGAAGGGGAAAAGACTACCTGACAGAGAGAGAAAGAAGGAAGGAAGACAGGAAAAGACTGCCTGACAGAAAGGGGGTGGGAAAATAAAGCAAATAGCGTTGTCTTCTGGCACCCTTCTGGACATTGAAATTGACCTGGGGTGGGGAAGGGAGGAGGGGGGGCAAACTAGGCATTTGCCTCCCTCCTCCTCCCACGGTGTCTCACCTAGTTTGCTCCCCTCCTTCCTTCCTCCCTTCCCCACCCCAGGTCAATTTCAATGTCTGGAAGGGCTCCACTCCAGGCTGTGTAAAGGCGTCCACCCCGCACCGCCACCGATCACCTGATGGAGAGGAAAACATCAGCAGGAACCAACCTGGTGCAGAGCTGAGCCCTATCACCAGCCCCTTCCCCACCCCAACCCATGCGGGATCAGAGGAAAGCCATGAGAGGGCCGGGCTGATTCTAGCTCGCTGAAGGAGGCTTCTCCCCCTCCCCTTCCAGAAGGGAGAGAGGGGCGAAACTCCTCCTCCTCCAGCCTGCTCTTCCGACAATGTTGAGTCAGGCTGGGCCCTGTTGAAGTGGGTAGGGCCTCCCAACTTCCTCTGATCGCGTGGGTGGGGGAGGTGGGCAGAGCACGGCTCGGGCGCTGGGGAAGGGAGGGGACAGGCCCTGGTGGTGGTGGCAAGCTGAGGCTCGTCGTGCGGGAGGGGGGGTGACTGAGCAGCCACGCTGCTCTAAAGAGCGGGGGGTGGCGGCAGCGAGAGGGGGTGTCAAAGGGCAGGGAGTGGTAGCCTGGATGCTTACAGGCCACGAACCAGTCCCAGTCTGGGAACCTCTGCTCTAAGCTGAATTAGTATGATCTAGCTCACAGATTTTTAGCCTCCAGCTCACAGATTTTTGTCATAGCTCAGGAAAAATGGCCCCCAAACAATTTATGCAGTAGCTTACAACCTTAATGCCAGTAGCTCACAACTTTAATTTCAGTAGCTCACAAAGTAGAATTTTTGCTCATGGGATTCTGCAGCTTAGAGGGAACATTGGTCGGGAGGAGGACCTCACAGTCCAGAAGCATAGCCGCCAGAAAGGAGTCCGGGAGCTGGGGTGAATCTGGGGTGGGGGAGGTGAGGGAAAGGGCCCAGGAGGGCAGAGAAGGAGAGCTGGGGCAAAGCATGGACACCTCTGGGGAGCAGTATGCTGGTCAGCCAGCCAGGGATGTCCAGCGGCAGCTGTGGCAGAGAGGCACGCCTGGCAAGGCCTCCCGCATGGGTGCCTCCTCCACTCCAGCACTGAGTAAGGGGTGGGGAGGAGGACAAGAATGGCCTGAGGCACGACAGCAGCACTGGAGAAGCAGCAGCAGGCCCCAGAGCGCAGCTCTAGCGAGGCGGCGAGAGTGGTGGGGAGAGCAGGGGTGCCTAGAACAGCTGCAGCGGGGAGAGCGGGGCAGTGAGGGTGCAGAGAGTGGGGCAGCGAGAGTGGTGGGGAGAGCAGGGTGCTGAGAGCAGCTGCAGCGGGGAGAGCGGGGCAGTGAGGGTGCAGAGAGCGGGGCAGCGAGAGTGGTGGGGAGAGCAGGGCGTTGAGAGCAGCAGTGGCAGCGAGAGTGGGGGCTGCAAGACCAGCTGCGGCAGTGACAATGAGAGTGGGACAACGAAAGTTGGGTGACCAGAGCAGCCCCACCCCTGCTGTAGCTAGTTAGGCCTATACTGATATGTAAGAGCTAAACTGCAAGTGACAGGGTCTACAGGTCCATCCTGTGGCCACCAACACTTTTGTAGAAACATTTGTAGTTACTTAAAAATTGCAATGAAGCCCAGACTGGGCCTGTGGAGCAGGACCCCCAGTTTCCCCCATCATTCCTTTGCAGGTCCCGAAACAGCTCCCTTCTATGGATGTTTTTACATTTTAAAAGGCACAGGGGGACAAGAGCCCCTGGGGCTGCTGCATGCCTGGTCTGAACTGTGGCCTCAAAGTACTTTTTAAAAAACTTCATATGCTCCTAAGATGGTATTGGCAGCCACAAGATGGACCCGTGGCTCCAGTCACTTCTGGCTTGACCCAAAGTCAGCATTTGCTATTACAGTCTTTGTAGCCTTTGCATTGTGGTAGAATGTAGACAGTCTGATTGATGGAGATTACCAATAATAGGAGTGCGCTCATCAGGTAGATATGTGGGTTTCTTTCAAGAGCAATCTCTGTCATCAGCAATAAGTGTCAGGCCAGTAAAGGGCAACAGCTCTACTGGGTATTGCTCAAGTGCTTTCCCTTACACTATTTTGTCACTTCGTGATTGTGCTGTTATCTTCTGTGCTTTATTTCTGTTCAAAAATGAACCCCCACAGGAGCAGTGGGAAAGTAGCTCAAAGCTAACGTTTGAGTGTGCATGCATGAGCGTTGGGGAAGGCAAAGGGCAGTTTAATCCCAAGACAGAAAATGTGTACCTTCATAGCTCGATAAAAATAGTAGAACAGCCGCAAACAGACTTAAATACAAATTGCTAAGTACGTTGCTGTCGGAAACCAGTACTAAACTAATAACTACAATTTATTAATCCATATAAGCATAGTGTCAAAGAAAATAATCAGTAATAAACATATATCAAAGTCCTGGAGTTCCGGTCCTGAGGAGTATATAAAAATAGCATTCCACTTCTTCTTTTTAGTAGGAGACAACCCTAAACTTACAACAAATCCCATATATATACAGTTCTTATAACCCTGAAGTTATAACAAGTTCCATATACAAGTCCCATGTACAGTTCTTCATTCAAATAGAGTGAATGAAGTAGTAGCAATTCCAGTCCTCTACTCTTTCAAACATTCTCCTGTCCGATAGAATTAATGAAGCAGTAGCTGGGATGGGTTGCCAGCTCCACTCCTGTTTCAAAACAATCTTCATCAGGATTTCATCAGAACAGGTGCCTGGAATTCTAAGATAAGAGAAATCCTGATGAAAATTGTTTCAAACAGGGGTGAAGCCAGCAATCCATCCCAGCTACTGCTTCATTAATCTTATCTGACAAGAGGATGATTGAAAGAGTTGAGTAATTGTTACTTCTTCGTTCACTCTGTTTGAAAGAAAAACTGTATATGGGGCTTGTTATAACTCTTGTTATAACTCCTAAGGAAGTAGAATGCTGCATTTTATTTGTTACTCTTGAGGCAACGAACCCCAGGACTATGTTTATTATTGGTTATCTTACAAACTATGCTATATGGATTAATAAAACATAGTTATTAGTTTTATACTGATTTCCTATAGCCATGGACTTAGTACTTTGTGTATAAGTACATCCATAGCACCACATCAATGCAATCGTTGCTGCTAGAGTTACAGGGTTAAATCCAAGCTAAATTTTCCAGTGGCAGAATGGGACATTCCTTTCTCGCTTTTCCATTGTAGCTCACTCAACTCTACAAAATTTGGCTCCAAGAGATAGAGAACCATGACAGAAAGAGCCAAGTTTGTCTCCTGCCACCCAAACTCATAACAGGGAACCTGAGATACATCACGAAGGGAGGATGTGTAGTAATGAGGGGGATCAACAATTTAAAGCACAATCCTGGAGGGGGGGCCGAAAGTGTTTGGGGAGCAGACGATCCACTACGTTGGTGCAAGTAGCATTTGCACCCGCATAAGTCCAGCTCTGCTGTGGCGGGAGAGGGACTTATGTTGGTGTGGGGCCGCCGGAGCGCTGCCCCGCCCGAGAGCAACAGCACCTGAGGGCTGTGCCTGAGTGTTGGCAGAAGTGCAGCAGAGCGAGGCACTCCAGCACAGGAGGAGGTGGAGTCAGGGGCTCTTAGGCAGCTCCCTAAGGAGTTCGGGCCATGACACGCCGCCTTGAGAGGCATAAAATTACATCTGCAAAAACAGTGACATATCCTATAGGCACTCACTGAAACCAAAAACAAAGGTTGCCCCCGTCGCCGCGGGAGCTCGCAAACCCCTTAGGGAGTGGTGTAATTGCCCCACCAATCCCCTTGCACCCTGGGCTGACGAGCCCGCTCCCCAACAGCCAGTTGCCATTTCCCCCCCTCCTATAAATACTTCCACTCTGGCCTCACACAACTCAATTGTTAGGGACAGGCACACGCGGCAAGGGGCTCTGCCGGGGAGATCCCTGCCATGCAGAATTAGAGCGAGGTACAGGCATGTTGGTGATGGGCTCTTCACTGCGCGATTGCTTTAACAGTATCTTTGACTTGCGAGGGGGAGAGCAAGGTCTCTCCCCTGGGGCTAACTGCTCTTGTTTCCAGGTCTTCACAGGTTCCCGGCTCCCAGAGGCTCAGCGTGCGAGGACTGTCGGCCATGGCTGGGTAAGTGCAACTGTGCGCCCCCAGTGTCCTCCCCCTTTCCTCGCTCAAGACTGGGTGGTGTGTGAGCATCTCTGGCACTTGAACCAGGCAGGGGGATTTTGCTGGCCCCACTCCCCTATGCTACTGCCTGCTTCCTTCCCTTGGTCTATCCTCTGCCGCAATCCCACCCCTGGCAGAAAGGGGGTCTGGCAGCTGCCACGATGCAGGAAGGTGGGTCAGAGACTCTCTTTTAAGAGAGCGCCCGACTGAAATGCAGCCTGCTCCTCCAGCTGCCGCCCCTGCAGGTGTTCCTGATCTCTGTTTCTGTTTTACAGGTGGGAATCCAACACAGAGGCTTCCGTGTGTGGCACTCCACCCCCTCTCCACTCCCTCAGTCGTTCCTGCCCACTGCTCTGAATGGAGCCCCACCCCCGGCGAGACTGCTCAACGTGCACCGGGAAAACTATTGCACTCTGTTCTGGAAAAATAAAGTCTGAGCTGTGCTGTCCATTGTTTCTCCTGCTTGGCATATGCTGCACGTTCCCTGGGCACCTCCCCCCTGCCCCTCTGTCAGTGGCCTCTCCGAGGGAAGGCCTGGGAGGGTGGGCACACTTGGTTCTTGGGGGTGGGTGGGTCGAGGGCTATGAGCCGCCACACTGCCCCTGCATGGCTGGACAGGGAAGGAGGGGTTGCCACCCCTCAGCCTGGCCAGACTGACAGCCTACCTGACCCCACAGGGCTGTTGTGCACAGAACACAAGGGGGGGCTGATGAAGTGGATGCATTCTTAGTGGCTCGCACTCGGTGAGTTCCGTGCACATAGATGTTTTGTGCACATAGCAGGAGGCATCAGGGTGACACAGGGGGTCTTTGGGTGGAGTGTGTGTCTGCTGGACTTGCTGGTCTGCTCACTTCCAGACACACATTCCAGCGCTGTCTATAGCAGCGAACTCCCGCACTTCGTGCTTCCTGTGTGTCTGCACATGCCTCTGCCCGTCTGCCTGCCATTGGCAGAGTCTCTGACAGTGGGAGGGTGTGAGGGGATTGACGGCCTCTTAGGTGCAGGCTTTCCACCCCCTCTATCATTCACATGCAATGGGCTGGCCAATCCCGTGGTCCCGTGCAACCCTGTCCCTCCCCCACCTCTGTCTCGGCAGCGGGCCAATGGCGTGGGCATGGGCGGAATCACCATGGTGACTGCTTCTCTCTCACTCATCTGCCCGCATTCCCCCTCCCCACCTGACTCCCTTTGGGAGCTGACTGCAGCCGCCTACGCTAGTTCTACACTCAAGTGCAGCTATACGGCGGTTCTCAGGATTGGGCTGCCCGTTTGGATCCAACCCCTATAAGAAAGGATTCCATCCTTTGACCCTGCATTTGGATAGCAAGTCATCAGGTTCTTCTCAAAACAGAATGTCCCTTAATGCTTTCATGGTTACAGTAAAACAGCATAGAGAGTGAAAATGGCTGTATGATTAAAACAGATTTTTTTATGAACCACTGGGTAAAATTAAGTTACGATGGCAGGCTGCACAAGTACTGACTGAGGATAGATGACTGTTTCAAGTACATCTTCATTCTCTGAAAAGAACAACTTCAATTTCCTTGCATTACCCATTTTACAAGTTTTGACAGGTTGATGAATCATGTTCATTCAACAGATAATAAAGATATCATTTATTATATTAGTAGCAAGCACAGTGCTGTTTTGAGTGAAGACAGGAGTCCCTGTTTCCCATTTTGCTAAGAAAGGGAGGCCTTTCAGGTTTTTTTTTTTTAAGAAATAAAGGACTCACAAAACATACTAAATATTTCTCCACTCTGCAACAACGGAATGATTTTGAAGAACATAATTTATTGATGACACAAGTTCAGTGTGTTTCTACACAGCTCTGATTATTTTCTAAGATGAGAGGAGGGTGTTTTTAATTGCTGCCAGATATTATGTGGACATAAATTGTTACAGCTCTGTCTATAAATCAGTTCCTCAGCTTTTCCAAACTGTTAGCCATTGATCACTTGATATAGCTCATATAGTATGTATAGTTCATGCAGTTTGCCTATAAAACTAACACAATGTAAAACACACATAAAGAATGCTTTCTATATTTAATCTTATCATATCAAATATAATCTGCTGAGATCACTCAGGACAGTGTTTCCGCAGCCTACAGTTTAGTTGTCCATACAATGGCAAAATACTAAAAAAAAAAAAAAAAAAGTGATTTTGTACAGTTTTGAGAAAATTATCTTTGTCTGATGCTCAAAGGCGATCCAGATTAAAAAAAAATCATTTAGAGTTCAAAAAACAGCCCATCCTATAAGCTACCAGCTTGATGGCAAAAACTAAGAACCGTCTGCTCTGCTATCAATTTTTGTTAGGGAATTCTGTTTGAAATTCTATTTCTTTATCTCAAACAGTGCGATGGATCACTGGATCAAATAATCATTGAGGGGCATTTAATATGAAAAACCCCAAAAACATTTATTTCTACAGGGAAAGGGTACTGGGAGGTGAAAATAACAAACACTAAAGAACTACATCCTCACGCTAGAACCACATGTTTAATGGAGACTACTTCCTCCTCCTTCTTGAACTCTCTGCCTAAACAAAGGAAGTCACCTGACTAACTCACCAAACAAACAAAACAGGTTTTCCCACTTCTAGACCTTGATTGACAGCAGTCAGTATCTTCTTCCTAGGTCATGCAGACAATAGGAAATCAGGCACAGTGTTAACCCTATAATGACTGGAACTTTAGAACATTGTAAAGAACATACAAAACAGATACATATTTCCAACACCCCTTCTTAGTGCCTAATGTGCAAGTCATTATGCATTCAATAGTCATTACTCATTATTCACTGTAACATTCACATCAGCTAGATGCATCATTTCACGTAAGCGTTCAAATCTAGCACAAGGTTATGCTTTGTAAGTATATCTGCTACCATAGCTTCTGTACAACAATATTCTATCTTAATCAGGCCCTTCTGGTGTAGATCTTTCACTAGCTCACATTTAATACCAATAGATCTACTTCTGGTTGTTCTACTTTCTCCTTTACATATAGCAATACAAGCTTGATTATCTTACAATAGGTACAGGTTCTTTGAACTTGAAGTCTTTCAGCAGATGAACATTCAAGTTCACTACAGGCACTGGCTGCTGACACAAACTCAGCTTCTGCTGTAGATTGTGCCACTATAGTCTGTTTTCTGCTAGTCCATTCTACAAGTCCATTTCCATAGAAGAACAAGTATCTACTGGTCGATCTGCAATTGCATGATTCTTCTGCATAGTTGGCATCCATGTATCCAACTAATCTGGGATTCTCAGAAGGTTCAATGATTAATCTTAAATCCATAGTCCCTTTTAAGTATCTGGCAAGTTTTTTTTACTGCATTCCAATCGTGGTGATTAGGCGAACTTACTTTTCTGTTCAGTATTCCGACAGCAGCTGTAATATCAGGTCTGGTAGTTTTACTCAGGTACAGGAGTTTTCCTATAGCTTCTCTGTACTCCCCAATGTCTTTAAGTGGTTGACCACTCTGAGCTCTCAGGTATGCAGGTTCAAGAGGTATCTTAGATTCTTTATAGTCTCTCATGCCAAGAGATTCTATAAAGTCTATAATCTTTCATCTTTGGCACAGTTGAAAGGTTCCATCCTCAAGTCTCTCAATCTGTATTCCTAGGTAGTATTTAATATCTCCAAGTCTTTTGACTTTGACCTCTTTGTTCAGCTTTTCAACAATGTCTTTAATGTCCTCTTTGTTCTTGTAGCTTACAACCAAATTGTCAACGTAAACCAGAATGTATTGATATTCTCCACCTTTAAGTCTAGTGTACATGCAGGGTTCAGCTTTCCCTTGCTCAAATCCTTGTTGCTGTAGTAGTCCAGTTATTTTGTCATACCACCTTTTTGTGGCTTGTTTCAAACCATACAGTCCTTTGTTGAGTTTGAAAACACAGTTCTCTTTGCCAGAGACTTGAAAACCTTCAGGTATTTCCATATAGATTTCCTCTGATAGCTCACCATTAAGAAACGCTGTCTTAATGTCTAGGTGCTCTGCAAGCATATTTCTAGATGATGCCACAGATGTTTTAAGTGTAGCACTATTGATAACTGGTGCAAAAGTCTCAGAATAATCAGTTCCAAATTTTTTGCATATCCTTTGGCTACTAGCCTTGCTTTGTACAAGTCTATAGTTCCATCATCTTTGTATTTTATTTTGTAGACCCATTTGCATCCGACAGGCTTTCTTCCTGCAGGTAGCTTTGTAAGAGTCCGTACATCTTTTTCATAAATGGACAGTATCTCTTGTTCCATTGCTTGAACCCATTTCTCCTTTTCTTCATTTGGTAAATCACACACTTGTTCTCAGCTCTTGGGTTCCTCTTTAGGTTTCACAGTCTCTATAGATCTCACAGTGTCACAGTATCCATATTTTTGTGATGGTTGCCCTTTTGTGCTCCTTTCTGATCGTCTTAAAAAGAGTGGAAGTTCTGTCGCTCCCTGTGGTGTGGTCCCCGTTTCCCCTTCTGGTTCAGTAGAGTCCTCAGGAGGTAGACCTGCCAGTTCACCAGTGGTCACTACAGGTAACCAACTATACCAATCTTCAGAAGCATAATCAGTAACCTCAGGATCAGATTCTGGTACACAGGGTACTCTAGGCAAATCACTGTCATCCACAAATACAACATTACAATGTTTGGTCTTATTCAGCTTTGGATCATAGACTCTGTAGCCTTTTCCCACTGAGGGATATCCTACTATAAACCCAATCTCAGCCCTTGCATCAAGCTTCCCTCTATTATCTCTAGGAACATATACATAGGTTTTTGCTCCAAAACTTTTAATATGCTTAAATCCTGGCTTCTTGCCAAACCAAGCCTGGAACGGAGTAATTCCTGTTACTTTTGAAGGTATTATATTATGAATATACACTGCTGTGTTTACAGCTCCAGCCCATAGGCCTTTGGGTAATCCAGAATGCATGAGCATTGCTCTGGTCATTTCCTGTAACACACGGTTAAGTCTCTCTGCACTCCCATTCTGCTGTGGAGTGCATGGGACAGTCACTTTGTGTTCAGTCCCTTCTGCTTTCAGAAACTTATTAAACTCAGTATTGTAATATTCACCACCTCCATCTGTCAGGAAACTTTGAGGTCCACACCCAAATCTGTTTTTAACCATGGCAACATATTCTTTAAATTCATCAAGAGTCACATCTTTTGATTTGAGCATATAGACAGTGCTATATTTTGTCTTTGCTTCTGTGAATACTGAAAATAATTTATTTCTCCTAATAGAAGCTTTTATTGGCCCAACAACATCACTGAATATTGTCTCCAGAAACCTTTCATTATGCACACTGCTTTTTCCATTGAAGCAAGGTGCAGCTCCTTTGGCTTTCAGACAAACATCACATCTTTAAATTATATAAATTAAATTAATAAATAATCTTTCCTTGGATTTATCACATTGCACAACATCAAGTCCACAATCTTTTAGCAACTTCTCAACACTCTGCACGCTTCTGTGTGCTAACTTTACATGTCAAGCATAAACACATCTCCTATGGTCACACTTTCTGCCTTCAGTCTGGCAAACAGTCTTTTCCACAACATCAGCAGCATCTGATCTTTCACTTAAGTCCATAATATAATGGGCTCCATTTCTTTCATCCAGTTTAAAACTAATTCCAGAATTCTTCTGAATAATTTCACCATCATCTCCTTTATCAAGATATACAGCATAATTATTTCTTATAAGCACTTAACTTGAAAGTAAATTCTCAATTGATTCAGGTGCATAAGCTACATCTTTCAGTCTTACTGGCATTAAATCTCCATCAGTGGTAAGCAATTTCATTTTGATCTCACCCACACCACAAACTTGTAAGGGTTTCTGGTTGGCACCTATCATTTTAGGTCTCTGACTTTCATCCAACTCTGAAAACATGCCTTTATATCGACAAATATGCATAGAAGATCCACTATCAATCAAAAATCTTCCTCTTTCACCAATAAAATTCACATTATTAACATGCATTGTACTTTCTCTGTTCCTTTTTTTGTTTGCATCTGGGCCATGTGGCTTGGAAAATTTCTGGTTTAAAAATTTCTGGCTGCTATTATTTCTATGGTCACGAGATGGAACCCATGTTCCCTCATTTGAAACATGTACTTTAAAATTGCTATTCCTTTGTTCAGCAGCAGCATTGCAATTATTATAATCTTGCGATATGGCCTTTTTGCCAACATTTATGGCATATTATATCTCTTCTTGACTTATTCCTATACTGTGGTTTCAGGCTTAAAGCAGACATAGAACCAGACAGTTCAGTTTCCTTGTCTCCAGATCTAGAGGCTGCTTCCTCCTTGATAGTATTTAACAGGCCTTCCAGACTCAAATCTTTTTTGCAGTCTCAAAATCATCTTAATTGGCTTGTAAATACTGGGTAGAGCTTTCAATATAGTTGAGATTAAGTGTCTTTCTGCAATAGCCTCACCAAGCTCCTGTAGTCTGAATTGCATGCACATAAATTCCTTCAGACATTGTTACATTCTCCCCTTCTTGCACTTGAAAACCAAATATTTTGCCCTTTAAATCATGAATAGGATGGGAGTTTTGTTATTTATTTTTAAGGCATTTGAGTGTTTCTTTTGCAGTTTTAATAGTGTGCAATTCAGGAATTTCATATGCCTCAAGAGACTCTAAAATGAGAGTTTTTGCAAAACCATCTAGCTATTTAAAATTTGATTTTTCTTGCTCATTCTCAGGGGGATTTTCAGACAAAACTCTTTCAGCTCCATAAATCTCAAGTCTTTGTGTTAGGAATGAGAGCCAGAATGAGAAATTATTCTTAGTTAACTTCAGTGTACTAAATCCTATCACTGGTAGGTTACTCATGGTACCAAAACCAAGATTTGCAGTGGCTGTTCCTGAAGATGTGGAAACAGAAGATCCAGTGGCTCCTGCAGATATGGGAAACAGAAGGTCCAGTGGCTCCTCTCTCTGGGCTCGACATTTTCACAGCAATCAGGCAGGACAGGGTTAAAAATTCTTCCTTCCTCACTGGAGAGAAAAGGTGGTTGAATGTGCGCATGTAGTTGCAGCAAGGCTCTTCCAAGGTCTCCGACGTAATCCACAAAAAAAGGGTTAAAAAGCTCCAAAAATTCTCTTTCTAGCACATCTGAGGCTTTTAGACAAAAGTAGCAGCATTTCCAGATTGAGACAATCTGAATTTAAAGCTCATTTAAGTCAGAACGCTCTCAGTAATGGCAAGAGAAAAAAAGAAGTCGTTTTAAAATTGAGGCTTTTCTGCACAGCATAGCAGCTTTTTGCCTATTGCTTTCTAAATGCTCTCAAAGGCGATCCAGATTAAAAAAAAATAATTTAGAGTTCAAAAAACAGCCCATCCTATAAGCTACCAGCTTGATGGCAAAAACTAAGAACCGTCTGCTCTGCTATCAATTTTTGTTAGGGAATTCTGTTTGAAATTCTATTTCTTTATCTCAAACAGAGCCTGCTTCGGCGGGGGAGGGCAGGATATAAATAAAATTTTACATTACATTACATTACAACAGTGCAATGGATCACTGGATCAAATAATCATTGAGGGGCATTTAATATGAAAAAAACAAAAACATTTATTTCTACAGGGAAAGGGTACTGGGAGGTGAAAATAACAAACACTAAAGAACTACATCCTCACGCTAGAACCACATGCTTAATGGAGACTACTTCCTCCTTCTTGAACTTTCTGCCTAAACAAAGGAAGTCACCTGACTAACTGACCAAACAAACAAAACAGGTTTTCTCACTTCTAGACCTTGATTGACAGCAGTCAGTATCTTCTTCCTAGGTAATGCAGACAATAGGGAATCAGGCACAGTGTTAACCCTATAATGACTGGAACTTTAGAACATTATAAAGAACATACAAAACAGATACGTATTTCCAACACTACACAGTGTATCTGTCCAAATAATTCACTTTGTTTTCTACTTTCAATTTTTTATTTTCCATACCTCTAAGATGGTAAAAAGGTAGCATAGGGTGCAGAGTGATTTGCAACTCTATAAAGTATTGGATATCTTTCAAATTTTTCTTATAGAAAATGAAGACATTTTTACTTACAAACTTCATAAATATACTCAATAGTACATTATAGGCTACCTATATTATATGGTACATTGCATATTGTTAAATTAGTGAAATAAGTTTAATAGAAAAGTAAATATTGCACATATTTTATATAAAAAAAATTTTTCTAAGGGAAAAATGAGATAAAAATGTTTTCCCCCATGGTTTCAAAATTTCCAGAAATGTTCTGTCTCTAATTATAACCACTTCATCTAAACTGGGTCTCAGTAGGGGAACAGGTTTTGAAGATAGAAATAGAAAAAACTGAGGCTGCATGGGTTTCTGCAACTTGCATTTTTATGAATAGACTGAGATGCATGATCTCATCTATTGAGGTCTGATATTCTTATAAACACCATCTGTCCATTTCAGGGGAGTTACAATGACTAAAATCAAGGATCATTTCATTGTTTGAAGCTGAGAGGAGCATAGGTGGAAGTCTTAAAAGAGAATATGATGTTTACTCAGCAACAGTTGCATAATACTGTAGTTTTTACAGGTAGCCTAATGCAGACACCGGAGTGTTATTACCAAGTTTATAGGTACTGTATATTAGAGGACAAAATACAGACTTCACAGCAGCAAGTACACTGAAAACCCATTAAGGGTATTTAGACTGCTGTACATTACATAACACAAAAGTGATCACTGGAGAGGCTTCTTTTGAAGGCAAAAAAGATTATTAGCTCTAGGAAATAAAAGGAACTCTTAATAATACAAACATGATGAAAGTCAGTAATTTCAGGGGTTCAGCCATGCAGGGACATCACCAGTTATTGAACAAGTTTTTTAAATACACTTTTGCATAAGAGGCGACAAATGGCTTTTTTTTTAAAAAAAAGGACGTAGTTCTAATTGGGAACGAAGCAGTACAGAAGCCTTTTGACATCCATCAGAGAATCTATTTTCTCAACTGCAGTCATCAAAAAGACACATTGAAATCAACACAGCATGATGAAAAGATCAAAGCCTAAAATTACTTTCTGAATGGCTCTGAGGGAGTCTGGTGTGCACCATATCTTAATTTAAGGTCAGTCTTTCTCTGTGTTGACATAGAATCCTGTGAATGCATCTCCAAGGGTGATGCATTTTGCTCAAATGCTGTATCAGAAACTCTGTGTTAAATCCTAGATCACGACCCTTCCAAGCAACCCGGGGGGGGGGGGGGGTGTTTGACCCAGGAAGTCATAGGAAAAAATTGGTTTACCTACCAAACTCCTGTTGAGCCTTTTCCTCAGTGAACTGCAGTGCCCTGAAGTCCCTGTCTCCCCTCTTCACTGCCTTTATTTTTTTATTTTTATTTTCATCAAAATGATAAATGGGGTCCATCTGGCCCCCAATAGACTTGGCTTGAAAATGAAACCACTAAGCATAATTGTTACTGGGGTTTCCATTTACTCCAACAAATACTAGAAAAAAGTTCCCAGGTTTAAATAGATGGACCAACACCTATTATCTCCATTTTATTAAAATGTGGAGCAAGCAGTGAAAACAAAACAAAATCTCATAATTTATATATAGAGAGACATTTTTTGGCTTTGAGGTTTTACAGCACTTTTGGAATTGGGGGTTGGAGCGACACCCAAGGAAACGAGTCTTTGCAACTTCAATTGTTGAGTATATAGTAGGAGCAAGTAAAAGCACTGTGTTTGTGCTCTGTCAAAGCTTCCCTCATGCCAATAGCCACAAGGAAAAGCTCAAATTGAACTGTACTGCAGTTTCGGAAATGGGGTCATTCTATCCCCCAGCAGGATAAGCCTGGGCATGTTTAAAGGCATCCTCTGAACCTCACATTTTCCAGACGTGAAGGAGCCATGAAGCCTGGAACTCTAGATGCCCCCTGGTCACCTGTTTTCTGAGCTAATTGCTTCCCTTTGTCCTTCAAATTTTGCAAGCCTCAGAGTGATCTTCTCAAAATGACATATCTGGGGTGGGGAAAGTACTTCAGATGATGTTTTCAATTAGGGATATTTCTAACCTCGTTTCCAAATTTTACTCGCCTTTGTCCTGCATTTCTGAAGGAAGTTATTCTTGAGTCTTGATTTTTTTCCCCCATATTAGCTAATGTCATGACTGAGAGAGCTATCAGGTTTCCATTGCTTTTTGCTGTAATGTGAGGTCAAAATAGTATAGTTTTTTTTGGGGGGGGGGGGTTTCTCTCTCGGATGGGATAAATTAGCTAAAATTAACAAAAGGGTTAAAGGTGACCTAAACGAAGATAACTATCAAAAAGTATGGACAAGTATTATAGAACACTTGCAAAGATGGGACAAACTGAAAATTTTATGACTGGGCAGAATCTCTACCATCAAAATAAATGCCTTACCAAAACTGACCTTGTTTTAAATGCTACCAATTGACATAGAGAGAAGGTTTGACAGTACCAAATTAGGTTATATCATCAAGCAGCAGCACTAGTATGGATTTCTTCTGTTTCCTCTTGAATTACGTAGACGTCCTCAAAGGTACTCAAGAATTTGTTTTAAATGGCATAAACTCTGCAAGATTAGTCTCTGCTGGATACTAGAAAAGGAATTTAACTCCAAATACAGAGAAGTGTTTGGAGAAACCAAAGGACTGTGTAGAGCCGTGTAAACTAATCTGTATTTTGCATGGTAAAAAGTTAAATATGTTTGATAAATGGAATGTTATTCTGACCACGATGCTGAACTGAATTCAATAACATCTTTATTATTTGTTTCCTGAACTGAAGATGAACTTGTAAAGGCAAACTTGTAATGCTTTTACTGAATAGTTTTAAATTTAAAAATAAATACATTCTGTCCGTAGGAAAAGTTAGCACTGTAAAAAAGGATCCTATGTGCTACGGAGAAAATATGCCAGGCTCATAAGAGAGGTAGTTAATCCCTCCCCCTATTTATTTGTACCAGAAATGTCCACTCTTAAATTGCTTTTTCCCCTGGTAGGGGAAATTTAGGTACCCATCATTTTCCTCCCCAGGCGTAAGAATAGCTCAAGAGTAGATTTCCCTGGTAAGAAAAATGGTGAAGGAGGGAGAGGTTAACTTTCTCTTTAGACTGTTCTCCTTCCTGAAAGAGCAATCCTGGAAGCTGCATTAGAAAAAAATCAAAACGAACACAAAAGAAGTTATGTTGATAAAAATAAAGATAAAAATAGGTCAGCAGTGGCTTTTATCAGCATCAAAAATGGCAGATGAGGAAAAGGCTCTTTAGTAAAGTAATCCTGCAAGCTAAATTTACAAAAGAAAAAAAAGTATAAAATAGACACAATAAATCATGAGGTTTCTTTGAGCCTTTATAATCCTGGTTTTCTCCAGTTTAAACTAATGGAACTAATTAATCACCCCCCCCCCAAAAAAAAACCCCCAACCCTTAGTCCCATTTATTAAAATGTGATTCTAACTTTGATTGAGATTCTGTATTCTAAATCTAATCCCGCTGAACAAATCTGCTATGAGTTAGATGGACAACTTGCCAATGTAGTTTCCCTATAGCAGGGACTAGGAACGCACAGGAATGCAATTCCAGCTGGCTTTGTCAGGGGGTGTGGCCTAATATGTAAATGATTTCTTGCTGGACTTTTTCTACAAAAAAGTCCTGTGATAAACAATGGTATCATCAGGGGGTGTGGCTTAATATGCAAATGAGTCCCTTGCTGGGCTTTTTCTACCAAAAAAAGCCCTGAGGGAGTGTATAAGGGTTGTGTGCTGGCCCCTTTATTGTTTAATTTATATAGCAACTAGCAGTAAAGCCCATTGAAGGAAGAAATACAACAGGCCCTAGAAAAAATATTCGGGAGGGAGGTGATGAATGTGTAGGTGGCAGAAAGGAAGGAAGACAGACAAACAGAATGAGAGAGAGAGAGAGAGAGAGAGAGAGAGAGAGAGAGAGAGAGAGAGAGAATGGTAGGGAAAAGATGGAGAGAAAAGAGTGAAAGGCCCTTTCTCCATTCAGATCTACTGAGCCACTTGGAGGCTGCCTTTCTCTGCCACCACCTCTTTCGCCTGCCAGGGATCCTGGCAGGCCCGGTGCTAGGGCCTCGGGCACCCCAGGCCAGCACCTGTCCTGTGCCCCCCAACTGCACCTGCCCTGCTGCCACATCCCTGCCCACAAGGAGAGCAGGCGCAGCAGTGTGGAAGGAGGGGTGGGCAGGCTGCAGCCGAGCCAGGCCTGTGCAGTGCACTCTCAGAGGTGCAGAGCACTATGGAAATGTTCTACTCCGAGTCATGCTCAGAGAAGCCACACTGATGCATCACCTGGCTGCGTTCACCTTGAAGGCAAGAGCAGTCAGGCAGGGCACATTCTCCTATGAGTTGGGCATTCCTTGCAAGGGAAGCCCAGCTTGGAGAAGCTACACTGACGCCCCAGCAGCCGGGCAGGGTGCATTCTTCTCTCCAGCTTTTCTCCAGATCTACTGAGCTTCTCCTTCCATTGTGATGGAGCATTCCTTTTTTGTTGAAGAGATTTAACTGTTTTCTGTCAGAGTTTGCTTCTATATATATAGTTATTAAATGATGTTCAGTGTTACTTAAGCAAGTATGTGTGCCCCATGATATTAGTTCACGTTGGATTCAACCACAGATGGTGCTGTAAATGAAGAGGTGGAATATTGCCCCATAAGAAGGATTTTCTGGCATATTAATAAATATAAATACCTCACCTCCCAAACTGTAGGAGTGGGGGCAGCATACTGGGCGAGTGCAGCTTTGGCGGGCAGTGTTAGTTGGAGGTGGCAAAATGGTGGCAGCATTTTTGGGCGGTGGGGAGATGGACTGAGGAAAGGCAGTAGTAATCAGTAAGGCTCCAGGAGAACCTTTCAGCAGACTACTGTCTTCATCAGAGGTCAGAGGCTGACTGATGGGGTTCTGGCCTGACAGGGCTGGCAGTAGGCGGGTCACAGCAAGGCTATCCAATGACGGCGGGGGGAGTGGTGATAGACAGAGTGTAAGACCACTCCTCTCTGGTAGCCACAACTTCCAATAAAAACTGAGCCAACACGTTCAGCTTTTATTATGTCTATGATGACGATATGATATGATGATGTGATTTCTGCTGTCTCTGACCAGAACTGTTGTTTTCCAACCATTGCTAACATTAAAGTTGTTATCCTACTTTTTGCTTATGATGCAGTTCTCCTATCAAGAACACCCTCAGGATTGCCCTCTCTGATAGAGGCTTTTGTCTCTTACTGTCTGGAAGAAGATAGTTATCTACCCAAAAAAATCCAAGATAATTGTTTTTTGGGGAAAATCTTATATACACCACAAGTGGAAAATTCATGGTAATGAATATTGAGGTCAGTGCAAGCTGCTCAGGTTAAAAGATTGGCTACAGCGGCCTCAAATATTATCTGTCATTTCTTTTATTCATTTGAGGCTCAGTATATTCTAATTATCCTAATTTCAATCAATACTTGACTTAATCTTAGTCATTGCCCCTCAAATATCACCTCATTAATTTTAATGGATGGGTACTGCTCATCCTAGGTCAGACCTATTCATCAGACATTGTATGTGCTTGGTTTTTGTCCAGAATCTCTCCAGATAGTGCCCTTAGATCAAACTAAGGCCGTAGTCAAACCGAGTTTACCAAGACACTGAGAGACAGAACGATATTGCCAAGGTCCTGGATTATCCAGTCTCCCTCCCCCAAAAAGAGATATGTGGTGATTCCAGCCCCTTACTGTTCAACCTAGTAATACCATCTCACAGAAGGGCCTTTTCGATGGCCCGATGCAATATTTTTCCATCTACAATTGTAGAAGGCCGTTATAGAAAGGTGCCAAGGGCAGAGCGGGTTTGCCCTTGCTGTACAGATAAAGTGGACCATGTTTTGCTTGAATGTGGATTAGAAAAAAGCATACATGCCAAGTATATTCATCCTTTGCTAGAGAGATGCCTTTTGGACTCCAAAACTAGAAATATATTGTTAGCAGACTCTTATCGCCAATTTACATATGATTGCGCCAGATTTCTGGTGGCTGCCAGGAGAATTTATGACGATTTTGTAAAGGAGAGTCTTTGAAGTTGACCATTTTAATCTTTTTTTGTATATTTTAAAATTTTGCAAAGCTCCCTTTTTTCAAATATTTTTATTCTACTGTAACAACCATGCCTAAATGTTGGCATACTTTGTACATTGGATTTGAATAGATCGGCTTCTTAAATTATTTTTATTGGCTATGCATCATTATAATAAATAATCTGAATATTGAGGAGAGCCAGTTTGGTGCAGTGGTCAAGTGTGCGGACTCTTATCTGGGAGAACCGGGTTTGATTCTCCACTCCTCCACTTACAGCTGTTGAAATGGCTTTTTGTTAGCCATAGCTATCGCAGAAGTTGTCCTTGAAAGGGCAGCTGCTGTGAGAGCCCACTCAGCCCCACCTACCTCACAGGGTGTTTGTTTTGGGGGAGAAGATATAGGAGATTGTAAGCCACTCTGAGTCTCTGATTCTGAGAGAAAGGTGGGGTATAAATCTGCAATCTTCTTCTTAGGTCAGTGCAAGCTGCTCAGGTTAAAAGATTGGCTACAGTGGCATCAAATATTATCTGCCATTTCTTTTGTTCATTTGAGGCTCAGTGTATCCCTGTCACCATCAAACTGTTCAATGCCAAGGTAGCTATACAAAGTTTATATGAGGCTGGTATTGGAGTTAATAAAATAGGGGAGTCCTTGGATTCTTCTTAAGTCCTTGGATTCTTCTGGAAGACTTGGACGCCATGGCAACAGCAGGGTGTTTCGCCCTGAAACGAGATTTGCTGGGCAAGCCCAGCTCCAGCTGCAGATGCTGCCCTGCTGCTCCTGGTCTCCTGTTTCCAGCGCACCCCCAATGTCACTGTTAAGAGACACGGGGGGGCTACTCCCCCTTGACTCGTTGGACTCGGCGAGTAATGAGGAGTGGCTGCTGAGAGCAAAGACTACACCAGGCTGCTGTGGATGCTCAGCAGCTGCTTCGGAAGGGTTGAGGGAGAAGAGGACGATTTGAGACAGACTGAGATAAAACCTGCCGTGTTTTGTGATTGCACTTTATTATATTATCATCAGCGCGCTGCACTTTGCCAGTCTGTTTATCCTTAAGTTGCTGAGCCAGTGATATTGCTACCACTATATGGAAGGAGAGTTTAAAGAGAGCCAGTTTGGTGTAGTGGTTAAGTGTGCGGACTCTTATCCGGGAGAACCGGGTTTGATTCCCCACTCCTCCACTTGCACCTGCTGGAATGGCCTTGGGTCAGTCGTAGCTCTGGCAGAGGTTGTCCTTGAAAGGGCAGCTGCTGTGAGAGCCCTCTCCAGCCCCACCCACCTCACAGGGTGTCTGTTGTGGGGGAGGAAGGTAAAGGAGATTGTGAGCCGCTCTGAGACTCTGTCCTTAAAAGGGCAGCTGCTGGGAGAGCCCTCTCAGCACCACCCATCTCACAGGATGTCTGTTGTGGGGGAGGAAGGTAAAGGAGATTGTGAGCCGCTCTGAGACTCTTTGGAGTGGAGGGCGGGATATAAATCCAATATCATCTTCTTCTTCTAAATTAATTGTTGACTTTATAAAATGTATTTGATTTAATTATATAGAATTGAATATAGAATTATATAGAATTGAATAAGGGTTTATTCAATTAGTGGAATTGTTTATGTCTAACTGTATTTATTTGAATATATTTAAATTAGAACCTTGTAATTGCTACCTAAAATTGATTAACTAGCTAATTCATTGAGTTGATAAGTGGGTGGGTAGTATCAATTGGGATTAAATTGGGGGGGGGGATTTCTTTGAATTAATTGGCTATGTAGATGGGATTACATTGGTAGTTGGGAATAATTTAATTGTTAGATAATTAGACTGGGAAACAGTGGGTTTAGCAATAGATTGATCTGAGAGTAATAGACTGGTTGGGAAATTGTAGAGCGGAATACAGTGGTGGCACATGCCAATTGGGTCATCTCGGCCTGATAACGCTATGCAAGGGAGGCATGTCAGGGTCAGGGATTTCGGTAATAAGAGGGCGGGGGAAGTATGGTGGTGGGACTAGGTCTCAGAGTTTTGGAAGAGGCCAGAGATATAGAAATGCCCGGACTCCTTCCCACCTTCATCCCATCCCTCAACATGTTGGTTGAGAGGCTAGGAATGTTTACCCGGCTCCGACATTGGTGTTGTTTAATGGCAGATCTATTAATAATAAGATCCATACTTTAGATGACTATATCGTAGAGCAACAGGTAGATCTGGCATGTGTAACCGAGACTTGGGTGAAGGAGGTCAAAACTGTTGCCCTGAATCAGCTTGCCCCACGCGTGTTCTCGGTTCTTCACCAATCTTGGATAACTGGGCGGGGGGGGGGGGGGGTTGCAGTGCTTATTCGTGACTCTTTTTCTTTCAGGGCACTCCCTGCCCCAAATATACCCAGCATTGAGTGTGCTGGCCTGGTGTGGGAGGCCAAGGAGAGTTTGGCTATCTGGGGGATATGCTGACTGCCTAACACCCCCCCCCCCAGTGAGCCTGCCTGCCCTGCTGGATGCTGTATTGACCTGGGCTCTGAACTTCCCCAGGCTGTTGATCCTGGGGGATTTCAGTGTCCATGTTGATGATGCAGCATCCGTGTGGGCTCAGGACCTAGTGTCATCCATGAAGACACTAGGACTCATCCATGGAGACACTAGGACTCATCCATGGAGACACTAGGACTCATCCATGGAGACACTAGGACTCATCCATGGAGACACTAGGACTCATCCAGATTATATCGACTCCCACTCACCAGGCCGGTCACATGCTGGATTTGGTTTTTGGGGCTGGGATAACATCAGATCTGATAGCTGTAGATACAGTTCCATGGTCAGATCACTGTGCTCTGAAAGTCTGACTGGACCTGCAGCCCTCCTCCTGTTTAGGCGGCGAGCAAATTTATGCTTGCCCGCGGAGCCAACTGGACCCTGAGTGGCTTCGGGAAGCTCTGCAGGATCTGATGTCCCCTGGCAGGTCATTAGATGAGCAAGTAGAGGACTGGTAGAGGCAGGTTGTTAGATGAGCAAGTAGAGCTGCATGCATGTCAGGAAGTCATTCAGCATCAGCATCACATGATAAAAAGAAGAAAAGCCACCATTATAGCATCGCTGATGTCAAGGCTAGGACCATAGACAGTAGTCCAAAATGGACTGGAAGCTCCTATCAGACCCCAGGAGGTGTATATTTTACAAAAAAGGAGGGTCAAAACCATGAAGGGATCTTTTCCACTGAATAGTGACATCAGTCTGCTGTCCTGCTGTTCTTGTCAGCGTTCACGCAAAGAAAGGTTTGAATGCGACATTTTTGCTCCCTGTGCAGAAGGTGCTCCCAAAAGGAAGTAAATGGCAGCTATGTAGGGACCTGCCGCCCACTGGACAGTCCTGACGCATGAGATGAAAACTACTGTAGTATAGATTAGGTTAATTTTGTGGGAGACCTCATAAAATTTGAAAGTGCTTTTTAAATAAATAAATAAGGAATCAATATAAATAAATCCTGGTGGCATTTCTGTGTTCAAAAGCTGAAACAGTGTTGTTTACGATTAATATACCATTTTTAAAAAGGAAGAATCAAATACAGTATGCTTCCCTTGTAAATGTTTACAATGAGTTGGATTCTGGTAAATATCTAGCCAGGAAACTAACTGGCATTCTGCCCACTCAGGGTCAGTTTTTCAATTTCTGGCTTGTTAGGGGAGACTTCTGCCAAGATGAAGGTATCAAGTGAATGTGCCACAGTGGACAGAGTTGGCAAGAATTCAGAATTCTTATCCTTGCTCATGCCTTCCAGTTTTCTTGTATTTCATAAGAACAGCACAAACAATTCAAGTTTTATTTCAGAGGACTGAAATTTGTTCTACTGACCACTGAGAAAGACCAGAAGCCAAGCTGCTTCCGTCTTTGCCTGCACTGAAGGACACAGGGTCACTGGCTTTAACTGCTTTGAAAAAAAAGTACCTGTTAACTTAAATGGTAAGCAGTATGCACAACCCCTGTGCTGCTTTCAGTAGACAGACCCCCCCCCCCAAAAAAGGAGGACTTTCCCTCCAGCTGTCGAATAAAATTTCTTACCACTTGGTTTCTAATTAGTAATCTATATCTTTTATCTGATATTGAGACAATCTATACCTCAGTTTATTAAACTGAGGTACAGTTTTGTGCCAGCCACAGTTCTGAATGAAGCATGAGACAGGTTCGTTTCAATTTGGACTTCTTGTTCCTCATATTGTTTTGTAGCCACATGTGTGGTTAATTGGGAACATTTTATTTAAGCTGACTCCCATCCAAATTACAGGCTTCTGCTGTAATTTGACCTTCACTCCCTCCCTATATGACAAGTGTCTAGGCAGGTTGGGGACTAGATACGCTTGGCTCAATTGATTCCTTAGTTGTTTGAGTTGTATTGTTGCCTGCTTGAGATGGTACCGGAATAAACAAAGACAGTGGTGACTCCAGTCCAGCTTGGAGCCCAAACGACTGGTAGCCATAATAAACTGCTATTAGAAGCACACACACTCTCTGCAGAGTCTTCCACTGGTCTCCTGACCCTGCTTAGCTCCTGAGATCTAAAGAAATCAGTCTATACCATGCCACCGTCCCTCTCCTGTCCATAGCTTAGGTGAGCAAATTTCTCTCGTTTTGTTGTTCCAGAACGTTCTCTTGATGCTGCATTTCACTCCCCCTCAACTTCTGATCTAACTGGGACAATTGATAACATTTGTTCTGGGATTCAGGCATGTACAACTGTTAGTTCATTTGCATCTCATTCTTACATTGTTGCTGATGCACATGAGTGAATTGATGAAACATTAATATGTCAAACATAAATCATACAAAATCAGCTTTGATGTGATTGCATGTTGATTGCATCAAGGTCCTTTTCGTGCAGTGTTCTACTGATGTGTAGTCATGCTCTTGCACTTTGGTTTGTTGTTGTTTTTGAAACCCTCAACTTTATTCAACTATATAGATCATCAGACAAACATGGCAGGGAAATATATGTCTGAACAAAAGGAACTGAAAGTTGCAACAACCTACGCATGCATGGTACCCTGCACAAAATCTGATTTTTTTTTTTTAAAAAATGATATATTAGAGAATCCCCAGCCAGATAATTCAGAACTCCAAAATCTGAACAGTAATTTGAATAGGAAGAATTTTGGAAGCAGTCAGATTGTTTCAAGAAGAGTGTGAGAAGTGATTCTCCTGGACACTACCTCTCAACAGGTCGGTAGGAATAAACTGTGTTTATCTATACTTTCCTTAACTCGAAAGTAGGAAGGGGGAAACAAATGGGTTCTGCCCAGGAACCACTAATTGTTGACCTATACTTCAGGGGTGGCCAACGGTAGCTCTCCAGATGTTTTTTGCCTACAACTCCCATCAGACCCAGCCATTGGCCATGGTGGCTGGCACTGATGGGAGTTGTAGGCAAAAACATCTGGAGAGCTACCGTTGGTATACTTCATCAGATGGAATGGCCTTTCAAAGCAGGTCATAAGGTCCTCTTCACTTGCTATACTTAGGAAGGAATGTAAGACAGAGAGTATTATGCTAGTGATCAAACCGTGACAGGTGAACTGTTTTGGGTGATTTGGCCATGTTCTTTTCGTTGGTTTGTTTGTTTGTTTTGTGTATTTTTGATCTGCATGCTAGTAAGAACATAAGAACATAAGAGAAGCCATGTTGGATCAGGCCAATGGCCCATCCAGTCCAACACTCTGTGTCACACAGTGGCCAAATACACACACACACTGTGGCTAATAGCCGCTGATGGACCTCTGCTCCATATTTTTATCTAACCCCCTCTTGAAGCTGGCTATGCTTGTAGCCACCGCCACCTCCTGTGGCAGTGAATTCCACATGTTAATCACCCTTTGGGTGAAGAAGTACTTCCTTTTATCCGTTTTAACCTGACTGCTCAGCAATTTCATTGAATGCCCACGAGTTATTGTATTGTAAGAAAGGGAGAAAAGGACTTCTTTCTCTACTTTCTCCATCCCATGCATAATCTTGCAGACCTCTATCATGTCACCCCGCAGTCAACGTTTCCCCAAGCTAAAGAGCCCCAAACGTTTTAACCTTTCTTCATAGGGAAAGTGTTCCAACCCTTTAATCATTCTAGTTGCCCTTTTCTGCACTTTTTCCAATGCTATAATATCCTTTTTGAGGTGCGGTGACCAGAATTGCACACAGTATTCCAAATGAGACCGCACCATCGATTTATACAGGGGCATTATGATACTGGCTGATTTGTTTTCAGTTCCCTTCCTAATAATTCCAAGCATGATGTTGGCCTTTTTTATTGCAATCACACACTGTCTTGACATTTTCAGTGAGTTATCTACCACGACCCCAAGATCTCTCTCTTGGTCATTCTCTGCCAGTTCACACACCATCAACTTGTATTTGTAGCTGGGATTCTTGGCCCCAATATGCATTACTTGGCACTTGGCCACATTGAACTTCATCTGCCACGTTGACGCCCGCTCACCCAGCCTCAACAGCTCCCTTTGGAGTGCCTCACAATCCTCTCTTGTTCACCACCCTGAACAATTTAGTGTCATCTGCAAACTTGGCCGCTTCACTGCTTACTCCCAACTCCAAATCATTTATGAACAAGTTAAAGAGCATGGGACCCAGTACTCAGCCCTGTGGCACCCCACTGCTTACCGTCCTCCACTGCGAAGACTGCCCATTTATACTCACTCTCTGCTTCCTATTAATTAGCCAGTTTTTGATCCACAAGAGGACCTGTCCTTTTACTCCATGACTCTTGAGCTTACTAAGGAGCCTTTGATGAAGAACTTTATCAAAAGCTTTCTGGAAGTCAAGGTAAACAACATCTATTGAGTTTCCTTTGTCCACATGTTTGTTCACCCCCTCAAAGAACTGTAATAGGTTAGTGAGGCAAGATCTTCCCTTACAGAACCCATGCTGAGTCTTCCTCAATAACTTGTGTTCATCAATGTGCCTACTCATTCTGTCCTTGATAATGGTTTCTACCAACTTTCCCGGTATTGAAGTCAGACTGACTGGCCTGTAACTTCCCAGATCTCCTCTGGAACCCTTTTTAAAGATGCGGGTGACATTTGCTACCTTCCAGTCCTCAGGAACAGAGGCAGATTTCAATGAAAGATTACATATTTTTGTCAGGAGATCCACAAGTTCAACTTTGAGTTCTTTCAGAACTCTTAGATGTATGCCAGCTGGACCTGGTGACTTATTAGTTTTTAATTCGTCTATCAGTTGTAGGACCTCCTCTCTTGTCACCTCAATCTGACTCAGGTCTTTCAACACCGCTTCCAAAATAAGTGGTTCTGGAGCAGGCAAACACTTCTCATCTTCCACAGTGAAGACAGAGGCAAAAAATGCATTCAGTTTCTCAGCCATTTCCCTATCCTCCTTCAGTAATCCTTTTACCCCTTGGTCATCCAAGGGCCCCACTGCTTCCCTGGCTGGTTTCCTGCTTCTAATATATTTGAAGAAATTTTTATTGTTGGTCTTTATGTTTTTTGCAATATGCTCCTCATAGTGCCTTTTTGCCTGCCTGATCACAGTCTTGCATTTGATTCGCCGCAGCCTGTGTTTCCTTTTATTAATCTCACTTGGACTAGCTTTCCACAGCTTAAAGGAGTTCTTCTTACCTTTTACATCTTCCATTACTTTGTTTGTTAACCATGCAGATCTTTTCTTATACCTGTTTGTGCCTTTCCTAACTTGTGGTATATATTTTATCTGAGCTTCTAGGACTGTAGTTTTAAATAGCCTCCAAGCTTCCCCAAGGATTTACCTTTCCTTTCAGTTTCCTCTTCACATGCCTCCTCATCTCAGAGAGCGTTTTTGCACTAGCGTTTACTCCGGCGTAGCACCCCATTTACCTCCGGATCTTTTCCTGGATTTCGCACCTGTTGCTCCGGCGCTGCGGTTTGCTCCAGCGCTTCAGGGGTTTCACGCCGGAGTATGTTTTTCAACATGCTTCTGGAGTTTTTGAAAACCTCCGGATCCACTCCGCGGAGTTTGCTGTGGGAAATCCATCCACGCCGGATCGACTGTTTTGTGGGCGTCACCCTCTCCCTTTCCGTCCTCCCACCCCATCCACCCCCTTGGCCAATCATCAGCCATTCGCGGCGCTTCCCAAAAGTGCCTGCACGGCCATTTTTTTTAAAAAAACTTCATATTTCTTGCGTAATAGCGATATTTCGAAATTAACAAATTTTCGCTGTTGCGTTATTTCGCAACTACGGAATTGCATTATACATTTATATACATTATACATTGTTGGGGGGGGGAATCTAGTGCCGGCGCGGGCAAATGCGTTCATGTGTGTGTGTTTTAAAAAGGCAATGCCTCCCTCAGCTGTGCCACCAGCATTTCTGGACCTGCACAAAATCGCCATGTATAAAATGGGAAGTTGGAGTCCTGCATTCTCCTCCCTGGCTACATTCCGCTCGGTTAGAAACTAGACGCGAGCTCGCTCTTCACACGCACCACAGAAGGGGAAGGAGAGAGTTTATTTCTGGGAGGTTATTCATGGTTTGCGTTAATTGTATTTTGTCATGACATCTGAATTCACAAACCTCAACTTGTTGGATAGTGCCACCTCGTGCAATTACTGCAGATTCAACAATGCAAGAATGTGTCCACCTTGCTCAGAAGCAGAGGTTAGCCAAGAAGCAGGCAAGCTGAGATTTAAATACAAACCAGGATTTGTTGCATATGACTGGCAGACAAACAAGAGTTTCATTTGCAAGCTGCTGTTAAACTAGGATTTATTGGTGATGACTGAATGCAAAGCTCTGGTTTTCAAAAGTCTACAAATTATCAGTGTGTGTGTGTGTGTGTGCTTTAAAAAATGATAGAAGAGGAATATGCCATTTAGATTTTCTACCCATCAAATGCCAAAATATTTTGGACTGGCCATGACAGGTAGGCAGACCTGTTATCTAAAAGAAACCTGAGTCAGTAGCACAGTCTTTTTAGTATCTTGTTCATGGTTGTACATGCATATATTCTTTTATGTGGGACAACTGACAGGACATCAGACTTACAGCAACAATTAAACACATTAAACACCATTCATCAGCACATAACCATACCAAACCTTTAATGGCATAATAGATTCAGATAAAAATACACAGAATATAAAAATTTAAACATTGGAGATAAAATCAAGATAAAACCGAGCTTACAGATGCATTCAAACATGGTCAGAATTAAATTTAAGGATGTCAGCCAGAAATTTTGCCACAGCCTCACTAACCACCCCCTCAGTATCACTCAATAAATAATGACAGGGTGGCAGACCATCAGCACATAATGCCTCAAAGTCAATGCTGAGGCATGAGTGTTTATTTTCTAACAGCAGTTAACAGTACATGATTTCGAAAAGACAGTGTATAAGCAGGTATCTTTGATCCATGCCATCAATGTAATGATAAACAGTACATTTCAGTTCACCAGTGTTCTTGTTGGATGAGCTCTTCTGCCGTTTCATCCAGGCAGTTCTACTAAGAAACATTCCTTTCTTTGTTCACAGTTATAAGACCTTCACAAAGTCTTAGTTCACATATTCCTCAAATATTGGCAATGTAGAACTCTGGTGCAAGAGCAGTGTTAGTTCCACCTAATATATGGCTATCTTCCTATGTGAAGTTGGGCCTCGATACAAATGACAATTTAAATTTACATAAAATATTTAACTGACATGGAAAGTTAGTCCAGCAAAAATGTTAATCAGAAAGTATAGTCCAGCAAAAACGTTAATCAGAACTTCCAGTCTGCTATATCACCACTGGCCCCTGATGGATATATGAAATGGGGATAATCTCAGGTTGAATTTGCACTAGGAATAGGCATGGAATGGGAAAATGGTAGTTCAGTTCAATTCATGGACAATTCATAGTACAATTCATAGTAGGTTGGTTCATTCAGTTTGGGAAGGCATGGAATGCCCCCATGTTGGCTAGAGATGCCAAACCTGTGGCAAGCTCTTCAGCAGACTCTTCTTTACCAACTCTCCAAATTTGGTGCAAATTGGATTTTTGGGGGCTGAGCTACAGCCCCCCAAATCAGGTTTCCCAGTAGACTGCTATCCTAGGAGCTGGGGAAAGAAAGTGAAGCTGCCCCAAAATTTCTGGTCAGTTTCACCCCCAGGAAATTTGGAAACTGACTAGACGCTGCAGCTCCACTCTCCCAGTCCCTCCCATCCAATGTGCAGATTGGATTTATGGCCCCTCAAAGAAGATGTCCCAATATAGAATGTAAGCTGCACACACCAAATGCACAGGCTTGGCATGAGCAGAGAAACTGAGTGGCTCAGGGCCCTGAGTCCATCTAACACACACAAACCCCAGCAGGGAAGAGGTGTTCACAATCAGGAATAAATGAATGTGATCTGCTTTTAAGAGGTTCTCTGCCTCAAAAAAGAAAAAGAAAAAAAAAGAGGTTCTCTGCCTCTCTGTCTGCCAACAGCCAACAGAGAAAAGGGTGTGGAGGTGAGCTGATATATAGCTTTCTGATCCTATAGAGCAGAATGTGAGCTTTGTTATTGACAGCCAGCAGTGACTGTTAAGCTTTTGAGGGCTCCTACTGGTATTTTCAAGGTTAGAGAAGTCTGCCTCCACTGTTGCTTTGGAGTTTTGTAAATAGTCTGAGCAGAAGCAGTGTGTCTGGAAATGTATCCATTCATAAACTGCCATGAGCAGCACAAAAGTTCATGGAATGTTTGTGCTGGTGACCCTTCCAAGAACATTGCTTCATGAACCATGACCCAGCCAAAATTTATGATGGACTTTAGTTTGTGAACTGGTTCATGCCCATCCCTACCCATTTCAAATCTGGAAAATGAAGTGGGGAAAAGGGGCTTATTTTTAAGAGAATTCCCAGGAAATCACTAAACATATATAGATATGAATTTGTCTTCTACCATCAGACCATAGGTCTTACTCAGTTTTTTCTAGCAATGGCTATAAGGGATTGAGCCAGAGAAAAATCTCCAACCCCTGAAAAAAATAGTTAGGGATCCCTGGACTGAACCTTGGTTTTTCCACATGTAAACCATAAGCTTTTCTACTAATTTATAGCCCTTCCCCAGTAACAAGGTCATTCTCTTGTTGTTGCAGTACAGGAATGTGTACTGAATGACCTTGGATGATGAATATATGTGGTTATTACCCAGTTGTTCAGGTCCATGAAATCTACTGAGAGAGTGGAAAAACATGTGTTCTGGCCTTGTTTGGTTTTAATGTGGAGGCCACCATGTTGGTGACCATGGCTCTCTGCAGACTGAAGGATACACATTAAGTCCTCCCCTCATATGACCTGATATTTTTGTACACCCTGTGGGAGGATACTAACCAGTGAAAAGTCTATAGAAAATATAGGGGATTAGCATTAGCACTTAGATTTGTCCCTCCAGTTCAATTCTGAAATACTATTGCTGCTTTATATTTATCCTTATATTTATCCATTATATGTTTCCTTCATTTCTGAAATACTATAGCTGCTTAGTAAACCCAATGACAGTAGGAAATGACCCCACATTTCACCAAGTTTTACCAATAACCATTGAAACATTTCAGAGAGTCATATATGAACCATGCTTGGATTCATGAAGACAGTTAGCAGTACTTCTATGGTTTAAAGTGTATACATCTTCTTCACCGTATGCTTTTCAAGGAGAGCTCTACACTAAACCATAGCCTGTGGCTCCAAACACTACTGACCTATAAACTGTATTGTGCCCTCTAACAATGTTCAGATAGAAATGCAACTGTAGCTCCCCTTTGTGCCTTGCACTCTTGTTGACTGTGTTTCTGTTTCTCAATGTGAAAAAGTTTCCTGTTTGGCTGTAGTTGTTTGCAGAGCTGTTCCTTACCTCTCCAGTCACCCCAAGCAAGGTAGAAGCAGTCCAGAGTCTTCTTCACCAGCCACTGCAGTCCATAGGGATGTTCTAAGCCATCAGATATCTGAGGCAGGAATTGCAGAATTGTTTTCTTTACCCTGCCTTACCTTGAGAATCTGGAAGCACACTTTACCCTGAGATACTATGTCACAATGCCCATAACGAGATAGAATACATCATTTCTCTGTAAAATTTAATTTTGACACTTCCGGATTCGGCAACCCGTTGTTAGGAGAGGCTTGGATCGGCGCATCCAGAGCCTCTCCTTAATCTGACAGTGAAGGGGTCTCCTCTGTTGGGAGACTCGATTCTGGGACCCAGGAGGGGTCCTGGAAGGCAAAGAGCTCGAGCGGTGGAACAGAGGTGACAGTGGCAGCTGCCCCCTGATCCCAGCTCGCTGCAAGCCTCGCTGTCCCGATCGCCATTTTTAAATGGCACGGGGGTTGACTGCTGGACTTCTTCTCTTCTTCTTTTCAACCAGTGAGTCTGCATCAGTTGGACAAGCTGCATCATTGCTATGAAGGTTGTAAGCTTCCTTCCTTTCTAATACTGAATCCTGAGGCATTGCTTTTATAAGCAGGAAAAGTGGAGAGCTGGGGTTGAAGAGGAACTCAGACAGATGCAAAGGCTGAGAAAGGGGAGGGGGGAACTCTCTCTCTTTCTCTTTCAAGGCTTCCAAAAGTTCCTGCCTAACTTGGTGATGTTTATAATCCCTGCATGAGAAATATGAATCACACCAATTTCTAAATATAGAAAAGCCTTGATGGCTGAATTAAACTGACTTGTTTTAAACTTCTTTCTGGAGAAAGATTTGGCTTTGGGAAAGTTGCTTGCAAGTATACATGGATGAGAAGGACAGCTGGTTTAAGAAGTTATGTTGAAGTGCTCTGAACAAATTTATGTGAGCTCCAATTAAACATTTAAATCCTTGTGGGCTTTATATACTGGATTATAAAATATAACCAAACTGTTGGCTGAAGGAAGAATACCTGTGCAAATTTTTCAAAGTGGATTATAATCTCTTGATCGTGGATGTTATGGCTATAACCCTATAAATTTGGTCCTATTTTTCATATGGTTTGAAAATTTTTGGCTTTTTATTTTTTATATTAATTTTTCCCACTTTTCCTTTTTTCCATGTCATATTTGGAGTTTCTCTTATTTTTGTTATTATTTTCTTGGGAATATCTGGATTAATCTGTGCGGGTTTATCCTATTTTTTTTTCCTTTTTTCTCTTGGGTTCTTTGTTTAATTTTTAATTTTTGATTTCACCTGTGGATTATAAATGGGGCATTCAGCCCTGGATTACAATTTATAACCTGGAGCAGTTGGATGAGTTTGCTATGACTTGGATTTTATTGAGGTATCATCGTTAGAAGAGATGTCACAGTGAACTGTTTCTGTTTTAGTGAGTTGAACTGTTTTGGCTAGGTGGTACTAAGGATGTTGTACTAAAAAGATTTTGTTTACTACTAGCTTTATCATTGTTTTGGGTTTGGTAAATTGTTGATAGAAGCTAGAAGGCTGTTTCTTTAAAATCGCTGTATAATACTGGTATTGTCTGGCAGACATTAGGTTATCTAATATAAACAGGAATATTGAGTTCCAAAACAAATCTTTAAGAGGCAGTATACGAACCTTGTGGTTGTGAGTGCAATTATATTAATGATGGAAAATAAAGCTGTGATTGGCTTTAAAGAAACAACAACAAAAAAGACAATCGAGAAGGTAAACCACCAATTCCTTCACCCAGCTCCACATCCAGTCCAGGGAAATTTATGACCATGCAGGGAGATATGAAAGAGATGCAAAATACTCTACTAACTGCCATAGCACAGCTGACTGGTAATGTAGATAATATAGGTGAGCAGATGGCAGAGATCAAACAAGAGCTTCTAGAGAACAGAAAACAGACAGCAGAGACCAATATAGCCTTAAAGGCATTAGATGCCCAGGTGACAGATAATACACAAAAGGTGGAACAACTGGGAAAAGAACAGAACATACATGATACCATACTCTTGCAATTGGAAATAGATAGAGCTGCCTATATGCTGAGGTTCCAAAACGTACCAGAAGAGAAAACTGAAGATTTACAGAAAATACTAAGTGAGGCCTTGGCTGAAATTCTACAGGTGACTCCTCAAAAAATGGAAGAAGAGTTTGATCAAGTTAAGCGAGTGCCATCAAGCTTTATGAGATGGAATAAATTGCCCAGCGAAGTTCACTTGAAACTTACAAGAAAGAGGACCAGAGGTGATATTTTGAAGCAAGCAAGAGACAAACCAATGATGATAGCTGGAAATATGGTGAAAACTTTGAGAGTGGTACCATGGCTAGGGAGACAAAAGAGGAGAAAATACCAAACTTTGACAAGCTTCCTGAGAGAAAGAGAAATACCCTACACATGGCTAATGCCAGAAGACCTTCTTTTTACTTACGAAGAGAACAGGTATAGGATAAATTCCATTTTCAAAGCTCAGAATTTTTTGGATAGAGTGAAGGAAAAAGAGGGGAAGGAAAAGAAGGATGATGAAGAGGAAGAAGAAAACTCTGGTGAAGAGGATCCAAGTGAACCACGGAAATAACCGACAAGACTTCAGACTAAAAAAGATAAAAAAGATAGTGATAAGAAAAATCCATAATGACATCAATAATCTCTATTAACGTGAATGAACTCAATTCTCCTGTTTAAAGGAGGAAGACCTTTAGATACCTGACAAAATTGGAAATGGACATAATTTGTTTACAAGAAACTCATATTTTAGTTAAAGATCAACACCTAACTTCAAAATTGGAGAGATCAGCATATAATCCACCATGCTACAGCCTCGAGCAGAGGCAAACATGAACTCTTCAGGGTAATCATAGAGAAGAGAAGCTGGAGGGTGGACTCTGTGGCATTAAACCCTGCTGAAGTCGCTTCCCCCTCCAAATATCACCGTCCCAAGGCGCCACCTCCAAATCCCCATGCATTTCTCACCCTGGAGCTGGTAACCCTATGGGGAACTGATCTGTGTTGTTTGGAGAGCTGCTGCCACTACTGCTGTAGGCAGGAGTGGGAGGGGAATGGGAGCACTGTAGCTACCACTGCTGCTGTGTGGAGGAGGAAGAACAAGGTGGGAAGCTGGGAGAGTGGTGGGGGCAGAGAGAGAGAGAGTGATGAGATAGGGAGGCAGGAAAAAAAGTAATGGGTGAGGGCAGAAAGAAAGAGAAAGTGACAGGTATGGAGGAGAGAGAGAGTAAGAAAAGAGGTGGTCAGAGGCAGAGAGAGTGAGAGACTGAAATAAGGAGGGGGAGAGGCAAGGAAGCAAAGGTGGGGAGGATGAGAAAGCCCCCCTCCCACATCCACTTGTTCTTTGCTGCAGCCAGCAAGGTTTGAAAAGAACTAAATGCATATTTCAGCAGCCATGCAGGGTACTCCCAGAGAAATCATATTGGCATTTCTGAAGGAAGCTGGAATGGGTTAGATGGTGGCAGGACTGAATTTTCTAAAAAAAAAAAAAGTGGAAAAGTAGTCTTGGGAGGCCTAGCAAGGGAAAAGGCTGGACAATTTGGAAGAAGTGAGTAACTCAGATTGTAGCATGATGACAGGATGCAGGGTGTCTGACCTGCATTTTTATCTTTTGTGCAGCCTTGGTGAATGCACACCATGCTTTATGGCTCCGTGAGGGAGCAGGCTCAGTTCCAGTGCCAAAGCGTCAGCTCCAGCGGCAAAGTGTATGGAACATAAATAGGAAATTTTAAAAAGGGGGAGGGAGCAATTATGAAGGCTGAATGCCACCAGGGGGTTGGGGGCTATCTAGCGAATTGCACGGAGTGCATCATATATGAATATCTGCCACCTGGGTAGACGTCATGGGTGTGTGCTTGGTACATGGAGCTCCTGGTTTGTTCCCTAGAAACCAGAGTGGCTGACCTGGAGAAGCAGAGATAGTCAGTTAGGCACACAGATAAGCCTCTTGGGGACTTGTTACATGGGTCCCACTCTGAGAATGGCAGCCCTGCTGCTGTCAGGGAACATGAGGATCAAGAGGAAACTGGGCAATGTTCCCTCAGAAGGGACTCCTTCTACAGTTAGTGAACAGGTATCCTTTTGCACCAATAAAACATCCCTGGGCAGGGAAGGGGGGGGGGGCTCTTGGTGATTTGATCCTTAAGTATGTTGGGAACCTGCATATTAACTTGCCTACCAAGAGCAAAGGCAGCAGACATTACACACGGTCTAGATAGGCTGGCGGACAGTGCTTTGGAGGAGCCAGTGGCCATGGTACATGCTGGCACCAACAATGTGGGGAAATGTAGTCATGCGGTCCTAGAGGAAAAAATGTAGGATGCTAGGCAGGAGACTCAAGGCTAGGACCTGCAAGGTAGCAGAGGTGCTGCCTTTGCCACATGCAAGCCCAGCTAGACAGGCACAAATTAGGAGTCTCGGTGTATGGATGACATGATGTCGTAGGGAGGATGGGTTTAAGTTTGTTAGGCACTGGGATACTTTTGGAACAAGCAGAACCTGTACAAACAAATGGCCTCCACTTGTACCAAGGAAGAACCAAGCTGCTGACACTTCAAAATCTTTTTAAACGAAATCCTTGGGGGAAGCTGACAGATGAAATTTCTCTGTTTCAGGAGGGCTCATCTCTAAGAGATGAAGGGGTATTGTTCCAGAGGGAAATGTATTAGGACTGGCCGCTGAGAGGGTGACAAACAATATTAACTGTCTGACAAGATCTAGAAGCCACAAGAGGAAGGTCACAGGCCTAATGTGTCTGTGGAATTATCGATGTTTATATACAAACTAGCAATAAAGCCCATTGTAGGAAGAAATACAATGGGCCCTAGAAAAATATTCGGGAGGGGGTGATTTATATGTAGGTGGCAAGAAGGAAGGAAGACAGACAAACAGAATGAAAGAAAAAGAAAGAGAAAGACAGAGAAAGAAAGAATGACAGGGAAAAGATGGGGAGAAAAGAGTGAGAAAGGCCCTTTCGTCATTCAGCTTTGCCCCAGATCTTCTGAACACTGAATCCACCTGCTACAAACTTGCATCATTCAAAATACTTCTACATTTAAGAATGTGCTCCTTACCTTTTACAGAGTTTTACTTCTATATTTGAAAAGAAGGAAGTCCAAGGCAAGGATCCTTGCCCCCCCCCCCCCCCGCGTGGCGGTATGCACATTGCAGCCATGTGCCACCTCTTTTGCTTGCCTGGGACCCAGGCAGCTGAAAGGGGCAGTGGGGTGTCTCTCCACCACTTGGAGGCTGCCTTCCTTTGCTACCACCTCTTTCACCTACCCAGGACCTGGGCAGGCCCAGTGCTAGGGCCTCAGACACCCCAGGCCAGCACCTGTCCTGTGCCCCCCACCTGTGTCTGTTCTGTCACTGCACCCCCGCCCATGGGGAGAGCAGGCGCAGTGGTGTGGAAGGAGGGGTGGGCAGGCTCTGGCTGAGCCATGAAGCAGGTGGCCACAAAACCTACCAGGGAGAGGCAATCCTGGACTTGGTTCTAAATAATGCTCAAGACCTGGTAAGAGATGTATATGTGATAGCAGTGGTTGGGAACAGTGACCATAAAGCTATTAAGTTTAGCATTTATGTAAGTAGGGAGCACATTTAACTTTAGAAGGGGTAACTTCTCTCAATTAAGGAGGCATTTGAAGAAGAAACTGAAAGTATAGGTAAGAAGGCTCAAATCCCTTTGCGAAGCTTGGAGACTTTTACCGTTTTCGCACACAGCTTACCTTGCAGTCACAATCCTGTTCCCTCCGCAGCATCCGGTCGGATTTCCCACCATCTGTGCCGAAGTTACAGGAAGTGCCGCGGCTTCTGTAATGTAAACTACTAAAACCCAGTTTACGTTTGCTACACAAAAGCCGCGGCACTTCCTGTAACTCCGGCGCAGATGGTGAGAAATCCGACAGACGCTGCGGAGGGAACAGGATTGTGACTGCGAGGTAAGCTGTGTGCAAAAACGGTCTATGTAAAAGTACAATACTGGAAGCTCAGGTAAAATGTATACTGCAGGTTAAGAAAAGGTATAAATAGGCAGGGGTCATTTTGTAGACAAATAGGTAGTGGAGCTCCTTAGCATAACTATTAGCATATGCCAGCACCCCACCAGTCAAAAGCAACCCAAAACAAGAAAGGAGAGCCCTGGGTAAGCAAGGTCTGCTTGGGCTGGCTAGAGATCCCAAGCAGATGCTCTACCACTGAGCCACCGTCCCTCCCCTAACTGGCTCTAATAAATAGATAAGGACTAGCATTTTCATCCCTAGTTCCTTTAGGGGTAGCATTTGAACATCTAGTCTGACAGCTTCCCTGAAGGTATTCAATTAATTTGTGCCAAGAGTGAAGACAATCTGCATCCACTTGCAGACCAACAATCCATTTCTTAAAGAGTGATACTGTGGGTTTGGGTCTACAAATTAACACCGACCTTTGAATCCGTTAGTGCAAGTCACTATGTTGGATGCTTTCTTAAATGCATAATGCATGACTTCCCATCCCTAATATAGACTTCTACATTCCACAGTAGGTAAGGTTCCCTAATTGGACATAATTGTTGTAGCATCAGCAATTCAGGTTATATTCTCAAGTCAAATGAAGCTAGCAGCTATATATAGTACTGTTTGTACATTTCTCCTTTCCTTTTTTTCTAGTTCAATGAAAAGTTTCAAATGTGTTCACATTATTATTGCCCATATGCATTTGTGTGTGCTTGCATGTTTGTCCGCATTTAATTGACCATCAGACCATAAGAGAAGCCTTGTTGGATCAGGCCAATGACCCATCCAGTCCAACACTCTGTGGGCGTTTTCGCACTGACCTTAATCGGCAGCGACGCCCCTCTTCACCGCGCAGGATCTGCGTGGGTTTCGCACTAATTGCCGCGGAGCACCCGGAAGAGCCGGAAAGTCCCGCGGCTTTTGCGGCGCAAATGGAAACTGGTTTTTGGCGGTTTCCGTTTGCGCCACATAGTGGTCAAAAAACAGGTGTCCTCAGGAGGCCTGTCAGTGGGGCCAGGACACTAGAAGCCATCCCACTGTTGCCCCCTGCAAGCACCAAGAATACAGAGCATCAATGCCCCAGTACGACAATTTAAAGTTGCAGCATGATCAGCTCACTTATGTTTCCTTATTTAAAACAAACAAACAAAAAGCATACTAGGGCCAGAAAAGGTTCAGACTTTCTGGAATTTTCAGAATGCTGGCAATAATTGATAATTGGTAATTATGTATAAAAGTGTAAAGTTCTGTGAGCATGAAAGGGCGAGTGGAGTAATGACAGTTTAAAATATTACAATTTTTAAAAAAATGTATATTGAGAACTTTCCAAAATTTCTAGAGATTGTAGCAGTTTCTCACTTGCAGGCCTGTATGGGATTCAGTTATTTTAAAGACTTAGGACCAAAATGCACAATTCATATGGCATGAGCTGGGTCTTGCATGCTTAACCCAATTTTGTAGCTGCATGTATGATAAGGAAAATTCATCTGCAAGCATTCTGTTACTCTTTTTAGCTTGGAAGTGCTGTGAGAGGAGGGGATTTCCTCCTGTTCCATTTCTGCTAGAAGAAATTGCCTCTTTTTCCCCTCAGGCTTTTCTACTGGTAAAAATGGCAACATTTCCAAGCCATGTAGCGCAACAGAATGTTTGGGTGGTGAGTTACCCCGGTCATACAGAAGACTACATATTGTGTACTTAGGGCCTTAGCATTCTTAATTCTTAAGCATCATGTCAGGTAGTTCAGCTGAACTCAGCTGGACTTCCTTTTGAATAAAGGTGATTAGAATTAGAGTATTGCAGTTAAAGATATTGAAGATATTGGATTTATATCTTGCCCTATACTCTGAGAGCGTTTTCGCACTGACCTTAATCGGGAGCGACGTCCCTCTTCACCGCACAGCGTCTGCGCGGATTTCGCACTAATTGCTCCGCAGAACCCGGAAGAGCCGCAAAGTCCCGCGGCTTTTGCGTCGCAAATGTAAACTGGTTTTTGGCCAGTTTACATTTGCGACGCAAAAGCCGCGGGACTTTGCGGCTCATCCGGGTTCTGCGGAGCAATTAGTGCGAAATCCGCGCAGATGCTGCGCGGTGAAGAGGGACGTCGCTCCCGATTAAGGTCAGTGCGAAAACGCCCTGAATCTCAGAGTGGTCACAATCTCCTTTACCTTCCCCCTGCCCCCACAACAGACACTCTGTGAGATAAGTGGGGCTGAGAGAGCTCTCCCAGAAGCTGCCCTTTCAAGGACAACTCCTGCAAGAGCTATGGCTGACCCAAGGCCATTCCAGCAGCTGCAAGTGGAGGACTAGGGAATCAAACCCAGTTCTCCCAGATAAGAGTCCATGCACTTAACCACTACACCAAACTGGCTCTAATAAATAGATAAGGACCAGCATTTTCATCCCTAGTTCCTTTAGTGGTAGCATTTGAACATCTAGTCTGACAGCTTTGTGCAGAGATACCAGGATCAGATTTCAGTCAGGTTTCCAATGAGAGATTGATTGCCTTCATGTATACTATTTAGAGAGAATATATTTTCTTCTGAATGATTTGTTCTGATTGTAGATCCGTCCATCACAGCTTGCTCTACATTTTGAGCGCTTCCCCAAATCAAACATGAGTTTTATGTTCTGCACTTGAACTTTCAGAAAACCTGCCATGCAGATTGGGTTATGGAACCCAATGCTTGTATTAGAAGAATATAATAGAATCCCTCTTAACGTATCTTAAAATCGTACAAGGGAGAGAAAGTAGCCCTTCCTTCTCAGCTAGTAGCCCTTCCTTTCGATTTCATATCATTTTGGAATACTGAGGCAATAAAGGTAAAATTACCCCTACAGATCCAGTGTGGATCACTGAGCATCCTTTGCCTGGGAGAACCCATGTAGGTCCTCAAGCTGATGAGGTCCTATTGTCTCAGGAGTGTTAGAGGTTTCTGCTTGGAAAATCATTTTTATATCCCAAACAGTTCAATGAATCAGTGGATCAAAATGAGATTGAGACCCATTTAGTATAAAAACAAAATCATAACTTTATTTCTACAGGGGGATGGGGAACTGGAATAGAAAATAAGAAAGCACTAAGACTACATCTTCACTATGGAAGACACATGGCTGTGAGAACTTCCTCTTTCTTCTTGACCTCTGCCTACCTAGGCAAAGAAGTCACCTGACTAATTAACACAAACAAACAAACAGTCTTTTCGCGGGCTTTCTCTTGATTGGCTGGGAGCCAAGATCCTCTTCCTAGGTCAGGCAGACAATAGAGAAAGAGGTAAATAGTATTATTCCTATAATGACTGGAACTTAGATAATTGCAAAGGACATGCAGAACAGATGCATAATTCCAACAAGGAGGACCCTGTCAGTCTCAGGAAGCTTTCACCTCTCTTCGTGGGGATGCACACCACATTTCGAGAGCAACTGGCCCATTTTTAATGTAGGTTCTTAACAAATCCTCTATCACAGGGATTCAACCCACTGTAGGTTTGGCTGATAAGAGATGGGCATTTGGGGGCAGATTGGAGGTGTCCCAAATCTGGCCAGTTCAAAAAGAAGCACCCCAAAGCGTCCACCCGCTCCCCTGCAAGCCATCCCCATCCCATCCGCAGTGTGATTTTGGCATGATCAGACAGCTGTTGTGCACCATCTCTGCAGCTTGGTTTGGGTTTTTTCCCCATTCATTTTTTGGTTATGTGCATGTGCACTCAAGTGCCCATGCGCCTATGTGCTTGAAACCAATATATATATAACAAAAAAAGCCAGAAGTGGCTTGGGGTGGCTTGGTGGGTTCACACCGCCAAGGCGCCTCGCATGCACACTTCTGCATCCAGATGCTGTAGAGGTGACTGGCGTACAGCTCAGAAATTTGCTACCACTTTGAAAAAGTGGTAGCTTTTTGAGCCACTCTGAGGATGCCAGAGGAAGGGGTGAGTATGGGATGCAGACGGGCAGCAGATATGCATGTTTGGAAGGATTTTTCATGTCGGTTTCTGAGGCATCTCTGGGTTGCCTCAAACTGCCCATTTGTTATCAGCCCTTGTGTCCGGATCGTATCCCTTCATGGGACTTTACTTCTTCCTCCTGGGTCCTATACGCTACACATAGGAAGCACCCCATCGTTTTGCAACCAATAAATAGGCAGCCAAATACTATGCATCCTAAAATATTTGCTCAATGCTAATGCAATGAAATAGGATGTACTGTGTCGTTCGTGCCACACGGCAATGTCCACATCCAATTATTGAAATGTCACAAAGTCCAAATGACATTTTTTTTTTATTTTAAGACTACAATCCTGCTCATGTTTACCTGAGAACAAGCCTAGCTGAAAATAATGGAGCTTGGTTTTATGCATAGGACTAAATACATGAATCATGGTTGCCTGGAATGCATTCACAAGAACATTTCCTTCAGCATCCAAATAGTAAATATTGTAGGTGGTGTAAGTTTTGCCATCCTTGCAATTCTACACACTTTTTCTACATAGCTCTTAACATTTCCATTTCCATACATTACCAATAAACATTAGTCCTGTATTTGAAAGTAAGCATTAGCATGATTTGCTGCCAGTTTCCAAGAAGAAATGGAACACATTTCATGTTCAGCAATGCTGTTTTTTCCATGTGTTTACTCCACTTTACTTCTCACAATACAAGAACTCGTGGGCATTCGATGAAATTGCTGAGCAGACAGGTTAAGACGGATAAAAGGAAGTACTTCTTCACCCAAAGGGTGATTAACATGTGGAATTCACTGCCACAGGAGGTGGTGGCGGCCACAAGTATAGCCACCTTCAAGAGGGGTTTAGATAAAAATATGGAGCACAGGTCCATCAGTGGCTATTAGCCACAGTGTATGGAGCACAGGTCCACCAGTGGCTATTAGCCACAGTGTATGTGTGTATATAACATTTTTTGCCACTGTGTGACACAGAGTGTTGGACTTGATGGGCCGTTGGCCTGATCCAACATGGCTTCTCTTATGTTCTTATGTTCTTATGTTCCATTTATAAGACTCTGCTATATTACTTGATGCAAGTAAAATAGTATTATCAGAGAGGAGAAGGGAGGAGAAGGTTTATTCTATAGAAAAAAGTACATCTGTGTCCTTTTTATTAAAAAAGAGTGATTTTACTAGAAAACTAAGACTTTAGATTAAGGCAGGCAAGAATATATATCTTAATGAAGAAAAGCATCAAACATCTAACTCAAAAAGGTTTGTCTTGCAAGGAATAAAGGTGTCTGAGAAATGTAGTCTGATATTGGCATATTTTCTTCCAAGGATCATAACCTTATCTTGGAAATAGCTCGTTTTTAAAAACAACAACATTGACTTAAATTATAAATGACATACAGAAGAAGACAACTTGTTTCCCCTTCTTGCCAACCGAAATTGGGCTCTTGTGGATCTAAGCTTGCCAATCCCCAGGTCCCAGTGGGGGTTCTTCTGCTTTCCCAGGCTCCTTTCCGCCCTTAGATGACCATGTGCCTTTCCACCTCCGGAGGCTTCAGTCTCCGATTGAAAGGCTTCCTCTTGGGATGGTGTGTCTGTGTTACTTTGAAGAAGTTCGCAGCAACTCATGAGTAGAGAGGCCAATCCCTCTCTTCAGAGTCACCAGAAATGGGGTGGGGAGCGGGAGGAAAACATCTGCTGAGCACTTCATTATTTCTTATGTGGAGATCGATTCTCATAGGGTATAATGGGGAATTGATCTGGAGGTTTCGGGGGCTGTGAGGGAGCTGTTTTTTGAGATAGAGGCACCACATTTTCAGTATAGTATCTAGTGCCTCTCCCCAAAGTACCCCCCCAAGTTTCAAAACGATTGGACCAGGGGGTCCAATTCTATGAGCCCCAAAAGAAGGTGCCCCTATCCTTCATTATTTCCTATGGAAGGAAGACATTTAAAAAATTGTGCTGTCCCTTTAAATGTGATGGCCAGAACTCCCTTGGAGGTTAATTATGCTTGTCACACCCTTGTCCTGGCTCTGCCCCCAATGTCTCCTGGCTCCACCCCCAAAGTCTCCTGGCTCCAGCCCCAAAGTCCCCAGATATTTCTTGAATTGGACTTGGCAACCCTATGTGGATCAGTGGACCCAGCATGGACAGTGTGGTGAGCAATGTGGCCATCTACTGTAGACTATGTTGTAGACATCGTTTATCTTGATTTCAATAAGGCTTTTGATAAGGTTCCACATAATATTCTTGTTGACAAATTGATAAAATGCGGTTTTGGTCCTGTTACTATTAGGTGGATCTATAACTGGTTGTTAGATTGTACCCAAAGAGTGCTTGTGAATGGTTGTTCATCCTCCTAGAAAGGAGTGACAGGTGGAGTGCCTCAAGGATCTGTCCTGGGACCTGATTTGTTTAGTATCTTTATACATGATTTGAATGAAGGAAGAGAGGGAATGCTGATTACATTTGCAGATGCTACTAAATTGGGAGGGGAGGCAAATACAGTAGAAGATGGAATCAGGATACAGGATGATCTTGAGAGGCTGGAAAACTGGGCTAAAACAAATAAAATGAATTCTAACAGGGATAAATGAAAAGTTCTGTTATTTAGGTAGGAAAAATCCAATGCATGGTTATAGGATGGGGGAGACATGTTTTGGCAGTAATATGTGTGAAAAGGATCAATGGGTTTTAGTGGACTGTACACCAAACATGAATCAGCAGTGTAATGTGGTAGCTAAAAAGGCCAATGCAATTTTGGAGTGTATCAACAGAAGTATAGTGTCCAGAACAAGTGAAGTGAAGGTATTGCTTTACTCTGCTCTGGTTAGACCTCACATGGAATATTGTGTTCAGTTTTGAACACCACAATTATGAAGGACTAGGAGTAGAGCCTGTAGTAGGTTAGAAATACAAGCCTTAGAAAAAATATTCGGGAGGGGGGTGATGAATGTGTAGGTGGCAGGAAGGAAGGAAGATAGACAAACATATTGAAAGAAAAAGAAAGAGATGGAGAAGGAAGAGTAGGAAAAAGATGGGGAGAATAGAGTGAGAGAAAGAAATGGAAGAAAGGAAGGTAGACAGACAGAGGCTGCAATCACACATGTTAAATAACATAGTTTCAATCTAGTTTCAAAGCACTTTCCACCTGGATTTTGCCAGTTCACACAGTAAAATCCAGTTGGAAAGTGCATTGGAAGTGGATTGAAAGTAGGGTTGCCAATCATCAGTTGGGCAGAAGAAAGGTAAATACCTCCGCGAAGACCCAGCCTCAAAAAAGTACAAACTAACAAAGGTTTTATAAATAAAGCACAAAATATCAATGTAAGGTGAACCTAATCACAATATAAGAAACGAAAGCCACATCCATACCCAAAGTCTCATAGAGAATGAATCAACGTCAGTATATCCAATGATGAAATCCAGGTAATGTCCAGGTTATGGCAAGAGTAAGTTCTAAAAGGAGTCCAAAGCTCCAAGATGTCTTCATGGGTTTTGAATAAAGTGATCCTGTGCAGGAAGGCACATACAAACCGCAACAGAGTTGTACTAAATTCCCTGTTTCACATGAGAGCTTCTACAAGCTTCAAAGAACCGTTATACATTTTTTCAAGAGAGCAAAGCTTCAGAATTCTTAGCAAGAGAATTTAGTACAACCCTGATGCAGTTTGTATGTGCCTTCCTGCACAGGTGGGCTCATCTACTTTGGAGATTTTTAAACAGGGGCTTGATGGTCATCCGACAGCAATGCGGATTCTGTGAACTAGGCAGCTCATGAGAGAGGGCAGGAAGGGTTGCATCAGAGCTTAGTTATCATGGTCCTTTCTTACATGCCCAGGGAAATGCTGATTGACACTGGGGCCAGTCAGCAATTTTTCTCCATTCATTTGACCAGGGATCCTGGAGGAGTTTTTTGCCATCTTTGAGGCATAGAGCAGAGGTGACTCTGTGTATATACATGTGGGAGGGAGGTATCTGTGAATTTTCTGCATCGTGAAGGGAGTTGGACTAGAGGACCCTGGAGTTCCCTTCAGTATGATTCTGTTCTAAGGCAGCAGTTCACAGAAATCACAGCATCAGTTCCAAAATGCACACAAAGGCTGGTTCCACACCGCCAGCTCAGAACGGCAGCATGCCAACCTGGAAGTGAGCCGGCGGGAACAGGAGTGCCCTAGAGCATCCAGATGTCACATAGCCTGCCCCCGGAACAGGGATGAGCTGCGGGCACCCTGGAGGAGCTTCCAGAGTGGTCATGTGCCCATCTCCTGCTCCCCCAGTGCTTCCAGGGCACTTTCCAGCTGTCCAGATGGCTGGGGAGGTGCCTTGGAGGTGCCTCAGCAATTGGGTACCACTTTGGATGTGGTACCTTTTCGGGCTGGCTGTATTTCAGGTAGGCACAAGCTGAGGGTGGGAGCAGGACAGCAGGCAGCTGTGCATTTTGGATGCACTTTTTTTTTGTCCGCTTGCCTGCCATCCCTGGGGCACCTTAAACCGCCCATCTGGAACCAGCCAAGAAGACCTGATGCCATTTGCACATAATGTCAAGGCTTGCTATATCTGAATGAGGTTTTACCCTTAATACTAGATGCAATGTGTCTGTTTTGCACTTAAACTTTCTACTGTATCTTTGACTGTACACTTCACTGTGTACACTTCACACTTCAGATGAGGCCTCACATGACAACATGCTTCTCCATTCATACTATAAAATTCCCTGCATTCTCAGCTGTTCTAGAGAGGATAGGAGGATGGAAATCTTTTCTCCTGATATATTTTATTCCATGTCAAGTGAAGTGTTTTGCATGCCAGACCTTTCAGTCAGGAGAACCCCCTACCTACTGTATTAAAGTCCAAAAGTAGATTTACAATCTAAGTGAGAAGTGGGTCTTGGATAAGTCATTCTTTATGGCTATTTCAGAATTTAAGAGCAGAAGTCTGTTCTGAGACTTAAGAGGAAGGTCTGCTGGGTAGTTTATTTGGAGTACAGGTATGCTGGGATGGGTGTATTTATCCTAAGGGTTGGGGAAGAAATCTTTCAGTGCTACAGCCTGCTGAGATGTTCGTATCCTCTATGGTATCAGTATAGAAACAAAATTAGCACATACTACAAAGAGAAGAGTCCATTACCACAACAAAGTCTCAAATTGACACTCTTGGGATTGTTAGACATCCTTTTAAAGGAGAATAAAAATAGATTTCCTCTGGCTGAGTTGAATGGAGTCACGCTAAGCTCATCTCAGACAGACAATGCTTTATGTCAACCTTATGCTAAATGCTTTTCTGCAAAGCCTCACTAGCCCTTTCTTACTGTAGTATTTCATCTCCCACCCTTATTACTGCTGAATGTGAGCTTTTCTTAATGAAAAAAAAATCAATTGATATTACATTTATGCCATAATGTACACATGCCCAATGTTATTAGAATAATTGTGAAGGATTTGAGAACAGTCACTAAATATTACAGGTTGCCAACGAACCTGGAGAAAAAAAATGTCCTATTCCTTTTATATAGGTTTAATAGGATGTGATCTGCCAGGTGATTAACATACCTATTGAACAAAGCACTACTGGATTGTAAGCAATTATTTTAGTATGATTTTAATTAAGGCTGCCAACAGACCTGGAGTAGAAATGGGCAGTTAAAACTTTTCATGCCATTAACAACATCACCTGGCAGATCACATCCTATTAAACTTATATAAAAGGAATAGGACATTTTTTTCTCCAGGTTTGTTGGCAACCTGTAATATTTAGTGACTGTTCTCAAATCCTTTTAAGGCACTGTTGCCATCTTTTTTCTTCTCAGAATCCTGCTAATTTTAAACCAAACAGCACCTAAACTAAATTAAAGAAGCTTATTTACCAAAAGAATGTTGTGTTATTGAAATCGACAGGGTTGGGGTTTTTTTGTCTTTTAGTATAAAACAGAAACTTAACATACTTCTGTAACATCCAATAAAAATTTCAAGTATATTATTTTTGAGGGGGGCAGAATTATATGCATATGTATTTGTTCCATTGAGCAAAAAAAAATCACAAGGTGGAATGAGAAGGAAGAAAAGCATCATTCAACCCCCCCAGGCCTCTTAAGAGTCTTAAAAGGATCCTGTTTGAAAGAATCCTAACTAGATGTTGTACTCATCTGGCAGATTTTACAATCAATTCTCTGTTCCTGCCCATTAATTGTTTTTGTTTACCCATCTGTCCATGTTTTTCCACCATATTACTTATTTTTGATTACTGTCATCCCTTCCCCCACCCCAAAAAAATAATGAAAAACTTCTCCTGTGTTGGCGACAGGTGTAGTTGGGATTTGTGAGGTTAGAGGGCTTTTTAAAAAATTTGGGGGTGGGGCACTCAAATTTTTAAAATGTCCCCCAGCATAAAGATAATCCTGGCTACATCCCTGAGAGGTGGCTTCTGTGGGCCAGGTCTTCCTGTTTTCCAGCCAGCTTTGAAGCCAGCTGGAAAGGACCCGCTGCCCAGCATCTCTTTGTAGAAGACTATGTTTTGGAAACCAAGGGCTCCCAAGATGGTTTCCATTACACTTTCAGCAGCATTCACAGCTATTCCACTTTCAGTTCCTTACACAAGTATTCTGCACCTTCTGAGGGCTTGCCCCTGCTTTTTAAAATCATTCACTGTACTTCCCTTCACAAAACTCCTCCTGCCTGTTTTCTGATTATTGGACTGGTCCCTTAAGGGCCTTGTTCCAAGTCACGAAGGCACCAGATTGAATCTCTTGGGGGACATACTGTACACAAAGGACAAAAGATAACTTTGATACATGGAGTATAAATAGATATTTTTAAATTAAATATAAAAAGCAGGTGCTATGAAATTCCCATTAAACCGTCTGATAATTTTCAGCATCCCCACTGGCTTCTGGCAAATCCAAAAACTGCCTTATGGTTTGACAAATGTACTTTATGCATTGTAAGAAGTCAGTGGTAGTCGTTCACAACCCTGTAACGTTTTATTTTATTTATTTATGATTTATATCCCGCCCTTCCCACCAAGGTGGCTCAGGGCGGCATAGTTTACAAACTATGCCTTTACCCTATTTGGTGACAGTGAAGGACTATATATAGAACCCTTGGCCAGAGTGAAAAAAAAGAACACCATTGCTACGGATTACACAGAACAATGTTGCACAATTTAGCTATAATGAGAAAATGCCAGTTGCTTTGCGATGGCAAACAGACAATGCAATCTTATTCAGTGTTTCTTCAGTCTAAACCCATTGAAATTAATGTCTGCAGTAACTCTGTTAGTAAACTTTGACAAAAAACATTAATCCAAATGAAGAGATCAGTTAGTACATGAAAAAAACAGGGAATGAAAAAGACAGGGATAGGCAGTAGTTTCTGTCTTAACCTTGAATTCTATTTGCATAACAGCAGTACCACCAACATAATGGCATTTCTAGTTATAGAAGAAGAAAGGGTGATTTTTGCCAGTTTCTTCTATGATTCTATGAAGGGCAAAATATATAACCAACTCCTCCTCCTCTTCATCTTCTACAATCCTAAAAGGTTGTGAATTGTTAAAGAAACCACTGATTAAGAAACTTAACACTGCATTCACATCATGAGATACATTGGGCGTTTTCGCACTCACCTTCAGCCGGCGCGACCCCCCTCTTCACCGCGCAGGATCTGCGCGGATTTTGCATGTAAAGCCGCGGAGCATCCGGAAGAGCGGGAAACTCCCGGCGCTTTTGCGGCGCAAACGTAAACCGCCAAAAAGCAGTTTCCGTTTGCGCGGCTTTTGCACCGGGAGTTTCCGGCTCTTTCGGCTGCTCCGAGGCTTTAAGTGCGAAATCCGCGCAGATCCTGTGCAGTGAAGAGGGGCGTCGCGCCGGCTGAAGGTGAGTGCGAAAACGCTCACTGAGATATATAACAGGAAGGAATGAGCCATCATTAAAACCATATAAACAAGCTGTCAGTATTTGCTCACCCACCCCTTGAAAGAAACACTAAACAAGTTATGGGTTAAACTGGGAATTATATTTACACATAAGCTGATCTGCACCATTATATACATCTCAAAGCACGGGTTGCATTGAGCTTGCAAAGCAAGCTTCTTAACAGAGCAAAGGTCCAGAAGCTTCTGGACCCTACCTGTCATGGCCAGCACACCAGTGTGTAGAGGGAATGGGAGAGCGTACCCCCACCCACAACTGCAAAGCCTTAAGGTTGGTCATATACTGAAGAGGCCCCCAACTGGGTCACTTGGACTGCCAAGCCTCTTGGTAGCCCAATTGGGAACCCCGTCTATTGCTGATATCTCAGGGTGCTTGCCAGCTCAAAACCCCTTCAACCCATGCTTTCCCCACCATTCCAGTTAGGACCTAACTAGTGATACCAGGCTGACATGCCTCACCCCTTCTGACCATATGGAGTAGGTAACCCCCCCCCCCCAGTCAATTTGAGCGAGGTGCAAAAAATTCCTGCTCAGTCCCATAACCCACAACTAGCTAATCCATCCCACATGGTCTTAATAAGAGGGTGAGTGGGTGGGGGGCTCACTCTAGACCAGGATGGTCAGAGAATGATGGTCACTAGCAGACCTGGCCGGCCAGCCACCCCCTGATTGGCTAGGTCTCCCACACTAAGCCTGCGTATGTGCTGTCAACCCCTCGTTATTCCATCTGAGGGAGTGGGAGGTGAGCAACTGCGGTGGCTGCTCAATACCCCCCCCCCGGGTTTTTTGTGTGTGATTCATTTCTGACTACCACCCCAACCAGTGATAGTTGATTCTGGCAGTATTTTTTGCTCAAAATCTACTGTGATGCCAAATCACTTAACAGTTCCCAGTTTAAGTTGGTGTGTCTGTTAGGATTGGGCGCATTGAAGGCAGGGATATGGTAGGGGTCCAGCATGATATCAGTTTCAAGAGAAACCAGATATTACATTATGTCACTCTAGGAATCACCAGAAACTCTAGGTAAACCAGAGTTTCCAGCAATTCTTACAGTGACAAAATGTCACTTCCAGTTTTCCCCAGAAGTGATGTTACACTGTGCACAATACCAACTTTTTTTTGTCCTGCCACTGTTCAGAGTGGTGCAAGTTGTGAAGTAAAACTGTAAAACATAGTAAAAACAGAATTTATTGCATATAGCCAAATTCCGTTACAACCAAACACATATAACATAAATAACATTGCTAAAATTACTATATCTAAAAATATTCATCAAGTTAAAAGAGTTCACCCTTTGGATACAGTGTTTGTTCATATCTTCTTAGCTGTCAAAGCAAACTCTAAATGAACTGAGCAAGAAGAAAGATCAGCTTCACTGCTATCAGGGTGCCATCAATAGTACACTTTAATATATGATGGCAATGAAGGGTTCTGATGGGAGGTCTCCTAACTAATACCATTTTCCCACACAGAGCCAGTTTGGTGTAGTGGTTAAGTGTGCGGACTCTTATCTGGGAGAGCCGGGTTTGATTCCCCACTCCTCCACTTGCGCCTGCTGGAATGGCCTTGGGTCAGCCATAGCTCTTGCAGGAGTTGTCCTTGAAAGGGCAGCTGCTGTGAGAGCCCTCTCCAGCCCCACCCACCTCACAGGGTGTCTGTTGTGGGGGAGGAAGGTAAAGGAGATTGTAAGCCGCTCTGAAACTCTTCGGAGTGGAGGGCGGGATATAAATCCAGTATCTTCTTCTTCAAAAAAAATATCACACAGCTTACCTCGGAGCAATGTCCCTCTTCACCGCATGGCGTCTGCTCGGATTTCCCACCATCTGCTCCACCGAAACAGAAAGTGCCAGAGCTTCTGCATCGCAAATGTCAATCGCTAAAACCCAGTTTATGTTAGCGACACAAAAGCCGCGGCTCTTCCTGGTTCTGCGGTGCAGATGGTGGGAAATCCGAGCAGACGCTGCGCGGTGAAGAGGGACGTCGCTCCGAGGTAAGCTGTGTGGGAAAATGGTATAAATGTCTTCAGATTAAATTGTATTGTTGGTCTTCGTGTGCTGCTGATGGTGGTGGTGGTCCCATACCTGTAGAATACCTTTCCCAGTGAGATTCACCTTGGCCTCCTTTCCAGTCTTTGTGAAAGAGTTCAGAACCATTGTTATTCAGAAACGCCTTTTAAATTACCCTTACAATTGCCTGGCAGGACCTGGCAACTGGTGGACGGACTTATTGGCAGTAGGGGACCTCAGCAGCAATGTGATGCTATTGCCAGCAGCACACTGATGTCACTTCCCATATGCCTGGAAGTTATTCCAGTGCATCCCCAACATCTCTTGGAAGTGCATTGACTTTACTTCCAAGCATTGGGGACTGATGTCAGCAAGATGGGCCCCACCACATTCCCCTTCCAGCCAGCTGAATGGCACTGGGGGAGTGCTGCTGGAATGGGGAAATGGCTGTCCTAATTGTCACAGCTAAAAACTACTGTTTTTTTTAAAAAATATTCTTTCTACTGTCCTATATTGTATATTTCCTGTTTAAAAAAACATTTTACTGTTGATGACTATAACCGTTTTCCCACACAGCTTACCTCGGAGTGACGTCCCTCTTCACTGTGCAGCGTCTGCTCGGGTTTCCCACCATCTGCTCCACAGAAGCAGGAAGTGCCGGGACTTCTGCCTCGCAAATGTAAATCGCTAAAACCCAGTTTACGTTAGCGATGCAAAAGCTGTAGCTCTTCCTGCTTCTGCGGAGCAGATGGTGGGAAATCCAAGCAGACGCTGTGCGGTGAAGAGGGACGTCACTCCGAGGTAAGCTGTGTGGGAAAACGGTTTATATTGTAGTGTTGTTATATTCTTGATTTTATTGTTCTTGACCTGTAAACTTCTTTAAAATTGTTGAAATAACCCAGGGCAAAGCATAAGCTTGGGTCCTGTGACCCAAAATAGTCTGTGCTGCAGAGTGCTCTTTTCTGCCAAAAGTTCCATTTACTCAAGATCAATGGTTTTCCATGGGCCCTTGAACAAACAGACAATTTAGCAGAAGAGGACGTGTTCGACAGCAGAAATTATCTCTCATGCAGAGGACTCATTCATAGGATCTAAGCCACAGCCTTGGGACCCTTCTCTGGAGCCCCTTCCAAATGCTGTCAATGTATAACACAGCATATTTATGTATATTTTAATATCAGCATAATGCATGTTATGCATCGTATTTAATTAGAGTAAATTTATTAATGCCATGAATGCGGATCTACTAAATAAGCAATTACCCAATTTATTGTATAAGTCATTGCCCTGAAGGTCAGAGAGGCACCGAATTAGACAATATGGAGCAATAACTTGGGTGCCTTCAGCCTTTGTGGATCACCAGGACATCTCTCCCCTGTACTCCCCCTCTGTATTTTGGTGAATTTAAAAAAAAAAAAAAGACGGATAGTTCTATTGCATCTGAATATTAGATGCCGCTGGAGCAAAATAGCTTGCGCCACAATTCTGTGAGGAAGCAGAAAAAAATGTTTCTCCAAAGCACTGGATGTGGGACATATAGCTGGTGTGGAAGATGTCTGTGTGGCTCTTGCAGTGCTACATACCTGCAGTGCTACATACCAGCACTGCAAGTGCACTCAGCTCAGTGGGGCCCACAATGTATCATCCCTGAACTAGAAGCAGTGCAGGAGGAGACAATTGGCAACCTGACATCAACTGCCATTGCTGATGAGGGCTCAGAGCCAAGTGGTCTCTGGTGCTCTGGTGTTGTTGGACTTGATTGTGCTTGCTTCTGGCCTCCAGGAGCCCACCAGGGCAGTGGCCCACCAGGAAATTTCCCTGTTAGTTAAATGGCTGTCTACCCTGGCTGCCAACCCTTGGAACGCTCAAATCAAGACTCAGGCCCCAGCTGCACTGAGGCAGGGTCAAGGGTCAAGCCCATGTGCCCAGGAACAGAGCTGAGGGGTCAAAAATAGAGGTGCCACAGACGTTTCAGTGTACCTGTTTGGCAGGCAAGCATATTGTTTTCAGCAGTCATGGTCACTTGCGAGCTGGTTTTCTGTCTCTTTGCCTTGCTGCCATCCAACCTAAGCAGCTAGCAAACGTTTTTGCGGCTGTGCCGTAGCTGAGGCGATAGAATTTAATTTCTGTCTGCCTTCCAGCCGTTTTTGCATTTGTGCGGTAGGTGAAATTGATTATTTCACCAGGTCATGGATGGTTGGGTCAGATAATTTAGTGGCATTGGAAGGGGACCTGTGACTCACATAAGACTGTGAGAACACATGCTTATGTGAAATGATCACAGGATCTGATTAACACCAAATGTTATTTATAAATAGAGGTCTGACTGATTTGCTTGGTCTTTATTTAAACAGTTTGCTGTGAAGTGGCACACAGCAACATCAATCTCTGTGCATGGGGGCACACACTAGAACTACCAAGAGCCAGTTTATAGTAACTTTATAGTATCTTAACTTATTCCTAGAATAAAAATACTATATATGTATATATATATCCTTGATAACGAATTCCAGAAGATTAGTTCTTTCCGTCATGAAAGATGATGTCACAAAGCTTAACCAATTTGTTCCCGAGGCCCAGCCATCCTTTTCTTTTTATCTGTTTAGAATTTATTCAATTTTTACCAATACATTCTGCAAAATTTTGGAATTTTACTCTGTAGATGCTCAAAAGCATGCAATGTCTTCCCAAATCTTCACATCCTCCTGACAGAACATCACCCTGTAGAGTTGCCAGGCTGAACTTGGCAACTGGCAGGAAGGTTACAGGGACTTGAGGGGGTTCATGATGTTGGCTGCATCTCCATGTCAGTTCTGGAGAAAACAGGGAAGTGACATATGGTGCTCTAAGAATCACTGGAAATTCTCTGGTTCTACCTATGTCACTTCAAGGATTTTCCCATAAGTGACTTAGCAATGCAGCTGGCCCTGCTGTGTCTTTTCTAGAGCTGTCACTAGGAGGCCTTCCAACACCCCTATAATATTTATTTATTTATTTATTTATTTATTTATTTATTTATTTTATTCGGTTTATATCCCGCCCTACCCCACCGAGGCGGGCTCAGGGCGGCTTACAACACAAAAAGCTAACAAGGATCAGTTTAAAATACGTTAATAATTATACAATAAAATACACAATCCTGTGGTGTAGTGTGTAACATAAAACATACACAAGAGATGAAGTTATTAACAGGTACACTGATCTCTCTTAAAAGAAAACCAAAAATAAAAGAGAACCCCCTGTTTAAAAAAGAGGGGGGAGTAACAGAAATTAATGACTATATCTAAATAAACAAATTTTTTTTTTGGGGGGGGGGGGAATTCCCATCCCCATAACAAAGCTAATTAGTCCTTAGAAGAAACTTTGTCTTCCTTCAGACTTCACAAACAAACCATCATTGGCTCACAAAAAGAACAAAAAAGAAAATAATCAGGTTTATGTATATTTCCTCTTTCTTTCTACACCAAGTCTGATGATTGCTGATTTGTAACTAAATGCAGCTTGACATCCAAACCACGTCTTTAACAAATTAGCAACTTATTTATATTGAATATAAATCAGGATTCAAACTATGGTTTCATTCTAGTTAAGTCCTGCAGTGTGTGAGGCACAAGAAGGGAGAGGAACATGTGGAATCAAGCACTCCTGGTTCTTTCTGCCCATGAACCGATCATGGTTTGTTCAGTCTATTTGTGACATTAAGAAGGGATCCTAATTAATAACTATATAGGCTAAATGTGATAATTTTATTCATATTTAATATAACTGGAAGCAAAGAAATGTACTACTCAGCTATCTTAAATGGACTGAAAATGCTACCTATCACTCCTAATTCAAGATACTACAAGACAGAAGAACAGAAAAGGCCTTGGGCTATCATAAAAAGGATTATATGGCTGTTTAAAATGGCCTGGTAATTATATTGAGTTGTTATAGATAATTAGCCCCTTCTTTGCTTTTTTCAAAAGGAGATACTACAGAAATAGTATTTTAGAAGGAAATTTATATAGCATAAAGATTGGACTAGGAAAGGATTGGGGAAAAGGTGTTCTAATGGTTATAAGTGATGATGAAGCAAGGATAAATGTGGCCAAGATTTTAAAAACTCAGATGTCACAATTCATTGCTGAATTCAGTGAACTTAAATCCACTGATTTCAGTGAAATGCTAACTTTGAAGTTGTCGTCATAACTCTAATAATTTGTATCCACATCAAGTTGCTTTTTTAGAATCTTGGCATGGGGAGGGACGGTGGCTCAGTGGTAGAGCATCTGCTTGGGAAGCAGAAGGTCCCAGGTTCAATCCCCGGCATCTCCAAAAAAGGGTCCAGGCAAATAGGTGTGAAAAACCTCAGCTTGAGACCCTGGAGAGCCGCTGCCAGTCTGAGAAGACAATACTGACTTTGATGGACCAAGAGAGGTCTGATTCAGTATAAGGCAGCTTCATATGTTCACAACAGGGCATACCTTCTGTGCATGTGCTATTATAAAAAAGTCCCATTTGCTGAGGCCCTTTCATTTCGACATCGCACCAAATTGACATTTCACTGGAGGATTCTAAAACCAGGGACCCTTCAATTGTATTCTATGTACAGATGGAGAACAGGAAAGTGCACGAGCAAGAAGCTATGTTTATGTTTATCATAAATGAACAGCTGTTTGTGGTATCCTGTGAATGCAGCCAGTAACTAAAACCTGTCCTCTACCTAGAAGAAATATTGTATATCTAATAGAAATCAGTGGCATTGAAATTACTTTTTTAAAAAGAAGGATTCTAACCATTTAAAGTTAATACAGGAATTTGAAATAGTATTTCAACATTGTGCCTGCTGGCAATATGGTCATGACAATTCATCTCCAGTGCTGTAGAGTTAACGCATACATTGTAATTCACATTTCAAATAATTGACAGCTATACTGAATTTGAAGGTCCTATTGGGGCGAGAAGTTGGATAATACATATAACTTGTATTTATTTACTCCATTTGTACCTAACTTTTCCCCCCAATGGGACTCAGGAATTTAGTGTACCTGTCAATGATTTTAAACGTGAATTCAAATTTAAACAGTTTAAATGGAAAATACCAGATGAGATGTACCAATGATCTGATTCAGTATAAGGGAGCTTCATGCTTTCTTAAGCACAGAACATTCAAACGTTTGTTAGACCTTTCTGTTGGGATGTCAACACTGTTATCTCTGATGATGAACTGATACTGTAGATGTTCAGGGTTGTTGTTTTTTTTTAATCAACTGAAATCGGGGCAACATCACTATTTCAATTGAAATCTGTTTGAAAGCCTATAATATTCACCCAGAATGTAAAACAGAAATGAATTGAAATCTGGGCATCTGAATTTTTTCATGTGAGAACATTTTACTTTGCCTTGATGTGATTTTTTTTTTAAACTTTCACATCAAATTTTTCCATAGCTTGTGGTGAAGGGAATGGCCTACTCAAATTTAGGCTACATGGAATACATACTGAAAGCTACAAGTTCTGTTCTAAGGTAATTATTCAGTGAAAGTGCCAATTTAAATAATTGATTATTTTGCCTGCACAAGAATTAAGCCAGCATTTTACAACTGGGTGTTTTGCAATGGGTTAAAGGTGATAGAAAAGTTTTATCTGTATAGCACCATAACAAATTGCATAATAAAGAAAGTTAGAGGCCAAATCAAGGTGTTGGTTTTGTCTTTTAAATCCCTTCATTGGCTTGGGACCAGTTATCTGAAGGTCTGTATTCTCCCATATGTGCCTGCCCAGAAATTAATATAGCAGAAAAATGCCCTCCTGACTATCCCACCAATTAAAGGTATTTGTTTGGTGGGTACATGAGAGAGGACATTTTCCACAATAGTCCCACAATTTTTATAAACTAGGAGTAAGGTCCATTGTGAAGGAAAATACAATGAGCTCTAGAAGGAGGCGTTGGATGAGTGCCCACCACCTTTACTGTCTCCTCACCCACCCAAGTCAAGGCATTGACTCCCCCCACCTCAAAAGGAGCTGATCTCTGCCATCTAGAGAGCAGTTGTAAATCTGAGTGATCTCCAGTGGTTCCCCAGGAGGAAATGGCATCCTTTCCCTCCTCAAACCCCACCCTCTCCAGGCTCCACCTGGAGTTGGCAACCCTTTCTCCTTCCATTTTATTGCCCCTCTGACTTCAGGTTTCCATTGCCTTCATTGTTCTGCTGCCAAGGGATGCCATTTTTTTTGTCTATGTCTCTCTGTCTGTTTGGTTCCTCAGAGGAGGAAGGGGAGAAGCCCTCAGCCAATTGAGGCAAGGCTTTCTGTGGCAGTTTTTCTCCTCCTACCTCCAGCAGTTTTTCTCCTCCTACCTCCAGCAGCCAATCAAGAGAAGGCTTTCTTTCTCTCCTCTGTGAAGCAATGCCTCAGTCCTCAGCCAATGGAACACAACAGACCTTGAGTTAGGGCTGACAAGACCCCTAGGGGTTCCCCTGCTCGGGAGGTTCCCGACCTGCCGGCCCACATTGGCTGCTGTAGGCATTTCTGGGAAAACTCTATGGTTTTTCTGGACACTCTAGCCATTTGAGAGGGAAAACTCTATGGTACAATGGTCACTATAGAGTTTTTTCCCTCCCAAATGGCTAGAGCATCTGGGAAAACCATAGAGTTTTTCCAGAAACACCTAGAGCAGCTGTGCGCAGTGTTGCTGGCATGATGACATCACTTCTGAGTGATGTCACTGTGTCATGTGCGCGAAAGTCCCCCGCTCCAGAATGCAGGGGACTTGGCAACCCTGCTTTGAGTGTCAGTTGATGGGTCAATGGTTTATGCAGTGCACCCTGCAGCCAATGGGAGAGCCGGATTTAGTCACTACCACATGTTTTTTTTTATTACATAAAGGATTGTTTATGTTCACTAATTACCTAGTAATTATTTTCTGTGATCTGCCATGAGATCACTTGTGGGGAGGACAGAATACAAATCTGGGGAAAAAAAATCTAAAGGTGCCACTTCCATTTTCTACAAAAAGTTACATCAGCGCACTGGTGTATCAGGCCCTGCTCCATTAGTTTTTCCAAGGGTCACTAGTTACTAGGGTTGCCAAGTCCAATTTAAGAAATATCTGGGGACTTTGGGGGTGGAGCCATGAGACTTTGGGGTGGAGCCAGGAGACATTAGGGGTGGAGCCGAGATCAAGGCTGTGACAAGCATAGTTGAACTCCAAAGGGAGTTCTGGCCATCACATTTAAAGGGACGGCACACCTTTTCAATGCCTTCCTTCCATAGGAAATAATGAAGGATAGGGGCACCTTCTTTTGGGGCTCATAGAATTGGACCCCCTGGTCCAAACGTTTTGAAACTTGGGGGATATTTTGGGGAGAGGCACTAGATGCTGTACTGAAACTTTGGTGCCTCTACCTCAAAAAACAGCCCCCCCCCAGAGCCCCAGATACCTGCAGATCAATTCTCCATGATTTTCAATGGGAATAAATCTCCATAGGGAATAACAGAGTGCCCAGCAGACATTTCCCTCCCCTCCCCCCGCCTTCTGATGACCCTGAAGTGGGGGGAGGGCCTCCAAACCGGGGGATCCCCTGCCCCCACATGGGGATTGGCAACCCTACTAGTTGCAGTCTGCCACCCCTAAACTGAACTGATGTACAGTGAAATGCTTTCCTATTTTTAGCATGGAGCAGGGTTGTTTTGGTTTCTTCTCTGGAGTCGTTCCCTTTTGAGAAGCTTAAAACATGCTATACACTTTTGCTCCTCATTTACAAATTATCCACATGGCTATGTGCACATCATAAGAGGTAGTAGTATGCCTAATGAAATTCCTGAGCCAAAGATATACACAGTTTAGGTTGATACAGTGATTTTCTGGAACGGTAATACAAAGCTGGGGTTGATGGTATAGTTATACCCCCTTTTCCTGAAACAATATGTGATTTGTTTGCTTGCTTTGCCCCTGAACTCAGGTGCTTACCAGCAATGCAGCATAGACTCATCTTTTTCTCTCATTCCGTTGATTTCCAGAGCAATGGCATTTCTCCCTTAGGTCCTTGCAAGAGAGGAGAACAGAATGTTCCAGTCAATCATCTTTGGAGAAAAACTGCAGAGTCCTGCTTCTCCTTTCCCCTTTGTTTGTGAGGGTGGGGCATTTGACCCCTGGACAGATAGGATCGCTGCAGCACCTTGTTTGAGGGCTCATAGAATTAGAACCATAGTCACATGTGAACTTCTGGCCATTTTACAGTGTATGTGGGGGCCCCAGAACTGTTTTGCCCTTGAAAATGCTTGGGGAAGCAGAAAAGAGCTCTGTCCCACAGGCATGCACTGGTTTGGGGCCTCACAGCATTTTAAAATCACTGAAAAATGGTAATTATGAATTGGTGCTGACACAAGTTCAATATCTCTTTCAGTTGGGTTCAGTGCAGGGGATCACTGCCTGTCTCTGTGCAGGGAAGGCTCCCCCAGCTTCCCTTCCCTTCCCACTTGTGTGAAGCAAAAAAAAGGCACTCTTTCCCTGAGTGCCAGGTAGGCTGTAGCTTGGAAGGAGGTGTGTATGTGCATGCTCCATGTTAGGAAATTCCTGGACATTTGAAGGATGAAGCCTGGGGGTGGTGGGATTTGGGGAGGCAAGGGACGTTAATGGGTATAATGCCATAAGGTCTATCCTCCAGAGTAGCTAAAATCAGGGGTTGTCCTGCTGGGACCGGGGGACTGGGAAGCCTAATAAGGCAAGTTTCAAGACATACTGATATCGAAGCAGGGCTTTTTTTGAGCAGGAATGCACAGGGACACAGTTCCGGCTGGCTTGGTGTCAGGGGGTGTGGCCTAACATGCAAATGAGTTCTGGCTGGGCCTTTTCTGCAAAAAAAACCCTGTATGAAACAATGTTGATGTCAGGGGTGTGCCTAATATGCAAATGAGTACCTGCTGGGCTTTTTCTACAAACAAACAAACAAACAAACCCCTGCATGGAGGTATCTTTACATGAATGTGTGCTAGAGACCAGGGACTTGCAAATGTTACCTACATGGATTGTATTACAGCAGATAATACAGAACTAGTATAGTTCCCATCAGGGCCGACATCAGCCGTCAGCAAGATGGGCCTGGTTAGAGTCCAGGCTCTGGCATGTTCAGTCTGTACAGTAAAGATCAGGAATTGGAGAACCTTTGCCTATACCTTCGACAGTGAAAAGCTGACTGAGACCTGAGATGGATCGGTGCTACTTGGTAAAACTTCAAGATTTGTACATTTTTTTAAAAAATGACATTTTCTGACACATTATACTTCCCAAGCCTTCACATCCACAACTGCCTGGATACTCATAGAATATGGCTTTTAGTTAGTTTGCAAACATTGTTTGCAGTGCATGTTTAAAGGAATATCGTTATGGAAAAAGAAATATACTTGTACTGATGTTACATTTAGGTTGTATGGTTTTATACAAAGTCATAAAAGGTCACCAAGAAAGCAAAAGTTTTGTATGATTTCTGTTTACTAGAATAAACAAATTACTGTAAATGGAAAAGGGAGCAGTTAATGAAGAGAAAGTAGAGCCAAAGGGGAAGAACTAAATGGAAGAGGTATGGCGAGAAGAAAAAGGGGCTGGACCAAAGGGGAAAGGAGGCCCAGTTATACTTTTTTGCCCAAGGCTCACAAAAACGATAACCAGCCCTGGATTTGAATCCTGATCTGGTAATGTTCCACCTGAACATAAACAATTACAAGGGGAAAATCCATACACTTGACTTGAAGCCCAGGGCCTGGCCCAGTTTACAACAGCTAGCTCCTTCTCCTTCTTTCAGCCACCCTGTACTGACAGTCAAGTGTCCTCCTTGCCAGCATTCCTTCCTTTTTAAGTAGTGCACGGCTGGCCCTGTAGGGTTCTCCTTTTTGTCAGTGGTTTAGCACCTTGCCAACTCTTTCTGTGGCCACCAACTATCTGGGATTGGAGAGGTTCTTAACAAATTTCTCAACCATGGTAACTGCCTCTCCCAGCTGAAGCAGCTCCCAGTTTGGGTGGGGGGGCATAATTCCTGAACAAATTGTGCAGGGAATTAGACTAGATGACCCTGGCGATCCCTTCCAACTGTGTGATTCTAAAATGTGGGTGGGTGTGTATATCAAGTCACTTTACTGTAGATCAGGGTTGGCCAACGGTAGCTCTCCAGATGTTTGTTTGCCTACAACTCCCATCAGCCCCAGCCATGCTGGCTGGGGCTGATGGGAGTTGTAGGCAAAAAAAATATCTGGAGAGCTACCGTTGGCCACCCCTGCTGTAGGTCATCTCCTAAAATGACTTTCAATAGAACACTTAGGTATGTAAAGTGCTATATCCCTGTCTAAAGCATTTGTTGTTATGATACCCGCAATGTACAGTTGCCAGCCTCCCCAGTGGGGATGGGGGAAAACCCTGCCCAGCCCCTCAGCTGGTGTTTCCTGCTGCCACTCAAAATTGCATCAGGAGGAAAAAAACACACACAATCACCATCAGGCCCAAAAGTGGTCACACCTCAATAAAAACCATAGAATTTCTGGCGATTCCTTGAGAGGCATGATATTACTTCAGGGTTTTATCAGAAGTGATGTTACACTATTACCAGTGGCTGACAGACCCCGCCCCCTCCCCATTCTCCCACTGATTGCCAGGCTAGGTCTACCTCAAAGAGGGCAGTTGTATCATCCTGATTGACAGCTGTTACTGTGGAAGAAAATGCATCCATCATCATCATTACATATTGTACTACTGAATTAATTCCTAATTGAATTTTCCAGTCCAGACAAAATAGTCCAGAAAGTGGATGTCTGAATGGAATGATAGCATGAATGAAATGATAGCATAATATCTGAAAGGATGTAGATGCAGTTTGGGTGTCATGAACAGAGGTGTTATTTGCAGATATTTTTAAGAGACTTCTTCAACCTTGTTCCATACTAAGACTCCAGTGAAATACTTGATATCTGAAAAATAATGTTTACATCTATTTAAAAGGTTTGCAAATTCTAGGTCCATCGCTTGAGCTTCCATTAGCAGCTCTGCTTCGTGCTTTAGCTTTCTGTTGATTTAATGAGTTTTTATCAGCATTACCAAATCTCATTAAATATGAGCTTAAGAACAATTTTGTTCGAAGTGTGTATTAAACATCTTAAGGGAAGTGTTTACCTTTTCCTCTTTTTTGTTGATTTGTTTTAGCACTTTCCTTGCTCATTATGCCATGCCTATTAGCATAATTCATTGGTTGTTTGCACAGCTTCCCTTGCCCAAAGCTGCCCTGTTTTTATCCAGCCAGTGGGGTAACCAGCTGTTACTCATTTAAGCCTGCATTATTTTGTAAAGACAGCAACTTAATTATGCCCTGCTTGAAGATGCTCTATAAAAATATCATCAGGGGGAAAAGGGTACATCATTAAATATTTTGCTGTATCACATATTAGAGATATAAAACCGGTTTCACGGGCAATAAATGAGCACATCACCGTGAACCCAAGCATTACCATTGTACAGAAAATAACTGCATGTAGAATGCTAACAGTATTGTTAGTATTCTACATGCAAATTATTTTCTATACTTTTTAAAATTCAGGAGTTTGAAGATGCAGTATTATATTATGGTGAATTTGTTATGTTTCATGTCTCCACCCCAGCAAGGAACAAGAAAGCAAGCAAATTGGAAAATATGCCCACTTCCAAAAATCTGTCCCATATTGCTTATCTGATCAAAGAAGGTAATTAATTTGGACCTGTTTCTTGTATGCATCCGTTTTGTTCATCCATGATCTTGGATTAACGTGTATTAAGAAAAAAGAAAGAAATTATGAAGATAGTTAAAGTAGCATCAACACCAACTTTTTTTTTAAACTGCATCTCCGTCTCCTTTTGCATACAAAACCAACAACTTCTGGCTTGGTGAATGTCAACTGTTCCAAAATGTCAACACTCATGTTTTCTATTATATTTTAGAAGAAGATTTGCCAATCTATTTGCATTTGTTTTGAATAGCTGTCCATCTGCCAAATTTCCTTGTTGGTAATCTATGGGCAGTACTTTGAATTAGCATTGTGTACATATACCTGCAGCTTGCTTTAATTAATAGTGCCTGTTGTGCACAAAAGTGTGTTTTGACTTTAAACCTCAAAACGATTGTTTAAATTAATGTTCATTGTTTTTGGATGCTTTCATATTAATAATGCAATCAGGGAAACATTAGAATTCGTATTCTCTTTAAAAGGCAGTTTTATAAATTGCAGAACATTTTATCTGAAACATAGGCGGGGGAGGGGGGGGTTGCTAGCTGGAAAGTGCACAAAATAATAATTGTGAAACAGTGTCTCTAGCTTTCCATTCTTTCTCTGCCAGTTTCCAACATCAGGAGGAAAGATTCAAGGAAATAAGACAATTAGAGAATAATACAACTCCTGAGCTCGGCTTCTGTTTAAAATAAAAAGTGATAATATTAAAATGTATTTATTCAATATTGTTGGATAGAATTTTTGCACAGTTTTCATTTGGTATGCTTTCTCATTTACTGTGTAGCTCACTTTTCTGTTGCTTGTACTAGGCTTGCCAATCCCCAGGTCCTAGTGGGGGTTCTCCCGCTTTCCCAGGCTCCTTACCGCTCCCAGTCAGCTGGTCAGCGGGGGGGAAGCCTTGCCCCCACAGCCACCGTGTGCCTTTCCACCTCTGGAGGCTTCAGACTGCACTTGGAAAGTGGATGCTGTGTCTGTGTCTTTAAGGCTGAATGGGGGTGGGGGGGAGGAGGCAGAACAACATGGCTGCTCAGAGTGGCTGTGAAAGGAGCCCAAACCCTCTGTTGGTTGCACAGTCTTTTCAGAGGTCGTTTGCAGAAAGGTAAACTTGAACCTTTGGTTGCTCTGTGTTACTTTGAAGAAACTGGAAGTTCAGCAACTCCTGAGTAGAGATGCCAGTCCCCAGCTGGGAGCAGGCCCTCCCCCACTTCAGACTCAGAAACAGGGGGAGGGGAGGGAAATGTCTGCTGGGCACTTTATTATTCCCTGTGGAGATTGATTCCCTTAGGGTATAACGGAGAATTGATCGGAGGGTATCTGGGGCTCTGGAGGGCTGTTATTTGAGGTAGGCACCAAATCTCAGCATAGCATCCAGTGGGTCTCCCCAAAATACCCTCCAAGTTTCAAAAAAATTGGACCAGGGGATCCAATTTTATGAGCCCCCAAAGAAAGTGCCCCTATCCTTCATTATTTCTAATGTAGGGAAGGCATTTAAAAGATGTGCGGTTCCTTTAAATGTGATGGCCAGAACTCCCTTTGGAGTTCAGTTGTGCTTGTCACAACTTTGCTTATGGCTCCACCCCCAATATCTCCTGGCTCCACCCCCAAAGTCCCCAGATATTTCTTGAATTGGACTTAGCAACCCTATCTTGTACCCACCTAAAGGTTTGGCAACCCTGGGCCTAGAAACAACCTCTGCATGACTTGATACCATTTGACTTACATGGCTCAACTAGGCCCAGCTGCTTGCTACTGTTAAGCAGCAACCACCGTATGAAAGCCAGTATGGTGTAGCAGTTAGAGCTTCAGAGTAGGGTGTCAAGTCTCCAAATTCAATAACGAGTCGTTGTTGAAACAAAGTAGCTAGTTTATTGATAAGGATGTACTTGGCTAAGTTCAAATTGAAAGACTAAAGATCATACAGTACAATGCCATCATATAAGGTGCACTTCAAAGGGATTCTTAAGAGAGGGGCACTATGCAGGGCACATTCACACATTGATGCTACAATTTCGTTCTCAGGCCGGCTCTGGTCTTGAGCGTCTCTGGCTCCAACCTCCCCCGATGCCCAGCCTGAGAAGGCACAGATAATGTTTTCACATATTTCCATTTCAAAGCAAGGCTACATAACAAAGGAAAGGGAGGGGGGTAGGGAGAGGTTTAGCTAGCAGCATTGGAATACAGATAGGCTTTACCCAGAAGGCTCTTTGCTTGAACCAAAGTTAAGTACAGGCTTGACCAAGGTTTTACAGAGACTTGACATAGGGTCAGGTTAGAATTCTCATCTTGCTGTGAAAGCTCACTGGGTGATTTTGGATCAATCACATATTTTCAGCCTACTCTACCTCAACATTGTGTGGCTAAAAAGAAGAGAATGCAATCTGCCTTGATCTCTACTGTGGAAAGAGTTCTGGTATACACAAATTAAATAATAAATATAGCTGAAGATGGGAGGCAGATAAAAGCCAAGATTGTTGAATGGCAGAGAAGTTAACAAGGCAGGAAAGGGGAGAAGCTATAGAATTTGCCAGGAGGAGGGAAAGAGGAAATAGTGTGGGGAGGGGAAAACGTGTGTCACCCCACAAGTCCTTGAGGGTTTGCAAGTGGCCCTGGCCCGGTTGCTGGCATCAGACAACTGGGACACAGTTTTCCTATGCAGAAGTTGCCCAGAGAGGGGGAGAAGGAAAGCTTGAGATACAGGGGCAGAAAAAGGTAGGTTGTCTGTTGGGTGGGAAGGAGATAGGGGGCTATTTCCCACACAGCTTACCGAGGAGCGAAGTCCCTCCTCACCGCACAGTGTCTGCTCGGATTTCCCACCAACTGCTCCGCAGAATCAGGAAGTGCTGGACCTTTTGCGTCTCAAATGGAAATTGCTAAAACCCTAGTTTACGTTAGCAACGCAAAAGGTCCGGCACTTCCTGATTCCACGGAGCAGTTGGTGGGAAATCCGAGCAGACGCTGCGCGGTGAGGAGGGACTTCGCTCCTCGGTAAGCTGTGTGGGAAATCGCCCAGAGTTACTAACTCAATTAGGGTGGCCAGACCGTCCCGGTCTCCCGGGACTTTCCCGGATCTGGCCCCCAATTCCCGGCTCCCGGGCTGGGTATACCGGGACCATTAAGAGGTCCCGGTTTAGCCAGCCAGAGAGCCGGGGGCCGCGCGCCCAGGCGGGGAAGGCGGCGAGTGAGGGAGAGAGCGACCCTGCGCCTGCGCAGATCGCCCTGCGCACGCGCAGGGACGCTCCCTCCCTCACTCGCCGCCTTCCCCGCCCGCGCACGGGGCCCGGCGGTGGCGTCGGAGGCCCGGGAGGGCGTCGGAAAGGCCCGCGGGGGTCGCTGGAGGCTCTCCAGCGACCCCCGCGGGCCTTCCCGACCCTTCCCGGGGCTGCACACCCCCACCCCCGTCCTCCTCCGCCCTCCCCGGGCGTCGGAAAGGCCCGCGGGGGTCGCTGGAGGCCCTCCAGCGACCCCCGCGGGCCTTTCCGACCCTTCCCGGGGCTCCACACCCCCACCCCCCGTCCTCCTCCGCCCTCCCCGGGCGTCGGAAAGGCCCGCGGGGGTCGCTGGAGGGCCTCCAGCGACCCCCGCGGGCCTTTCCGACCCTTCCCGGGGCTCCACACCCCCACCCCCCGTCCTCCTCCGCCCTCCCCGGGCGTCGGAAAGGCCCGCGGGGGTCGCTGGAGGCCCTCCAGCGACCCCCGCGGGCCTTTCCGACCCTTCCCGGGGCTCCACACCCCCACCCCCGTCCTCCTCCGCCCTCCCCGGGCGTCGGAAAGGCCCGCGGGGGTCGCTGGAGGGCCTCCAGCGACCCCCGCCGGCCTTCCCGACCCTTCCCGGGGCTGCACACCCCCACCCCCCGTCCTCCTCCGCCCTCCCCGGGCGTCGGAAAGGCCCGCGGGGGTCGCTGGAGGGCCTCCAGCGACCCCCGCGGGCCTTCCCGACCCTTCCCGGGGCTGCACACCCCCACCCCCGTCCTCCTCCGCCCTCCCCGGGCGTCGGAAAGGCCCGCGGGGGTCGCTGGAGGGCCTCCAGCGACCCCCGCGGGCCTTCCCGACCCTTCCCGGGGCTGCACACCCCCACCCCCCGTCCTCCTCCGCCCTCCCCGGGCGTCGGAAAGGCCCGCGGGGGTCGCTGGAGGGCCTCCAGCGACCCCCGCGGGCCTTTCCGACCCTTCCCGGGGCTGCACACCCCCACCCCCCGTCCTCCTCCGCCCTCCCCGGGCGTCGGAAAGGCCCGCGGGGGTCGCTGAAGGGCCTCCAGCGACCCCCGCGGGCCTTCCCGACCCTTCCCGGGGCTGCACACCCCCACCCCCCGTCCTCCTCCGCCCTCCCCGGGCGTCGGAAAGGCCCGCGGGGGTCGCTGAAGGGCCTCCAGCGACCCCCGCGGGCCTTCCCGACCCTTCCCGGGGCTGCACACCCCCACCCCCCGTCCTCCTCCGCCCTCCCCGGGCGTCGGAAAGGCCCGCGGGGGTCGCTGAAGGGCCTCCAGCGACCCCCGCGGGCCTTTCCGACCCTTCCCGGGCTGCACACCCCCACCCCCCGTCCTCCTCCGCCCTCCCCGGGCGTCGGAAAGGCCCGCGGGGGTCGCTGAAGGGCCTCCAGCGACCCCCGCGGGCCTTTCCGACCCTTCCTGGGGCTGCACACCCCCACCCCCCGTCCTCCTCCGCCCTCCCCGGGCGTCGGAAAGGCCCGCGGGGGTCGCTGGAGGGCCTCCAGCGACCACCGCGGGCCTTTCCGACGCTTCCCCGGCCTCTACCACCCCCCCCCCCCGTGCTGGCGGAGGCCCGGGAGGGCATCGGAAAGGCCTCTCCGCTGCCGCCGGACTCGCCTGTGACGAGCACTTCCTGTGACGTCCCCAAAAATCCCCCAAATATCACCGCCGGAAACAATTTTGTTCTCAAATCCTGTATATACTTCATCAGTATATGGGATAAGGCACTTTCTCAACTGTGCTGCATAATGCAGCCTATTTATTTTGTCCTGTTGGCTCTGTTGGCTCTATCTGCGCCACCTTCATCACTTTCGGGGTGTGGATCTCCCAGTGGAGTGGTCTCCCGACTCCCTCCGCCGGCTGTTTCTGATAGCCCTGCGCCCCCTCTTTCATTTGATATGTGTCCCGTGCGGGTGCCACCCTCCCGCCGGGAGATGCCGCAAAATGAGCCCCCTCGAGGCTTATGGCGGCAGGGCTTGGGGGAAGCGAGCTAGACTGCTGTTCTTTTGAGGGGTTATAGAGTGTTTCGAGCCCGTCCCTGTGGCATTGGTCCCATCATTGTGGGGACCAGGGGGCCGGCGCAGCGGCACGCTGAAGCAGCCTGTCGGTCACTTCCAGGTTCCTGTCCTGCATCTCGACCTGTGTTATTAGTGACAGGCTGCTTCGGCATGCCGCTGCGCCGGCCCCCTGGTTCCCACAACGATGGGACCGATGCCACAGGGACGGGCTCGAAACACTCTATAACCCCTCAAAAGAACAGCAGTCTAGCTCGCTTCCCCCGAGCCCTGCCGCCATAAGCCTCAAGGGGGCTCATTTTGCGGCATCTCCCGGCGGGAGGGTGGCACCCGCACGGGACACATATCAAATGAAAGAGGGGGCGCAGGGCTATCAGAAACAGTCAGCGGAGGGAGTCGGGAGACCACCCCACTGGGGGATCCACACCCCGAAAGTGATGAAGGTGGCGCAGATAGAGCCAACAGAGCCAACAGGACAAAATAAATAGGCTGCATTATGCAGCACAGTTGAGAAAGTGCCTTATCCCATATACTGATGAAGTATATACAGGATTTGAGAACAAAATTGTTTCCGGCGGTGATATTTGGGGGATTTTTGGGGACGTCACAGGAAGTGCTGTGAAGTCACTTCCTGTTTCCGGCAGTGGCATTTGGGGGAAATGATGTCATTTGGGGGAAATGATGTCACAGGAAGTGATGTCACTTCCCGTTTCCGGCAGGTGACGTGGGGAAAATGATGTCACAGGAAGTGATGCCACTTCCTGTTTCCGGTGGTGGCATGACGTCACCGGAAGTGACGTCACCGGAAGTGACGTCACTTCCTGTTTCCGGCGGCGCGCACGCTTTGCGCGCGCGCACCCCTGCCTCTTCCCCCCCCCTTGTCCCTGGCTGGCCTTCAGACATTATGGTCACCCTAAACTCAATATTAGGAAATACCTGGGGATTTGGTGAAGTGCAGCCTGGAGAGGGAGGGGTTTGAGGAGGAGAGGGACTTCAAAGGGTTATAATACCATAGATTCTTCCCCCCCACACACACACAAAGCAGCCATTTCCTCCAAGGAACTAGGTCTGCCAGCCTTCAGATGGGGGCTGGAGATCATCAACTGATCTGAAGATAACAGAGATTAATTTTCCTGGAGCAAATTGCTGCTTTGGATGGTGGATTCTATGGCATTATACCCTGCTGAGGTCACTTCCATCCCCAAACCTGGCCCCCCCGAAGCTCCACATCCAGGTCTCCAGGAATTTCCCAACCTGGAGCTGGCAACCCTAAGGAGGAACTGATCTCTGTAGTTGTTAGATCTGTTGTGATATCAGGAGAGCTCCATCCCCACCTGAAGGCTGGCAACTCTAGAAGGAGATAAGGAAGCAAGAAAAGGGAAGAAGCTATGGGGAAGGGAAAGTGGAAATAGTGGGTATGGGGACAAGTGATATGCCTTGTGCAAGTCTTTGTGGGTTCCCACTTGTTATTAAAAAGACCTTAACATGTTCAAAACTCGATAACGTTTGCAGCTGAACCATGGTGGTGAATTTCATGGCAGTGAAATTCCTCCATTTCAGAAGTTCTGGAATGCAGACTGTCCTATCCAAACTCTTTGCTAGACTGAGAAGGGGTAGCAGGGGGCAGAATACTGAAACAAGCCAAACATGACTGCATCCCCACCAAGGGCATAGCCAGAATTTTTTAGGTTGGGTTTAAAAAAAAAAAAAATTCAGAAGGTGGACTGTCTAAATGTCCTTTTCATGTTTGGTTGCATTGCTCGCTGCTCAGTCAGAAAACAACAGACATTTCTATGTCTGTCATTTTCTTACTTGCTTTTCCAGACCAACAGTACAAATATGTAGCTGTATGGATCAAAACGGGTCAGCTGGCAACTCTGTTCTCCATCGATTAGCCACTGATCGACCTAACTTCCAAATGAATGTCAAACCTTCAGCCTAACTTCTATTAGCTCTAAGTTCATGACTGTTGTTCCAGGCAATCAGTGAACATAACATTCCCAAATACGTTTTCCCCTTTTATCTAATATGCAATAATGTGCTTAATAGCATCAACATTCCTTTTGAGGCTTTATAAATTACCCAGAAACTAATGAATGAAGCTAGAAGCAATACTCACATGGTAAATTTAGTTAAGCACTGCCTAACTTAACAAGAGCTTTAACTAAAATGCCTTAACGAAAAAACACTAAAATGTGCTTTTTAATGTGCTCATGTGCATATCATAGGAGTGAACTAAAGGAAGTATCTTGTTCAGAAATGTCTGGTGTATCCATTATCTACCATTCCTCTGCCTTGGGACTATTGTTTTTTTACCAAGGTATTAATAAGCAATATTGCCCACTACCTGAGAGCCTTTTAATTGGAAATAACTAATGCTAAAAGCAGGGTCTTCTGCATACTTTGCCACTGAGCCATGGCCCTTCCATAAGCATGTCTTGCTGCAAACAAATGGCAAACCTTTTTTACCTGTTCTTGGCAGTGCATTTTTGATACAGATCTGCTAATCTAGATCGGGGTGAAATTGATGCTATTGCTGGCATTAATTACACTGATGTTCAGGAGTTTTCTCAGTTGGGGTTTTTCAAGGACAGCAAAGAAACTTAAATTTGCTACAAGGGAAAAAATAACACAAATGAACAGCGCATTTGCAGAATCAGAAGTTAACTATGGAGTATGGACCTTCTCAAAGAAACAGGGAAGACTAGTAGAGTTGAATAAGAGATATTACCAGTCTACAGAACCATCTTTTCCTGAGTCAAACCCAGGAGGGACTATGCAGATAGAAGCAATGTAGCTTAATCTTAGAGATTGATCAGGACTGGAAAGACCCAGGTTCAAATCCATGAAACTCACCATGTAGGTGGCCTTGGCCAATCTCACATTCTCTGTCTAAACTATTTCACAAGATTCTTGTGGTGAGAATAAAATAGAGGAGAGGACAATTATGTATGCCATCTTGATTTCCTTGGAGGCAGAATTGAATTAAAATATGATAGGAGGAGGCAATTATCAGGTTTTGGGAAGATCACACCTACACACTCCAAAGAGGTTCCAAATGACCCCTTTTTAGTTCACGTTTTCTGAGTCATTGCCACTTTTTCCTTTGGGGGGATGTAATCACTACACTTGAGACCCACTGAAATGAGGACAAAACCTGCGTGTCACCCCTGAGAGTGGACTGGGTTTTCACTATCATCAAAAGGGAACAGCGGGTCCACAGGCCTTCACCATACACTTAGCTCTACTCCCCTGCATTTTGTTAAGGTCCCCTTTTATCAAATATTCCCAGCAAATCCTCCATCAATTTATTATAGAGTATAACCACTGTTTCTTTTGCAAATATATATACCTCCCTCCTGACCCCAGGGGTACTCTGTGGCGCATACAATACATAAAAACAACACTAAACTACATTCAACACTTAAAAATAAAATAAAAAACTTCATTATTAAGCCCATCATGCCACACTGGGGGGGGGGGGATATACATCATTTAAAGAAATAATCCCAAATGTAAAAGTATATTCAATTCCTTCGAAAGAAACTTGGATCTCATTGCAATAGAGTATATGGACTATACCTATTGTTTAACAGATTCTGTTTATAATTAGTGTCAAACTGATTTCTGATTTCATGTATTCTGGCTGCCTGATTTACGATCTGGAACGCTCATCCTTGCAAATTTCATGCTCGCACTGGTGTCTAATGTGCTGATCAACAGCTTTGGCAGTAATACTATCAGAAAGATGCAACCCAACCTGGTGCCTGTTGACTTGGAAATAAATCCTACTGGCTGATTTTTTGGTGTGCATGAAAAAGAAATACAATGCAAGGACCGTCCCTGCCTCAAAGATTGTCTATAAATTTCAGCGGGCGTCTCTGTGTTAAACTGTTACAGACAAGAAAAAAAGCACATTAAAAGCAGATTTATTAGGGCAGAAGCTTTTGTGTACTAAAATTGCACAAAATGTGTCATCAGTTGGCAGGTAGTTACAGATATGTGCACACATACATGGACAGGGAGGGTAAAAGGACCAAACAGTGGGGCTCAATACTAGTAGGGAGAAGGGAGAACAAATTAAAGGGGATGCTTCTGCCAGCTGCAATATCCTAGCGACATTTTTGTTTGCTCTCCCTAGTCTTAGTAAGGCAAGAGCATTGGTGGGGAGGCAATTTCTTCAGCACTGGTCCTCACTTGCAGTATAAAGCCAGAAGCAGTGTTATCATTTCAGGATGACACTCTAGGATTTCCCCAGAACTATAGACTTCACTCATAGAGTTTGTGTTGGTACCAGAAGGGATGCTGCTCATTGGTGTGATGCCAAAGCCTGCCTCAATTTCCCCCCACCAGCTTGTCAAGTGAGTGTGGGAAAGGGGGGGGGAGGCTGGGACAAGAGGACACTTGCCCCCCCTCTAACATGTCTCAGGCACATATTTTGGCTTGGAGGTTCTTGGCCTGTCAATCTTAGCCTGTGGCTTGTACTCTGTGGCTTTGGACTGCTGACCCATTGGGTAACTGACTGACCACAAGGTAAGTTTGTTTTTGATTGTTTTTGCATGTGTGTGTTTAAATTGTGTGTTTCTTTTATTATATTCAATAGTATTTTTATTTTTGCAACCCACTTTGGGTCTCCTTACGGAGAGAATTGACCTATGAGTATAGCTACTAACAAAAGTCAAGAAGTACTTTGTGTGACATTTCTGTGTAAAGCTCAGATGTATACAAGATAAACACTGTGATGATACAGAACAGCAGTTTTAGGCAATAACATAATTGTTAGGGAAATTGTTTTGGATCTTCTCTTTAGATTGGGGAATTAGCATAGGAGAACCTGACAGAGCATAGGAGAGATCTTTTACCTATTTACGGAGGTGCAGTTTTCATGAAGAAGACTCCAGATTAAATATATTTTAAAATAAAAAATGTTTACGAAGGAAATATATATGTATGAAAACAAAAATATACTTACACATTCAAACAAGGTATAATTCATACAACAATCACACAGTTCCGAAGAAAAATAGAGATGAAATTGACAGGGACATTTAGGAAAATTGCAGGGGTGTGTGTGTGTGATATGACCTGGTCCATGGATCCTTGAAGCAGAAGACATGAAGGTGGAGAGTGGCCCAACAGAGTTGGGGGTGCAAGTCTGTGGTAGAGTAAGACAAGACACACTGAACTTGCCATGAACTTGCCTTATATCACCTGATTTGTGCCCTCAGGTAATGAGGTCATGTGGTATGTGACCAATAGGTCAGGTGACCTGTGACACTGTGGTGACATCAGAACATGTGATTCCTATATCACCAAAGAGGGCGGACAGGGGGAGGCTCGCAGGGGCTTGATAGGATTAGTGGGCCTTGATGAGCTCAACTATTGAAAAACTACCTTAAACAAAGAAAAGGAATTGGTCAATTTAGAGCCACATTGTTAGTCTACTGTAACACCAGAGCAAACACTGTGGAGTTGTTCTGCATGATGGTTTAAGACCTTAGCAACAGTCACTTCCTTGGGCTTCTTCTTTTGTGTCGTGTGGTCTTCTCAATGGCTGACAGGAACAATCCTTTGTCATGTGCAGGTGTGGTAGTAAAAGTCTTTTGTTCAGCTGTAGGCAACTCTATTTACATTTGCGTTAGGCTTCCCAATCCCCAGGTCCCAGCGGGGGATCCCCCGGTTTTACAGGCTTCCCTCCACCTCCAGCCAGCTGGCCGGCAGGGGAAGCCCCTCCCCCACAGCCACCATGTACCTCTAGATCTCCGGCAGGACCTGCAAATAAGTCCGGTTTTAAAATATGGTTCCTTTAAATTGGAGCAGGAAGTACTTCATGGGGGAGGGTTAGCAACAGCAGACCTGGTCAGAGTGCAGCCCCTCCGTTTGTTTTGCTTTCGCTTCAGACAAATGAGTGTGTGTGTGTGTGTAAAAGAGAGCAGCGTAGCCCCTGTTGTGGAGGCACCAGAGACAGTTAAGCGTGTGTGTGAGAGAGAGAAAGCGGGGGGGGAGGGGAAGGAACTCTATTATTCCCTATGGAGACTTATTCTCATAGGAAATAATGGAGAATTGATCTGCGGGTATCTGGGGCTCTGGGGAGGCTCTATTTTTTGAGGTAGAGGCACCAAATTTGCAGCATAGCATCCAGTACCTTCCCCCAAAATACCCCTCAAGGTTCAAAATGATTGGACCAAGGGGTCCATTTCTATGAGCCCCAAAAGAAGGTGCCCCTATACTTCATTATTTCCTATGGAGGAAAGGGATTTAAAAGTTGTGCAGTCCCTTTAAATGTGATGGCCAAAACTCCCTTGAAGTTCAATTATGCTTGTCACACCCTTGCTCTTGGCTCCGCCCCAATGTCTCCTGGCTCCACCCCCAAAGCCCCCAGATATTTCTTGAATTGGACTTGGCACCCCTAATATGCATTGACCCACCCTGAGTATGCGCTGCCGTAGTTGCACCTTCATGGCTATACAAAAACAAGATGGATTCAGAATTCCTGAAACATGGCTTCTGGTTAAGGGCCGCTCTTAGATGCTGTCTTCCTTGGACAGAAATGCAATTGCATGGCTTGGCAGCTCCTTGGAGAAGCCTGATCTGAAATCCTTCTATTCAGGGGGATGCCCCAGTCACAGCAATGGCATGAATAAACAGGGAGGCCTTTTAGCTAAGCTAGAGTGCTTGCTGCTTGGCCCCGCAGAGTAAAATGTCCATATTGTAGCAGGCACAGTTGCCAAATGCTTAAGATCACACTGGATCCACTGCCTACAGACGGTAGGCAAGTGGATATTTGTCATTAGTGTCCACAGAAGCAGTTTGCCGATGTTTACACAATATAAGTCCATATCAATAAGAGTCCTGTATCTCTGACACTTATCCAGAGTTAACATAATCCATTAAAAGATGGAGGAGGAGGAGAGCTTGGGCCTAACAAATTGTGCTAAACTTTCTAAGCTAATTTAACACCAGTAGTGCAAAAGGAACTCCATCTTAAGCCCCAATTGGAGATTATCCAGTACTATTCTAGTTTGTCTCCTAGAAATTCTAGGTGAGGAAGGAAACACCAAATTAATATATTTTTGGAAACCAGAATGGCTGGTGGTGATTAGAGTCAGTGATGTAGAATCTACAGAAGCCAGAATTTGTGATAACAGAATCTCACAATTTGGAGTATTCTGTCTAACCTAACACAAGCAAGAAGCATGGTAATGGGAGAGAAAAAAATTCCTTGCCAATTTGTAAGGACACTGTGCATAGAAAGCACAGTGTGGGTGCCTACAAACATGAAAATAGACTTGGCCTATTATTAGTGGCACCAGCTACTATTCTCTAGATGCGGTCTATGTTAGTGCCCCCTGCCTTTTCTGTGGATACACAGTACATCTTTATAAATATATACAATTGACATATTTTAAATCACTTTTCAAACTGGATCTTGTGCATTCTTAGTACGTTATGTGACTCAGCATGACACACAATGAGGGTCATTCAGAGATTAATGGCTTATTAAAACCAAACCGCCTTTGTGTGTTTGCCTTATTGATTTTTTTAAGGTATTATTTGCTGGAAAAGCTTATTTGCAAAGTTAAGGAAGTCGTAAAACTACTAACAATGCAAAGTGATTTAAAAGCCTAAAACACATCTATGCCTACTATTGCCAGGTACAAAACAATCAAGTTGGATACAAATTCAGTCAAATGTTAAACCAAATTGCATGGTTCTTTGGTTCAGGATGCTGAGAAAAGCAAATTCCTACAACAGGCATGTATGAAAAACTCTTTTAACAATAAATAATGTGATTAAAAGGAAGCTATTTAGTTCTTAAATAAAGGCTTAAATTTCACTACTTTTTAAAACTAAATTCTAAATTTATATTCACCATATATCTAATTCTGAACTTGGTCTCATAGTACAAATTAAAAACAACAACAACACAGAGCCAGGTATAGAAAGAGACAATGGTTCTGCAAACCTTGGGGGAAATGCAGAAAAATCTCAAAAAGTTTCCTAATAGAAAAGCAATATGTGCACCTGTATACACATCACAACTTTTTTAAAAAAAATGCTGACAGAGATCTCACAACAATGCAGTAGGCATTATGGGGTTGCCTATGAAACTCTAACAAGCAGATTTTTTTGTGGGGGTGGGAAGTGTTTATTTTGCAAAATGTGTAACCCACTTTCTGGCCTCATAAGGGTCCCCAAGGTGTAATTAAAGTAGTCAGGAATGGCTGAGGGGAGGGCTAAAAAGTTGCAGTAATGGAAGGGTTGGGTGGAATGAGGAGGACAGAAGTGATAGGGAAGGGGGATGTGATAAAAATGGGTGGAAGACAGAAAGTGGTGACTGAAAGCGGGGGTGTGAGGAAGAGGACAAGATATGGGAGGCAGCAGGAGGAATGAATTTTCTCTTCCCTGCTAGCCATTGTGGGTCCTTGTGGGTAATACCATAATGTTATATTATTCTACGATGCACATTGTCTTGTGACTCTATATTATCTCCCTCAACTCTCTCTCAGCACTCCCCGGGATGAGAAAGAATTGACATTATGATTTAGGATTGCCAGGTCCCATCTTTTCCCCAATTGGTGGCCAGCAAGACACACTGAGCATGGATAAAACTGGGTTTTAGTTATACCCTAACATGTATCCTGAAAGTATGCTAATATGGGTGAGCTGCTATGACAGTGACATGATGGAGGTCTTGACAAAAGTAACGTTTGAATTTTCCCAGTTGTTAGGCAAAAGAAGGATGTTACTCAATAGGTATCTAAATATAGACTGTTTAGCAGGGGTGGCCAAATTGCAGCTTGGAAGCCACATTTGGCTTTTTCACTCATATTGTGTGGCTCTTGAAGCCCCCACTGTCTCATCGGCCAGCTTGTTTCTTTTAATCACTTTTCCAAGCCAAGCTAGCCAGTGGCTTGGAGAATGCATTTAAAGTTGCTGTATTTCCACCTCTTCCTTCCTTCCTTCCTTCCTTCCTTCCTTCCTTCCTTCCTTCCTTCCTTCCTTCCTTCCTTCCATCCATCCATCCATCTGTGAGGCTGGATTCCCCCTTTTCCCCTTGGAGGGGAAGGGAAGCACTGGTGCGCATTAGCGCACCAACGCTCTGATTGGTTCCATTAAAAAAAAAAAACAGAACAGCTTGGGGCAGCTTGGCAGCTCCAGACCGCCAAGTCGCCTCACATGTGCCCTTCCCCGTCCAGACAGCAGGGAGGCGACTGAAGGCCGGCTCAAATATTTGCTACCACTTGGGAAGTGTAGCTTTTTGAGCCGGTCAATGGAGCCTGGAGGATGGGGGGAGGATGGGAGGAGGACACCTGGCAGATGTTGCTGTCTGCAGGGATTTTTGGGGCCGACTTCAGAGGCGTCTCTGAGTTGGCCCAAAGTGCCAGTCTGTAATCAGCCAAGGAGTCCCTTTATACTCCCCTCTACAACTGCAGGTGGCAGGAACATACTCCTAGCTAAGGTAGGCAGCAGGGGCAACTACATATCTACTGTTTGCTGAAGAGAAAAAAGTCTGGGGAACTGAAAAGATCTGTTTGTCTTTCTATATCTAGCACTCTCTGCTTAATGAGTGATTTTGCCTGGTCTATGCCAAGATTTAGGAGGGCTTGGGGGGAAAACCCCAACTTCCTGATGGCTGTTTGGACTGCTTGGAGCCAATTGCATTGAAATTGGTCATGCAAGATAAGAGGGAACTGCCGGGGCTGGATTAACAATTAGGCCAAGTAGGCACTGGCCTATGAGCTCCCACACCTTTAGGGGCCCCAGGCCGGCTCCCCCCCCCCATTTTCCCCCTGCTTGCAACCCTCAGAGCCTGCCCGTGCAGCCAGCAACTGAGCTGCTCTCTGCCCAATTTGCCTGGTAAGGCTGCTGCTAGTGTCGTTGCCACATTTGCCTCTCTCTGCTTTCCCCCCATAGCTTTGTCAAAGGGGCTTTTGAGAAGATGCCCACCAGCTGCAGTGGGGGCAACAGGCGGCAGGCAGGTGCTCCAACACAGAGGTAATTTGCAAGGGGCCCCCTGAGATTTTGACTGCCTAGGGGCCTCTACAGAGTTTAAACTGGCACTAGGAACAGCCCCTTAGGATTCATGTTACCAGTGACCCATTTATATATAGAAAGAACACAAATTCTGGCCTCTACTCGAGTCATTCCTGTTTCCAGGCGGACCCAGGAGTTTGATACACACTTCAGTACTTGGATTAATGCTCTAAGAAATTTGGATTGGACTCTCTTGAGTAGGGACGTGGAGGAAGCTGAAGACCCCAGAAATGTTCCATAAATTAGCTGGGGCAGTGCCTTAGCTTTAAACAGGTGAAGTGCAGCTGGAACACTGTAACCCCCCTGAGTCCAATAATATTTCAGGATACTATTTGCCGATTTCTCTTCTGCATCAACAGCGCTGCTGTTATGGATTGAGTTGGAACCCGAAGCCTGCACCACTACTCCTAGGTATTTGAAACTAGATACTTGTTGCAGCTGATGTCCTTGAATCTTCCAGTACCTAGATCTTGCGTTTTTCCCGAAGGCCGTAACTTTAGTTTTCTGATAATTAATTTTAAGATGTTCAATTTCACAATAAAGGGAGAACTTTTTCAGGGCCCATTTCAGCCCTATAGGCATTCTGGAGCGAATTATGGCATCATCCGCATACAATAGAACTTGGATGTGTCGATCTGCTAGTTTTGGGGGATGTAATCTTGGATCTTTCATAAAACTTACTAGGTTATTTATATAGAAAAGAAACGGTATAGGGGCTAAAAGGCAACCCTGCCTGACTCCCCTGAATGTTTGAACGGCTGCACCTCACTCTGAGAGCAGTTTGCTCGTGAATAGCCCGAATAAAAAACAGCAGATGTCTATCAACTGTGGAAGCCTGTAACTTTTCCCACAACCTGGCTCTAGAAACTGTATCAAAGGCCGGTTTTAGGTCCACAAATACTGCATAGAGTGACGCTTGTCTTCTAGTGCCATATTTTTCTATAAGATGTTGAAGCGTCAGAATATGTTCAAGTGTGGACCTGCCAGTTCTAAAGCCAGCTTGCTCTTCTACTAAGATCTCTTTCTGTCCAAGCCGATCTCAAAATTTATCAAGCTGGTATATAACTTGCTTATGGTACTTAAGAGGCTGATTGGCCTGTAGTTTGATGGGTTCTCTTTCTTGCTCTTCTTGTAATAGGGGACCACAATCGCCAATCTCCTCTCAGCCCAAAAGAAGGAATATAAATATACCCCAATCTTTGGGTATAAGTCCGGTTTCATCAATAAAAGTGAACAGGGAGACTAATAGAGTCGCCCACCAATTCTTGTCTGCTTTAAGTAATTCCAGAGGTATTCCATCTAGTCCCGGCGCTTTGGCGTTCTTCAGCTGCCCTATATATGCTTTTATCTCCTGAGCTGATACAGGGGCCCATTTTTTCAACTCTCTTATTGGATGTTCAGAGGGAGATTGGATGGGATCATCATACATTTTTTGAAAATAGGACATCCAAGTATCTGGAGGTATACAGGAGGCTAACATAGGGGCAGTTGATGATGTTCTATTTGACACCGATCTTCAAAAAAGAGATTTTTTTTTTATTTCTGGCTGCTTCTATTAATTTAACCCACATTTCCCTGGTGTGTTCTTTCTTATGCCTTGCTACCAAGGATTTATATTCCTTCTTTTGGGATGAGAGGAGATCATAGGCTTCCTGCCTATTCTTCCCCTCAGTCCTTCTTGATAAATGATATGCCTTGGTTAGGGCATTTTTTGCTTCAGAGCAACTTTGATCAAACCATGGTTTTTAGAAGAAGAAGAAGATATTGGATTTATATCCCGCCCTCCACTCCAAAGAGTCTCAGAGCGGCTCACAATCTCCTTTACCTTCCCCCCCCCCACAACAGACACCCTGTGAGGTGGGTGGGGCTGGAGAGGGCTCTCACAGCAGCTGCCCTTTCAAGGACAACCTCTGCCAGAGCTATGGCTGACCCAAGGCCATTCCAGCAGGTGCGAGTGGAGGAGTGGGGAATCGAACCCGGTTCTCCCAGATAAGAGTCCGCACACTTAACCACTACACCAAACTGGCTCACTATGTTTGTCACTGCTCTCCTTCCTTATGGAAAACGTATCTGACCATGGCACTCTATCATCTACCAGATCCATATTTATCCCCATGCCAAAAATCAATAGCGCTTTCACATACATTAAGTGATGCACTTTCAATCCATTTTCAATGCACTTTGCAACTGGATTTTACTGTGTGAAATGGCAAAACCCACTTGCAAACTGTCACCGAAGTGGATTGAAACTGTATCACATAGCATATGTGAAAGCATCCCAGGTCTAGTGTGTGGCCTGCCTGAGGTGTGGGATCTGATACAATCTGGGAGAGTCCTAGTGCTGCCATGGGATGACACCACATCCAAGAGCCTGCATAGAGTCTGTGTTGTTGGCATAGATATTGAAGTCCCTGATAACTATTGGTTTCAGAAACGCCAAAGCCCACTCCACTATCTGCTGACGAGCTAGCAAATGGTGTACAAGACATACAGACAAACTCTCCTCAGAGACCCAGACCAGGCCAACACAGTCAATACCAGTGATAGAAGAAGGAGTGTCGTAATGGTGAAATCCTCCTGGATGAGTATAGCCACGCCTCCCCCCTGCCCCAAAGTTTGTGATTGATGAAGGACCAAAAAACCTGGAGGGGTTAGTTCTTTCAAGGCAACTGTCTCACCCCCCTGAGTCCAGGTTTCAGTCACGCCAGAACAACAGTTTGCACAGTTATATAACTGTGCAGTGTTGTGGTCTTCTTATTGATAGACCTGGTGTTGAACAACAGTGATGATGAAGGAGGGTATTTCTTCCTAGCCCTCTCACCCATGTGTCTCAGGATGGGACAGAGGTTGGAATGGAACTGAGCATAACCATATATCAATCTCTTTCCATTCCAAGACCTTCTCCCACTGCCACACCTCCCCAGTCCCCTGATTACTGGGATCCCCAGCCCCGGCCTGGCACTCTTAACACTGGCTGTAGCCAGGAGTGTTTTCTCTTATCCACCCACCCACCATGCATTGTTCAATATAGTTTGTGCTAACAAGATTTAATACACTTATTAGCAGTTTAACAAGCAAGCTCAACTAATATAGTTTATCTAGTGGCAGACTGATTAGATAAAAAATCCTACCCTCTCTACAACCTAACCTACCCCTGATAACTATTTAATCACTCCTGTTGTTTCTTCCCATCCCTCTCCACATTCTAAATGCAAACAAACCCTCGTTATTGCACCTTCTCGATAAATAATACAATCCAAAGCCCTCTGCTTAGAATTGATGGTTCAGGAGCAAATAGGGTCCCACTGACAAGACAGTTTGGTGTAGTGGTTAAGTGTGCAAACTCTTATCTGGGAGAACCAGGTTTGATTCCCCACTCCTCCACTTGCACCTGCTGGAATGGCCTTGGGTTAGCCATAGCTCTGGCAGAGGTTCTCCTTGAAAGGGCAGCTGCTGGGAGAGCCCTCTCCAGCCCCACCCACCTCACAGGGTGTCTGTTGTGGGGGAGGAAGGTAAAGGAGATTGTGAGCCACTCTGAGACTCTTCGGAGTGGAGGGCAGGATATAAATCCAATATCTTCTTCATCTTCTTCTAGTTCTCTCTCTAAAGCTGTGACTGAAACCTGGACTCAGGGGGGTGAGACAGTTTGTTTATTTATTTATTTATATTTTGATTTATATCCCGCCCTTCCCACCGGAGTGGCTCAGGGCGGCTTACAGCATATAAAACTTACATAGGTTTGGCTTAAAAACAATTACATAGCAGCAATTAAAACAGTAGATTAATAAAACATAAAAACCAACGGTCTGTCAGAATGCACTCTAGCTCCATCCAAAATTCTCAGTGTCAGTTAGTTATAGGCCAGCCGGAAGAGGACTGTCTTGCAGGCCCTGCGGAACTGCCCTAGGTCCCGCAGGGCCCTCACCTCTTCCGGCAGCTGGTTCTACCAGTAAGGCGCCGTTACCGAGAAGGCCCGATCCCTGGTAGATTTCAAAGGGGCCTCCTTTGGCCCGGGGATTACAAGCAGGTTTTGCGAACCCGATCTCTCTCTTGCTGTTCCTGACCCAGACTACCTTGATGGATATTTTATCTGCCTGACATTTCTATTTGTGATAACTTCAACCAAGAGCAAGGCAACTGACCAGATTTTCAACAGTCTTCACAAATCTTTGGAGCTTCTAAGTCCACCTGCTTCAAGCTAGTTCAGTCTGCTTGTGTCTTCACCTCAACAGAGGTGTCTGGTTCAGCTATGAACATGGACTAGGTTCTTTATGCTCCCAGGGCTCAACTTGGCAAGCTTTGCAGCAGCCTCCTCATTCGACATTGAGGGAGGGCAGCAGCCTGGGTCCTGTGCTGAGCCCAGAGCAGCCTGCACAAGCCCACTCCAGCTGAGCAGGGCTTTGAATCAGTCCAGCCACCAGGATACACCGTAGCCGTAGTCAGTTGGCAGCTGAGTTCTTGGCCCTGAGAGGTCCCATAACTAGGCAAACAACCCCAGGCTGTGGGAAGGTATCACCAACGCTGCAGCAGGTGAGAGGTCCTGTGAGCAAGCAGTCCCCCAGGCAGCCCCAAGAAACAGGAGGGAGGGACGGTGGCTCAGTGGTAGAGCATCTGCTTGGGAAGCAGAAGGTCCCAGGTTCAATCCCTGGCATCTCCAAAAAAGGTCCAGGCAAATAGGTGTGAAAAGCCTCAGCTTGAGACCCTGGAGAGCCGCTGCCAGTCTGAGAAGACAAGACTGACTTTGATGGACCAAGGGTCTGATTCAGTATAAGGCAGCTTCATATGTTCATCCCATCCCTCTCCTGTTTACCTATATGCTAATTTCCCCCTCCACATTTTGGGGAGGGACGGTGGCTCAGTGGTAGAGCATCTGCTTGGGAAGCAGAAGGTCCCAGGTTCAATCCCCGGCATCTCCAAAAAAGGTCCAGGCAAATAGGTGCGAAAAACCTCAGCTTGAGACCCTGGAGAGCCGCTGCCAGTCTGAGAAGACAATACTGACTTTGATGGACCAAGGGTCTGATTCAGTAGAAGGCAGCTTCATATGTTCATATGCTCAATTCCAGGAGGCCCCATGAGCAGGCAGCCTCAAGAGGCCCTGTGAACAAAAAATCCTGAGTTATAGCAAAAAGTCTACAGCAGGCAGCAGACCGCAATTTGTGAGGTGCTGGGGTGTTGTTTCTTCAGCAGACAGCAAACGGAGTGACCAAGCAAATAAATAAATGGTGTGACCAAGAAAATAAACAACAGGCAGCTGGCGGGCTCTGGCAGAATCTGACTGATAACAGTAGTTCTGGTTATCGCCTCAAAGCCATTCCGCTTAGCATTAAAAGATGCCAAATGCCAAGTGCAAATTCTAAACAATTTCTTAACATCTGCCCAAACCCAGCAAGCAGGAACTCTGTGCTGGCGAGTACTATTGTGGTGCCATCTTTCTTTGTAAAGAGTTTATCTTTCTATAACACCCTACTACTTTGCAAGCTCTATCTGAGTTGAGCGCAAGGAAAGGAAGAGAGAAAGGCTAGGCCAGAGGTGGCCAAACTGCAACTCGGGAGTAACGTGTGTCTCTTTCCCAAAATATTGTGTGGCTCTCAAAGCCCCCACCACCTCGTTGGTCAGCTTGGAGAAGGCCTCCAAGCAAGCCAGTCAGTGGCTTGGAAAATGCATTTAAAATTAAAGTTGTTTTCTTTCCACCTCGACCTCCCTCCCTTCATCTATTTGCTTTATTTCCTTCCTTTCACCTTCCCTTCCAGCTCTCAAACATCTCAAACATAGCATTGGAGAAAGTCCAGAAAAAGGGCAACTAGAATGATTAAAGGGCTGGAACACTTTCCCTATGAAGAAAGGTTGAAACGCTTGGGACTCTTGGAGAAACGTCGACTTGGAGAAACGTCGACTGTGGGGTGACATGATAGAGGTTTACAAGATAATGCATGGGATGGAGAAAGTAGAGAAAGAAGTACTTTTCTCCCTTTCTCACAATACAAGAACTCGTGGGCATTCGATGAAATTGCTGAGCAGTCGGGTTAGAATGGATAAAAGGAAGTACTTCTTCACCCAAAGGGTGATTAACATGTGGAATTCACTGCCACAGGAGGTGGTGGCGGCCACAAGCATAGCCACCTTCAAGAAGGGTTTAGATAAAAATATGGAGCAGAGGTCCATCAGTGGCTATTAGCCACAGTGTGTGTGTGTGTGTGTGTGTGTGTGTGTGTATATATATATATATATATATATATATATATATTTGCCACTGTGTGACACAGAGTGTTGGACTGGATGGGCCATTGGCCTGATCTAACATGGCTTCTCTTATGTTCTTATGTTCTTATCTGATGCTTATTCTATGTGGCTCTTTCGTTAAGCCAGTTTGGCCACCCCTGGGCTAGACTGTTATAGAAGATGACCTGCAATTGCTGTATCAAGCCATCAGTGTACTGTCTTATCTTCCTCTAGCGCTAGCTTGATTGTTGGCCTTAGCATGATCTGTTAGGCAAGTTTGCTTCAGTTCTGGAGAAAGGCAAATCTAGCCCAGAGTCAGAGTGTCTTTTACTGCACTCAGGCTTCCCTGTACCCCGAGTGGCTACAGACAGAACTGCCTCAAAAGGAAAATTGCTGGAAAGGTATTTAGCTAGATGCTGCATGTTGGCTTCAAAGGCCCTCCAGCTGACTTGTGCCCAATTTTGTCCCCTCAGCCCCTGTTGGTGCCTGTGCACTCAGAGGCTCAAAGAAAGCTGGATTACCCGTTCAGAGCATTTCATGGGAAGGAACATTCAACCATTTAAACCTGCACTGAAAGCAGAAGATGTTTTCTCTGTATTGCAAGTTATTATATTAATAAAAAAAATTGCGGTACTGTTTTCTTCCTTATAGTGGCATGTTTGTTCATTGTTTTAAGTCCGGCCATGCAACGCAGAGGCAGGCAATAGGAAGCCATCTGTTTTTTCCCTTGAAAACCCTGTGGGGTCCCCACAAGTTGGCTGAGATTTGATGGGGGGGGGGGAAATGTAAATTGTGACCTACACAAAGTCCTAAACTGCCTACAATCCTATGCATGCGGAAATGAATTATTTGAAATCAAGCAAACTTTCTTCTGAGAGCCAAAGGGGAAGTGGCGTTGCTACTTTTTAGGAATTACAAACATGTCGAAAATCCATTCATGTTAGGCCTTGAGTAACCGTAGTTATGATTAGGCTGTACTTTGTTTCCCATTTTTCTATCCGTTCCAGAAAGGTTGACTGCGTAGCCCTAAAGAGCACTGTTGGATTTTCATATGTGATGTGGCAGATTTTTTCTACAGATATATACAAGTGCTCTGCTGAGCGACTCCATGGAGAGAATTCACATCACTTAAGCAAATGTGTCATAGTTTTCACCGAACGGCATTTGAAATGAGAGCCGCGTTTGTCAGGAGTCTCTGAGGATAAAATGTCAAATGGAAAAAAAATGTGGCTCTTACCACAAAAAGCATTCCAAATGTGCCATTATTGGGACTTCATTAAATCTGCTTATTCCTTCATGTTTTTGCTTTCTGCTGGAAATTAATTTGCAGAGAGCACTGGCTTCAGTAAAGCATTTGAACTGAAAGATGGCATTATTACTGAGAAGATACTTCCATCGAAGCTTTGGTTTAATGCTTTACCATTGGCTCTGCCCTAAAAACACAACAAAGAAGAGAAAATATCAGAAAGGACATGAACTGGATTTCATGATGTTTTACAGAATTGATAAAATACTCTCACTGTTCAGGGTAGGGTTGCCAAGTCCAATTCAAGAAATATCTGGGAACTTTGGGGGTGGAGCCAGGAGATATTAGGGGTGGAGCCAAGATCAAGGGTGTGACAAGCATAATTAAACTCCAAAGGGAGTTCTGGCCATCACATTTAAAGGGACGGCACACCTTTTCAATTCCTTCCTTCCATAGGAAATAATGAAGGATAGGGGCACCTTCTTTTGGGGCTCATAGAATTGGACCTTCTGGTACAATCTTTTTGAAACTTGGTGGGTATTTTGGGGAGAGGCACTAGATGCTATACTGAAAATTTGGTGCCTCTACCCCAAAATACAGCCCCCCCGAGCCCCAGATACCCACAAATCAATTCTTTATGATTTTCTATGGGAATAAATCTCCATAGGGAATAACAGAGTTCCCAGCAGACTTTTCCCTCCCCTTCCCCCGCTTTCTGACGACCCTGAAGCGGGGGGAGGGCCTCCAAACTGGGGAATCCCCTGCTCCCACCTGGGGATTGGCAACCCTAGTTCAGGGCCATGAGCTTAGAAAGGGATTTTTTCCCCCTCTTGGAGTACCATAGTGAGGCACCCTATTATTTCTTGCTGTTATCAAATACAACTGCTGTTTTGTTACTTACAATTATTAAGTGATTAGAAAGCTTAGAAAGCGATTTCATGTGAGGTTCAATTGAAAACATCACCCAGCGGCACAAAGCTGAAGTAGCAACATTTAGTCATTTCTACACTCTTTCTACAGCTCACTGAAATTCTGCTTCTGGAAGTAAGGTTGCCAACTTCAGCTTGGGAAATTGCTGGAGATCAGGGGTGGAACCTTGGTAAGATAACAGTTTGGGGAGGGAGTTTAGTGGGAATGTGATTCCGTAGAGAAGTTACCATTTCTTCTAATGGAACTGACCTCTGTAGTCTGAAGATCAGTTGTAGTTCTGACGAACTCCAGGTCCAAACTGGATGATGATAGCCATACCTGGGAGTCAAGAGGCCATCAGGATGATGAGGGGGTCAAAGTGGGAAATCTACACTGGGAGAGGGGAAATTGATAAAAATTGTCCATCCCTTATATGCCAGTGGAAATGCTATTTGCTTGGTGTAATACAAGTAGGACTTTTTGGGGGGAGGGGGGTGCATGGTGGAATGGAGTTCTGGAACCTCTTAGTGGAAACAAAATTCTCAAAAACTGTTTACAAGTTCATGAGGGGGATCCATGTGCTTCTCATTAATTTTCCTCTTGAGAGTTCTGGCTCCTCTTTTTCTTGGGGGTGGGGACCATGCCATGGTGGAATGGCATGTTTGGATCAACTCAATAGATAACAACACACAACGCACTTTCTATGGAGGCCCAGGTCCCGGCGACTGCTGGGTCTGTCTTCTACCTTCTACATCAGACAGTTAGCACCATATCTGTCCCCCCCCCAAGACCTGGCCTCAGTAACCCATACAATGCTCACTTCCAGACTAGGAGCTTTTTCACACAGCCTAAGTATTCCGATAAGGAAGCTGGTCAGTTACTGAACAGTAACGGGTTTCTGCTGGCATTTCAGAAAGACCCGACTCAGTAACTGGCTGCTGCCGGAATACTGTCAACTTTTCACACAGTCCCGCAGCTGTCCCGGTAGTGAGACGTGCCTGAGTCATTACTAACAAAGAGCAGCTTCTTCCAGTTTTCAACACCTCCTTCCGGGTTGAAATCGGTATGGGGCACTGTGTGAAATGTCCAGTATCTAATCCGGGAGCAGTTTTCGCGCCCTTTTGCGCCCACCGGTGCACGATCTCCGCCTTTTTTTTTAAACGTCTTTTAAGATCGCTATTGCGCTATAACACTATAGTGACATCTCACAACAGCGCCACCATAGGGATAGCTGGGCTCCATTGAGATGCCAGAGATTGCCGCCGCTGAAACCTGGTAACGTGCCCCATTGGATACACAGTTCAAGCGGGAGATCAGGGCACCAGGCATTGGTCTGTCACCTGTTGCTATCACTTCCATTCCCACACTGGAGTCAGGGGAATGTGATTGGTTTGTAGGTGACTCTGAGGCACATTTTTTTTTGGGGGGGGCTGTTGCCACCTGGAGAGGGGTTGCCCATAGGGCAGCAGGTTTCGGTGGGAGAACAGACCGACAGTGATTGGTGAGACAGATGTTGCTAACTCAGCCATGCCCACAGGGTATTGGCTGGAAAGTGACTTGTGCCAAGCTGCAGCAGGTATAAATATAAGGGGGGGGGGGGGAAGCTACAGATTTCTGTGGGTTGTAGTTGGTGAGCAGATTGTCTGGTTTAATAGGTTGGTGAGTGGTTTGTCAGGAATTGTGAGGAGGATGAGTGGGTCAAGAGGTGTAGCTTGGAGTGAGCAGGAGATTCTGGATCTCCTAGCAATATGGGGAGATGATGAAATCCAAGAAGCTTTGTAGACATCCCATAGGAATTATGCTTGCTATCAAAAAGTCTCAGCAGAGATGACCAAACGTGGCCATGACAGGACAGCAGAGGAATGTAGGAGTAAAACTACAAGTCTGAGAGCAGAATCCTGGAAATAAAAAAGTCACATGCCCCTTTTATAAGGAGCTTCATAGAATACTGAAGGGGGGAGGAAGTGTTAAGTCAAGAAGGCTGCCTGCCATCACCTTTCTGGGTGATCAGCCATCAGACCATGGCAGGACTGTGGGCATGGATGGGTGCACATCAGGCTGAGTTAGCAACATCTGTCTCACCAATCACTGTTGGTCTGTTCTTCCGCCGAAACCTGCTGCCCTATGGGCAGCCCCTCTCCAGGTGGCAACAGCCCCCCTCCCCAAAAATGTGACTCAGAGTCGCCTACAAACCAATCACATTCCCCTGACTCCCGTGTGGGCATGGAAGTGATAGCAACAGGTGACAGACCAATGCCTGGTGCCCTGATCTCCCGCTTGAACTGTGTCTCCAATGGGGCACCTGTTACCAAGTTTCAGTGGTGGCAACCTCTGGCATCTCAATGGAGCTCAGCTATTCCTATGGTGGTGCTGTTGTGAGATGTCGCTATAGCGCTAGATCTTAAAAGACATTAAAAAAAAAAGCCGGAGATCGCGTGCCGGTGGGCAAAAAAAGGCACAAAAATGGCTGGCACTGGTGGAAGCGAGATAAAAGCTGAACAATGTGAAATGACTCGCTTCAATCGTGGAACCCTACCAAAAAAAAAGTTTCTGAAAACTCCCATCCCTGTCTCAGATTACTGCAAGGCGGCACAATACCGACTCCCTTTCGGTTTCCACTGGTAAGTGTGAAAAGGGCCTAGATTACTGTAACTCACTCTATGCTGTCTTGCCCTTGAAACTGATCCAGCAACTGCAGCAGGTGCAGAACACAGCAGCTCATCTGCTGTCTGCATCACCTGTATGGGTGAGCATGCAGCCAGTGCTCCACGGCCTGTACTGGCTGCCTATAGAGTACCAGATCCATTTCAAGGTGTTAGTTTTGACTTTTAAAGCCTTACGCAGCCTGGGACCAACATACCTGCAGGACCTTCTCTTCCCATACATGCCCTGGAGGTCGCTTTGTTCGACCTCCCGAGAGGCTGACTGTCCCTGGCCCAAGAGATGCCCGTCTTGCCTCAACCAGGGCCAGGTCCTTCTTGGTTCTGGCCCCATCCTGGTGGAATCAGCTCCCTAGGGAGATCTAGGCCCTACCTGGCTTGTTAGGCTTTTGTAGGGCCTGTAAAATGGAGCTATTACACCAGGTCTTTGGGTGAGGCAGCGAGCATCTATTCATTAGATCGATTGGCCTCCCCTACTGTACTATCCTACTGTGCTGATTTGCTGTATTGTCCTGCTACACCATCTTATTATATTGCCCTGCTGGACCATTCTGTTGTACTGAATAACGAAATTGGTTTTTTATTATCATGCTGTTGTGATTTTACTGTGATTTTATTATTTATGTTGTACTCTGCTCTGAGCCCCTACGGGGGAATGAGCGGAATATAAATAAACAGGTAATAATAATAATAACAAGAACAACGAGAATTCTTGTGCTTGAACCAAAGAGAACTGATTAAAATAGTAGTTATAAGAGAGAATGGTTAAGCTGGAAGTTTTGGATGAACAGGAAGGTGTGATGAAAGAACTGTGGACGTGGCTTTAGAACAATCCATATTTTGTCAGGGTGCAGGCCAACAATTTATCAGTTCTCTTCATTTAGAGAGAGAGAGAGAGATAAAATGTCAAATCACGGTAGCATTAATGAAGTGTTTTCTCCCCTCTGGAAGTACAAGAAAGAAAACAAGTCATGTTAACAAAAGTCATGCCTCCAAATAGGTGAATGTGAAAAGTCTGAGGAGAAATTCAGCTTCCCGATATAAACAAGATTTGTCTCAGATTGTTTTCTCACAGGCAATATATTCTGACGGCCTATTTGTAACACTCATAATTTCCCAAAGTATTTATTGTTTACCATACTATACAGTCATTAGAATTCAATACCCATGTAGAATTTTGTTTACAATCACTTCAGTTCCACTGAGGAAAAACTCAATTTTCTGGCAGGCCAGGGATTAAAACACTAAATCCACAACCGTTCAACGTAAATTTTTTTTGTCTCATGTTGCCATTTTAATAGTGTTCTAGACACCAACTGCAAGATTGTTCTAGAGGATTCTGTTTCTTAGACTGGATGACTACAGTCTCATTTTGCAAGCATTTTCAATTCAGATCAGCCTTGCTGGTTTATAATCCCATACCAAAGTTATTACACCCTTATTTGTGGATTTTTAAAAAGACTGCCTCTTCTGCTCACTCATTAGTGGAAGGACAGAACACTTACTCTAATTAAAGATAACACGTGAAACATTGTTATTTTTTTTACCTTATGTGTCACAATTAACTTAATGGCACCCTTTCCCTCATTTTGTTATATCATTGCCTAGTGAATTTTGTTGTTGCTATTTAAATAAGCACACACACCGTCAATAATGTCTGCATTGGTTACAAAATTATACATAAGGCTGTCTCTTGAAAATCTGGTACATTAGGACTCTATGGTCTATGGACTAATTTCTTTCTATTAACAGGAGGCATTTCCAACAATGGAACAGAAGTTTTCTGCCTCACCTATTCCAGAAGACCATATCAGTGGCTGGCAGCAGGAAGGGAAGGCAGAAAGGTTCCACTCATGGAAGTGCCTTTTATTAATGGAAGCTGAACTTTGGATCTAGCTCAGTGACTCTACATTACTTAGTAAGCATGCGAAAATCCAGATCTTTGCACCAGTCTATTAAAGGTAGCATTGTCCCAGATTTTGAATAAGAAGTAATGTATCACAAATGTTTTAAGCAAGCTACTGACATTGCTGAAATGTCGTATGTAAGTTTTCCTGATGCTGATTATCCTATCACATTTTTTTCCCTCTTTCCTAGATGTACATCCAGACAACAACACTTACAGTGTCCATGAGTTTAAGTGCTTCTGTATCTCTGGGCATGCTCTATATGCCCAAAGTTTATATTATAATTTTTCATCCAGAGCAAAATGTTCAAAAACGGAAGAGGAGTTTCAAGGCTGTTGTGACAGCAGCCACAATGCAAAGCAAGCTGATCCAAAAGGGAAATGACAGACCAAATGGCGAGGTCAAAACTGAACTGTGTGAAAGTCTTGAAACCAACAGTAAGTCATCTGTAGACTTAACCATGGTCAAGAGTGGCAGCAGTTCCTAATAGATGTACGTTCACAGGAATGCTTAATAATCCACAATTTTTCTTGGCTTGATTTGCATGAACTGAGAGATGTGTTAAAATTCATGTGCCCACTATTTAATGCAATTTTTTTTTAAGTACATGTAAAGAAATATCCAACTCAAAATTCCAGTACTGCGCATCATGGCTATATCAATTACATTTTAGCAGAAGTGTCGTGCAAAGATCTGTTCGATAACATGACATTTATTCTGAATTTCAGTCTTCTTTGTTACATCTACCAATTTCAGTATTCTTTGTTACATCTGCTTCCAAAGAAATATCAAATTTTTAAGCTGACTACCAGTCACCTTTCCGCCGTCTGGAAGTGGAAGGGAGGAAACGAGGCACCTTGGCGTGTGAAAGTGCCAAGCTGCATCCAGCTTTGTGTGTATGTGTGTGTGAAAACTATCCAGAGCGCTTGAGTACATGAGTGCACAAGAGCTTGACTCATCAGGGGAGACAAAAACAGCGGTCCAGCTTCTGAGGCACCTCCCTGTCTGAATGCATGAAACCACCGCCTGGATGGGATGGGGCTGCCTTGCTGGGGACCATGTGGAAGGCTCGGGACAGCTGTTTTTGGGCCGGCCCAATTTGGAATGCCTCCCATCCACCCCTAAATGCCAGTCTGTTATCACCCAAAGTTTACTTAATAGCAATCCTGAGCATATTTACTTGAACATCCATAGAATTGGCCTATAAGTAGTTAATGATATCAGTGATCTCTAACCTGTTTTCTAAGCCCTCTTGTATGATTTTTGTTGCTCTATTAAGAAAATGCGTAAGTAGAGAAAGCTGTATTTTCATCACCTGGAAATGGTCATGAATCCTAGCACATCTCTCAATAACTTTTTGTCAAGTAGGATCGTTCTTGCACCTTCTGGTAGCATGTGGTCAAAAGCATGTTATATGAAACCTACTTTAAAAGGACAATGGATTTGAGCAAAGTCAGAGTCCACAAATTAAAAAAAAAAGAAATTAACGTGAAAGATTCATTTCCCCTAATGTGTCGACTGATGCCCAGTCAACACAAAGTTGCCCAGAAGCTGTTTTCATTCAGTCAGTCTCACCATTCCTTAAACCTCCTAGAGACTATTAGCAAAAAGTCATAAGTTTCTGCTCTCTGACTTCTGCAGACTTTGAGTGACGTCGCATCCTATTCAAAGAAAAGATATGTGTAAACCTAAGAGTGGTGTCCTTAGTTACTGCTATCAGAAATACTAGGGTGTTTCCAGCCATCCTTCGAGGTCTCTTTCTCCAACCTAAAGAGCCTTCCTCCAAATTAAGTGGCACTTCCTCCAGTGTATCATTGGAGGAAGGCTTCAGACTTTGCTAAGTGGAGTGGGAGTACAGGGCGTAGGATCCACCCAAAAAAGCATGATGCATGAACTATAATTGGCATGATAATATTTTTTAAACTCAAGCATAGACTTAACCTGGGGGTTAAGTCGACAAAGTACACAGGTGATACTGGTGCTTGATAGCTCCCACGTTTTGAGAAGGTGCTCCTGGTTCAAAACTGATTCTTCATACATCCACTCTTGGATGTATGCCATCCGGACCCGGTGACTTATTAGTTTTTAATTTGTCTATCAGTTGTAGGACCTCCTCTTTTGTCACCTCAATCTGACTCAGGTCTTTCAACACCCCTTCCAAAATTAATGGTTCTGGGGTGGGCAAAAAGTTCTCATCTTCCACAGTGAAGACGGAGGCAAAAAATGCATTCAGCTTCTCAGCCATTTCCCTATCCTCCTTCAGTAATCCTTTTACCCCAAGGTCATCCAAGGGCCCCACTGCCTCCCTGGCTGGTTTCCTACTTCTAATATATTTGAAGAAATTTTTATTGTTGGTCTTTATGTTTTTTGCAATATGCTCCTCATAATCCCTTGGTTCAAAACTGATTCTTCCTGGTTCAAAACTGATTCTTCCACTTCAATAGCAGCCATATGAGACCAGCTGCCCTGTGAGAGAGTACCCTTCCCTAAGGTTGCCAGTGTCCAGGTGGTGGCTTCAGATCTCTTGGAATTACAACTGGTCTTCAGATTACAGAGATTAGTTCCTTGGAGAAAATGGTTGCTTTGGAAGGTGGACTCTGTGGCATTATACATGCGGAGGTCGCTTCCCTCCCTAAACCCTGCCCTCCCCATCTTCCATCCCCCAAATCTCCATGGTCGTTTTCGCACTCACCTCCAGCCGGCGCGACCCCCCTCTTCACCGCGCAGGATCTGCGTGGATTTCGCACTAAATGCCGCGGAGCAGCCTTTTGCGCCGGAAACTCCCGTCGCAAAAGCCGCTCAAATGTAAACCGCCAAAAAGCAGTTCCCGTTTGAGCGGCTTTTGCGAAGGGAGTTTCCGGCGCAAAAGGCTGCTCCGCGGCATTTAGTGCGAAATCCGCGCAGATTCTGCGCGGTGAAGAGGGGGGTCGCGCCGGCTGGAGGTGAGTGCGAAAATGACCCATGTGTTTCCCAACCCAGAGCTGGCAATTCTACCATTCCCCCTTCTTTTAGCTTCCCATCTTGCATGGCTATTAGTACACATAACTCAGGGAATCAACATTCCTGGGATTGGTGGCTCAGTGGTAGAGCATCTGCTTGGGAAGCAGAAGGTCTCAGGTTCAATCCCCGGCATCTCCAAAAAAGGGTCCAGGCAAATAGGTGTGAAAAACCTCAGCTTGAGACCCTGGAGAGCCGCTGCCAGTCTGAGAAGACAATACTGACTTTGATGGACCAAAGGTCTGATTCAGTATAAGGCAGCTTCATATGTTCATATGTTCATCAGCACCTTTCTGTGCCAGATTATGGGATCCACTGCATAGTGAAAAGTGAGATATGTTACACTTACTGGGTTGGACTTTATGGTAAAAATCTCAATATGGTGCTGTGGTTAGAGTCACCTGACACAAAGGCAGGAAGGGCTTGTATATATTAAAATTTGTGTGGTGGGTGACAGGAGGATTCCTGCTTCTGTCTTAGAAGGGGTAGGGTAGGATTCCTAGATCTGAGTTGGGAAATATCTGTAGATTTTGAGTTGGAGCCAAGGCTGTGTGTGTGTGCGTGTGTGTGTTTTGGGAGGGACTTCAGGATATAACGACATCCTCTCTACAAAGCAGCAGTTTTCTCCAGGGCAACTGATCTTGGAGATCTATTGTAATAGTGGGAGATCTCCAGATACAACCTGGACGCTAGCAGCCCTAGAGTGGGGACAATAATGATCTTATCAGAGAGTATCAGAAGAAAAGATGCCATATCCCCCTCTCCTGCCACTTCTAATTTATAGAAGAGAGAATGTTTATTACGGATGGGCACGAACCAGCTGATGGTTCACCACGAGTTCTGGCTGGTTCATGAGTCACAAAGCAATGGTCATAAACTGAAGAAAAGCAGCTGTGGGGGGAGCTCTCCACCGCTCAGTTGTTTGGTTTAGATTATTTGTTTCCTTGCTACAGTGAGCAGAAAGCAGAGGTGAAATGATTGGGAGCCATTCAAACCCCTGTTTTCTGCTCCCTGTAGGGTTTTCATTGGGGAGCAGAAAGCAATGGTTTAAATGGCTTCCAGCCATTTAACTCAAATAGCTGAGTGGTAAACCACTTGGCTGTTTGGTTTAAATGGGTCCCTGCTTTCTGGTCCCACAAAAAAAATCAAATGGCTACATCTATGAAATAACTGCTGAAATATCCAGCTGAAGAAGGCCATTGATGCTAAAAACATTCCTAGCGTTTCAACTATTTTTTGGCACTGCAATTGTTTGGCTCTTTAATTGATGTAAGCCTGGATGACCTGATACTAAACTATTTTGCTCATTTCAAAAGACTATTGACTATTGCTACTTGCTCTGGATGGATGCACCCACCTTGACTGTGCTGAAATGGAACATAGGAATTTTGGTACTTTGTCACTGTGGAGGACTGTCTAATTTTAACTATATGACAAGGTTATTCATATGTATAAGAAACCTTAAGTAAGAGGACTTTAAGAGTGTGTTGCAAGGAATGGTTGTAGTTTTTGTGGGCTGTTTGTGAGTGGTTGCGGCTTCTCTTGTGTGTTCTTGTTTTTGTCCTTATTCCTAGTAGAATCATAGAATCACGGAGTTGGAAGGGACCTCCATGGTCATCTAGTCCAACCCCTTGCACAACACAGTAACTTCACAAATACCTCCCCCCCCTCCACATACATGAGTTCGATCCCCAGTGAAAGCTGGGTTTTCAGGTAGTCGGCTCAGGGTTGACTCAGCCTTCCATCCTTCCGAGGTCGGTAAAATGAGTACCCAGCTTGTTGGGGGGAAAGTGTAGATGACTGGGGAAGGCAATGGCAAACCACCCCATAAAAAGTCTGCTGTGAAAACATTGTGAAAGCAAGGTCATCCCAGTCGGAAACGACTGGTGCTTGCACAGGGGACCTTTCCTTTTTTCCCCACACATGCATCCCCAGTGACTCCTGTTCCATGCCTAGAAGATGGCAAAAAACCCCTCTAGGATCCTTGGTCAAACTGGACTGGAGAAAAATTGCTGACTAACCCCAGTGTCAATCAGCATTTTCCTGGGCATGTAAAAAAGGGCCATGAGAACCAGGGCTTTTCTTGAGCAGGAACGCATAGGAACACAGTTCTAACTGGCTTGGTGTCAGGGGTGTGTGGCCTAATATGCAAATGAGTCCCTGCTGGGCTTTTTCTACAAACAAAGCCCTGATGAGAGTTAAGCACTGATGCAACACTTCCTACCCTGCTTCTCATGATCTGCCTAATTCGCAGAATCAGCATTGCTGTCAGATGACCATCTAGCTTATGTTTAAAAACTTCCAAGGAAACCCACTGAGGAAGCCACTGAGGAACTGCTCTGTCAAGAACATTTTTCCTAACGTTTAGCCAGAAACTCTTTTGATTTAATTTCAACCCATTGGTTCTGGTCTAACCTTCTGGGGCAACAGAAAACAATTCTCCATCATCCTCTATAGGACGGCCCTTCGAGTACTTGAAGATGGTGATCATATCATCTCTCAGTCATCTCCTCTCCAGGCTAAACATAACCAGCTCCTTCAACCTTTCTTCATAAGATTTGATCTTCAGACCCCTCACCGTCTTCATTGCCCTGTTCTGGACACATTCCAGCTTGTCCATATCCTCCTTAAATTGTGGTGCCCAAAAACTGAGCACAATACCCTAGGTGAGGTCTCAGCAGAGTAAAGCCATATCATCACTTCGCTAGATCTCGAAAGTATACTTGTGTTGAAACACCTCCAAACTGAATTTGCCTTTTTAGCCACCACATCACACTACTGACTCATGTTCAGTGTACAGTCCACTAAAATCCTAGGTCCTTTTCACACACACTACTGCCAAAACAAATCTTTCCCATGCTTTTGATGTGAGTAGAAACTGAAACAAGTTTCTTGAGTTTTCTATGTGTCACAATAAACCTGCTAGAGGAGAGCTGTGTCCTTGTACTCTTTAAACTGTGACCATTCACAAATGCACACTTCCAGTATCTTGACTTTAGCCCTGGATCGTCTCTACAGTTTTAAAACATAGCTCCAATGTCTATGTTCTAAGGCTTTGATCCATGTCCTGTAAAGTGCCATGGGCAAGAAAATTCAAAAAGCTGACATTTCTCTACTCTGGAACTCTCCCAACTTCCTCCTCCAGTAATTGAGCTGTCTTGACTGAAAGACAGGCAGTCAGAATTCTCTTGGCTTTTTCAAATGCCATCCTGTAGCTATTAGATTGCCTTAACTTTCTTCCTTTCTGCCAAAATAATTATTTTGGGAAACTTTTAGAGCTTCTGATACGTTGATAGGCAAGCTGCTCTAAAACCTCTCTTTTAAACTCAGGAGGTGGGATCCATAATAGTACCAGAACAGCACATAGCAAATGCTCCTTCTTGCTAACAGTTGTGACCCTTGGGTCTTAAATTACTTTTACAATATGACAGTGGCAGCACTCTGGTCTTGAAGAACGATTATGTAATTAGAGAAAGTACAGAGCAGGGGGAAGTATTGGGCTTTCTTAGAATAAATTCAGGACAGGTGTGCTTGGGATGATGTCCTGCAACATCTGGATTCTATACCTGGCTTTGACTCATGTGACCCCAGAGAACTTTTAAAACACATGTTTAAACTGGGTTGAAACTGCTTTAGTCCTCCTTGAGTCTTCCAAACCATCCTGTGAGTGATTTTGCATAAATGTCAATTGCCTTTCATTCTCTCATGTTCTACTTACATTATAATTATTATGCTAATATTTGTAATGTGAGTGGCATGACTCAGGGTCTTACCAGCCACCACGCTGGGTTAAGGGTTCCCCTTGAGAAGGCCCAGAGTAGCCTTGAAGCCCTTCAGGTCTCCTGTAGCTTAGGTCAAATAATAGGCATGAGATTCAGGCAGAGTGAACAACAACAAAAAGGTTTTATTTTAAGAGGGAAGTTCAGTGCAATATAAACAAACAAAGTGCATTGAAGAGTAAAGGGGTGAAGGGAAAATAAACAAATGCCCTAATGCGTCTCTCTATACAGTCCCTACTATCTCAGTCAGACCTGGACCTACTCACCCTTCCTCTAAGGGCAAGGGTCTCTTCCTTGCAGCAGCCTTCCTCAGCATTGCCTCCTAGGAAAAGAACCCACCCTGCCTGGACTTGGCCTTTATATATTCTCTTCCCAGGCCCAGCCCTCTCTGGGCCAGTTTCCCTCAAAAACCCTTGCTACCCAATCAGAGGGACAGAGGGTATCCTGCGAGATGTAGACTTTATCAGTAACTCCTAAGCAGGCTTCCCTGGGGTCTGCAGGCCTCACTAGGCCCAGGATCATGACAGTGAGCTAGGGTTGCCAAATTGAACCCCAGAAATATCTGGGGACTTTGGGGGTGGAGACAGGAGACTTTGGGGGTGGAGCCAGGAGACACTGGGGTGGAGCTAGGGGGAGGGGCAGAAACGGCGCCGGGGAGTGTGGCGAACCGCCCCACAGCCTCTTCTCCGCTGGCCGTGCTGCTCCTCCGAGATGGGCTCAGCCTGAGCCCATCTCGGAGGAGCAGCACGGCGAGCGGAGAAGAGGCCGCCGCGCCGCTGCCGCCTCGCCCGCTCCGCCTCTGGGGTGGAAGCAGAAGGGGGGTGGAGGCGGGCCGGGGGCGTGGCGAGCCGCAAGTCCGGGTCCTAGAAGGGCCCGGATTCGCAGCTCGCCATGCTCCTGGCCTGCCTCGCCCTCCCCTGAGCTGCTGCCGTCCGAGATGGGCTCAGCCTGGGCCCATCTCGGAGGAGCAACTGCGGGGCGGGGAGGGTGCGGCGCAGCGGCCTCCGGGCGACTCGCCATGCTCCCCGGCGCCGTTTCCCTCCTCTCCCCCTGCTTCCATTTTTTGGGGGAGCGGGGGAAGAGGGTGGAAATCCTGGGGTCCCCCGCCAGGGCGGGAGGTTTGGGAAGCCTACAGTGAGCCTACTGGTCATGATAGGTTCTGATCAGGATTTATACTATAAATCAGATAGGATTAATTTCATGTCTGAAAATGCTCCAAGGCTACGAAAAAGGCATTTACTATGGAGCCTTATTCCTTAAACATTACTGTAGTGTATAAGGGTCCTTGGTTCAAATTGAGAGCAACCTAAATTTAACTGGTTTTTCTGTTTTTGTTTTTAATTTTTTAGAAAGAAAAATGCAAATAGCATACAGAATTTCTACAGTAGTTTACCTCTTAAAAGTCTATTAAATCTACAAGATTAATCCATCTGTTGATCCATTCATCTGTCAAGAGATCCCCTCTACAATGTTCTCTCTGTAACACATTGCTTACTTAAATGCAGAACAGTATAAAAATCAATACTTAATCCATATTTTTGCTGCATACAATCTGAAGATTTACCAATGTTTATTAAAGGTAGTTTTCAATTGTCTGCCGTTTCTCAAATGTATAAGATTTGTTAATTTTAAAAGTTAACATCCCTGATATTCAATTTTTAGCCATTTGACTATTTTTGGCAATAAGTAAGTATTTTAGCTGTTAAGAATTCAAAATCAATTTTTTATGGTCAGATGCTACTGCTTCTCCAATTGACCAAGAAACATTTTTTTTTGTCTTTTAGCATCTCATATTTAATTCCCCTGTTTCTGCATATTAATTCAAATCCTTCACCAGTCATACAACTAAATATCACTCCTCATTTTGTTACATCTGTTGAAGGTAAGGTAGTCCCCTATGCAAGCACCAGTTGTTTCCGACTCCGGGGTGACATTGTTTTCATAACGTTTTCATGGTAGACTTTTTTTACGGGGTGGTTTGCCATTGCCTTCCCCGGTCATCTACACTTTCCCCCCAGCAAGCTGGGTACTCATTTTACCAACCTCGGAAGGATGGAAGGCTGAGTCTACCTGAGTCGGCTACCTGAAACCAGCTTCTGCTGGGATTGAACTCAAGTCGTGAGCAAAGAGTTCAGACTGCAGTACTGCAGCTTTACCACTCTGCGCCACGGGGCTCTTTACATCTGTTAGGGATGGCCTTTAACAAACAATGGGAAAGAGATGACAAGAGACCTTTGACTTAGTTCCTTGTGCATATTAGCATTTCAAATTCTGTTAGGTAAATACACAATTGGTGTTTTAGTCATTTTAAAACAGTATAGTTTCACAGTCAAGATTATTGAAACCAATCTGAATTAACATTTTTTTTCTCCATCTGATTCTCTAAGGAGATACATTAAGTAGTACATCTATAGTACATCTAAGGAGATACATTAAGTAGTACATCTATAAGCCTAGTAAATCATTGCCAATCCATGTGTCCTATGGAGAGGCAATTTTAAATTCTGCAATTATAAATAAATGACCTCAATGAAAAACTGAATGGACTAATTAGTTTACTTAATTTATTGCATGATGTTGAACATATGAACATATGAAGCTGCCTTATACTGAATCAGACCCTTGGTCCATCAAAGTCAGTATTGTCTTCTCAGACTGGCAGCGGCTCTCCAGGGTCTCAAGCTGAGGTTTTTCACATCTATTTGCCTGGACCCTTTTTAGTTGGAGATGCCGGGGATTGAACCTGGGACCTTCTGCTTCCCAAGCAGATGCTCTACCACTGAGCCACCGTCCCTCTCCTAAATATTAAGACACTTGTCCTGACCTGGAGGGCCTAGGCTAGCCTGATTTCATCAGCTCTTGGAAGCTAAGCAGTGTCAATCCTAATTAGTACTTGGATTGCTACATGGAGGCAGGCAATGGCAAACTACCTCTGCTAATCTCTTGTCTTGAAAACCCTATGGGGTCACCAAAAATGAGCTGCAACTTGACGATACATTATACACACATTTCAGTTAAAAAACTGGAATACAATAAATACTTGCTGCATGTCACTTTCTGGTTCAATTTCTCACAAACGCTTTACAACTTCATTGGCTTCTGTTGGCAGAGTGTTTAGTGGCTGCAAACACCTTAAGGATAAAACACAACAATAACATCAGAGCAGAACACATTTTGGAATATGTAAATTAAATCTTCATGAATGGGTAGGATGATAGTGTTTTAACCTTAAGGTGTGTGAAACCTTCAAAAACGTTCAGTTGCCTTCAGAGGCCAAAGTGGCTGAAAGAGTCTGTATGAAAGGGACCTTGGAATACCAAGCAAGGTACACCAGTGGAATTTAGAATTCTTTTGTTCTAAGCAGTATTGTAGGGTACTCATATTTTACAGAACCTCTTATAAATGTGTCTTAATTTAGCTTTTTGAAAATATCTTTAAAGATTTAGACTCTTTCTTCTTTCTATTTTGTTTTAGTAGTTATCTTAATTCTTAGTTTCTTAACTAAATAAATGTAGAAAATTCTTTTGCTAACTTTTTAGAGTTTGAGCAAGTATCATCGGTACATTTTCAAACACATCTTCAGTGGTACTATCATTTTTCAGCTGACCAGCCTTCTAAATCAAGATGATGGTAACGAGGACCAAGTCTTAAACATCTGTCTAGAGCTGTCTAGAAGCTTATCTACAGCTGAACTTGCAGGTTTATCAGTTAACCGGATATGAGGACACTGCCTGCCTCTGAGCATCTACAGAGTGAACTTTTGAAATTTTTCAGAACTTCCTTCCTGCCTCTCCTCTCTTTGAATTCTTCTTTGATCAAAATGGAATTGATTAGAAACTGACTCCAACTTCACTAAAAAAGAGGAAAATAAACTGTAGAATTTCAGGTGCAAATTGTGTAAAGAGGAATTTAGAGAATTTCTCTTAACAATGCCCGTTTTAAGACACCTTCTGCTTATTTTTTGTATACAACTAGAAAGAAAAAAAATAGAAATTATTAATTCAAAGTCTGCTTTCAAAACTGCAGTCTCAAATTCTCCTCACCATTATTCTACAGAAATAAATTTGTTTATAATGTATGTTTCAGCCCATATTGATGGTACTATAGTGTAAGTCAAATAATTTAGATTCCTAGAAGAAAAGAAGAAAGCCACCTGAACTCTGATTATTCTTGTTCCCTTCATACTTTTATTATTACTTGGCACTGAAATGGATAAACTTATTTGTAACTGAAACATTTTTTTTTTTCTGCCAGTAAACACTTAGGGCGTTTTCGCACAGGGCTTACCCCGGAGCGACGTCCCTCTTCACCATGCAGCATCTGCGCGGATTTCGCACCAACTGCTCCGCAGAACCCGGAAGAGTTTGAGCAAGTATCATCGGTACATGATACGAAGAGCTGTGGCTTTTGCGTCGCAAATGTAAAGTTGGTTTTTGGCAGTTTACATTTGCGACGCAAAAGCCGCGGCACTATGCGGCTCTTCCGGGGTCTGCGGAGCAGTTGTTGCGAAATCCGCACAGACGCTGCGCGGTGAAGAGGGACGTCGCTCCGGGGTAAGCTTTGTGCGAAAACGCCTTAGTTCTGACCTGGATAGTCCAGGCAAGCAGATCTCGTCAGATCTCAGAAGCTAAGCAGCATTGACCCTGGTTAGTACTTGGATGGGAGACCACCAAGGAATATCAGGGTTGGTACACAGAGGCAGGCAATGGCAAGCCACCTCTGAACTTCTCTTGCCTTGAAAGTTCTACAGGGTCACCATAAGTCACCTGTGACAATGGCCAAAAAAGAGACACTTTTTGAGGGGGGGAAATAAACAAGACATATTCTTTGAACTTCACCTATAACAGAGTATTTGAGACATGTTTACCAGGTCTTTGGCTGTAGTTCTCTGCATGGTAAATGTGTATGTGGACTCATACAATATGTTATACCAGTGTTCCTGCCTGACTCATTGGAGCCGTGTGGACTGAGCTTGGGCACTCAGAACAATGGGCAGTAGGATCCAAATCCCTGCTGCCCTGGTCCAGTCAGAGGCCCAGTTCTCCAGTCTTAGAGTTCAGCCATTACTATGCTATAATAAATAAAGAGTTATGATCACAGTAACCTCGTCTCCTTCTTGCGTTGAACCCACTATATTATAGTGGTGACGAAGATGGGATCCTGCGGAGTGAGCCCCGGAACACAGCACCGCACTGCGCATCACTGCTCCCAAACTGCCAGCCCCATGCATCACATTGCCACACCGGACAACATGGCTACCGCTCCAGGACTGCTTCCCGAGTACAACCCCACACACCCCTGAGAGGTGGGAATTGTGGGTAGAATAACTACAATACTATGTAGAGTTCTAGGAGATCAAGGGAGCCAAGAAGAAGGCGCTGCTGCTCAGCTCCTGTGGAATCGTCACCCTGGAGTTGGCCCAGGTCCTCATAGCACCCACCTCGCTCAAAGATGCAACTTTTGATCAGCTCATCATGGCGCTCACCAACCACTTCATGCCTCAACCCACCAGCCTGGCCTACCGTTTTCACTTCTTTGAGCGGAACCAGCAGTCCAACGAGCCGGCAGGGGACTATATCACTGCCCTGCACAAGCTGGCTCTCCAATGCGACTTTCCCCGTCTGGGAGAGGCTTTGCTCAATCATTTTGTCTTCGATCTGCGAGACAAAAAGCTGCATTGGAAGGTCATTGGCCAGGAGGATACCACCCTCAAGAAGGCAGTATGCGAGGCCACAGCCTATGAGAAATCCCGGAGGGATTGACTAACAATCACAGTGCATCGGGCTGCCACATTGTTTGCTTCCAAGGACTCCTATGGTGATGATGCTCTCAAGCTGCACCGTGTGGCCCCGAGATGCCCGCCACCATGTGCAACACAGACTGCACTGGCCCGAGCTTGTGCATGCTGTGGGGAGCCACACAAGCACCTCTCGTGCAAATTTAGGGATGCTGTCTGCCACCTGTACAGAAAGACGGGCCAAGTTTACAGGTCCAAAGTGACTCACCATATTTTGGGGGGAGCGATCTGGTAACAAAATGGCCAACGCCACGAGGCCATCATAGTCAAGGAGCTTCACTCTTTCACCACGTCTGCTGGCCAGGTATGCCAGCTATCTATGCTCTCACTGGACAAACTTAAGACCACCGTGTTCATAGAGGGTGCTCCATGCAAGATGGAGATAGACTCAGGAGCCACCTTCACTGTAATATTGCTCCAAACCCTCCAACAGCTATGCCACGGGGGGGGCACTTGTACCCCTCCCCCGTGATCATTCGTGACTTTCAGAAACAGGAAGTTGCAGTTAATGGGGTTGGGTTTGTCAGGGTGAAATATGGGCAGTACAAGGGAACCCTGCCCTTGCTAGTCGTCACCGGGGCCCTTTCTAGCTTTTTGGGCTGGTCATGGTTTGATCCCCTAGGGATCCAAGTGATGGGCATCCACCAGGCCTGCACAAGCATGGACTTTCAGAGGGTCTGTGCGAAGTTTCCATCCATCTTCAATGGGACTCTGGGAACTTACACAGGTCCCCCCGTATCCTTGGAGCTCAAGCCCATTGTGCAGCCCATAAGGCGAAAGGCCAGACGTGTTCCCTTCACCTCAAAACTGAAAACCGAGGAGGCACTTGACCACCTGGTCACCAACGCATGTTTGGAAACCCCCATCATCACTGGTGGGGGTCAAAAGTTTCAGGAAATTGGACTTGACCCAGGCTTACCAACAACTTCCCATCAACAATGCCACGGTTGAAGCCCAAATTATTGTCACCCACAGAGGTGCTTTCAGAGTCAAGTGCCTCCAATTTGGGGTCAGTGTGGCCCCGGGGATCTTTTACAACTTAATGGTCTCTCTTTTAAAAGGCATCCCCGGGGTCCAGCCGTTCGTCGACAATGCGCTGATCACCACAGCCACCAAGGAAGAGTTTGCCTTCCATCTCTGCAGGGTACTCCAATGCTTTGACTCATCCGGACTGAAGGTAAAGAAGGAAAAGTGCATGCTGGGGGTCCCAGAAATTGCTATACGGTAGATCTACCCAGCATAAGCAAAGTCTGGGCCATCTGCGATGCTCTGCCCCCCACCAATAAAGCAGAACTTCAGACATTTCTCAGTCTCTTTAACTTCTACCATATGTCCCCCCCCCCCCAAGGTTGCTATAGCCAAGCCCCTCCACCGGCTACTGGACAAACTGGAACCCTAGGTTTGGGGTTGCCAGCAAGCCGCCGCTTTTCTAGCGGTAAAGGACCTCCTCACCTCCAACAGCTTGCTGACACATTTTGATGAGCGGTTCCCTGTAATTCTGGTGCGTGATACCTCACCTTATGGGATCAAGGCTGCCTTGGCCTATCAGCTACCGGCCAGCCAGGAGGTTCCAGTGGCCTACTGTTCTCGGACTGCATAGCCTGCGGAGCGCAACTACACGCAAATAGACAAAGAGGGCCTGGCCATAATAGCAAGGGTACAGTTGTTCCATGACTACCTTTATGGCCGGCCCTTCATGATCCTGACGGACCACAAGCCACTGCTCTGCCTGATCGCCCCCGACCGCCGGGTGCCTCAGATGCTCTCACTCCTTGTTCTCTGTTGGTCTATCTTCCTGTTCAGGTACCAGTATGCCCTCCACTACCAGCCAGGGAAGGCAATGGGTCACTCGGATGCTCTGAACCACCTGCTGCTCCCGTTGGAAGATCCAGATCCGGCTCACCAAATCCTTTTGTTTGAGACCCTCCTGGACCACCCCCTACATACCAAGGGCATTGCCCACCTATCCTCCAAGGATTGGGTCCTCCAAGGATTTTACAGCTTATGCATCCCGCCAGGACAAACTATCAGTCCACAAGGGGTCCACAAGGGGTGCCTGCTGTGGGGTAGTAGGGTGGTGGTGCCCCCAGCTTTGTGCCAGAGAGTTTTAACAGTGCTGCATGAGATGCATCTGGGGATTGCAAGAATGAAAGCACTCACCACAGCTACGTGTGGTGGTCCAGAATCGATGACGCAATCAAGTCCTGGGTCACCTGTTGCCAGCCCTGCCAGGAGACCAGACCAGCACCACCCCATGCTATGGCACATCACTGGGAGTCCACCCGAACCCCCTGGTCCCACCTGCATTTGGACTTTGCAGAGCCCTTTCAAGGATAAATTTTCTTTGTTGTGGTGCAGGGGTGGCCAATAATAATAATAATAATAATAATAATGATAATAATAAATTTTATTTGTATCCCGCCCTCCCCGCCTAGGCGGCTCAGGGCGGCTAACAACATTTTATGCATACAATAATAAATAAAAACTTTGAATTTAACAATAGAACTTAAAACATTATAAAAACCAGTTAATATATTTAAAAATTCATAGTTTAAATTAAGTTAATCTGGCAGCAATGATGGCATTCTGACGCTGATTCTGCCAGTTTAAATAATTCCATGCTAGTGTAGGTCCTTAAAACAGGACCGTGCTGGCGGGTCCTTAATTCACAACGATTTGGCAGTCGGTGTATGCTCGTTTGAAGAGTCTTGCAGGCCCTGTGGAACTGATCAAGGTTCCGCAGGGCCCGTACCTCCTCTGGAAGCTGATTCCATAGGGCAGGGGCCGCAACTGAAAAGGCCCGTGCTCTGGTATTCTGGAGCTTGACCTCTCTCGGCCCAGGGATAGTCATTTTATTTTTTCCGACTGACCTCAGTGCCCTCTGGGGTTCATATGGGGAGAGACGGTCCCTCAGGTAGGCTGGTCCTCGGCCATACAAGGCTTTAAAGGTAATGACCAACACTTTGTACTGGACTCGGTATGTAATTGGCAGCCAGTGCAGTCCGCGCAGCCCCGGCCGTATGTGCTCCCATTTCGGGAGCCCTAGTAATAGCCTGGCCGCCGCGTTCTGCACCAGCTGCAACCTCCGGGTCCGACACAAAGGTAGCCCCAAGTAGAGTGCATTAAAGTAGTCCAATCTTGAGGTGACCGTAGCATGGATCACTGTTGCGAGGTCGCGATGCTCCAGGAAAGTGGCCAACTGCCTTGCCCGCTTCAGGTGGAAGAATGCTGACTTGGCAGTGGCTGCTATCTGGGCCTCCATTGATAATGAAGGCTCCAGTAAAACACCCAGACTCTTTACCTGGCGTGCTGGTTTCAATGACGCGCCATCGAAGGCTGGGAGAGCTATTTCCCCTCCTAGAGTGCCGCGACCCACACAAAGGACCTCTGTCTTCGCTGGATTCAACTTCAGCCCACTCAACCTGAGCCACGTCGCAACAGCCTGTAAAGCCCGATCCAGGTTCCCTGGGGCGGTCGTCCATTAGTAGATAGAGCTGGGTGTCATCTGCGTATTGATGGCAACCCAGCCCAAACCTCCGGGCAATCTGGGCAAGGGGGCGCATATAGATGTTAAACAACATTGGGGAGAGAACAGCCCCCTGAGGCACACCACAATCTAGTGTGTGTCTCTGGGATCGCTCCCCCCCCCAATAGCCACCCTTTGTCCCTGACCTGAGAGGAAGGAGGAGAGCCATTGCAAGGCCAACCCCCCAACCCCAATATCGGCGAGGCGGCACATTAGCAACTGATGGTCGACTGTGTCAAATGCCACCGACAGGTCTAATAACATCAGTACCGCAACAGCGCCACGATCCAGTTGTCGCTGGAGGTCATCCACCAAGGCGACCAGCACCGTCTCCGCCCCATGTCCTGGTCGGAAACCAGACTGGCACGGGTCAAGAACGGAAGCGTCATCTAGAAACCTCTGTAGCTGCAACGTCACTGCCCTCTCAATAATTTTACCTAAAAATGGTAAATTAGACACCGGACGGTAATTCGCCAATTCGGCCGGGTCTGCCGTACATTTTTTTAAGAGAGGGCGGACCAATGCCTCCTTCAGAGGTGTTGGAAAATGCCCCTCTGCGAGGGATCTATTTATGATGTCCCGTAAAGGACATCTAAGGTCCCTCTGGCAAGATTTAATCAGCCAAGAGGGGCAAGGGTTCAAATCACATGTTGTTGGGCGAGCAGCAGAGAGGATCCCATCGACTTCCTCCAGGTTGAGTGGGTCGAAGTGATCCAGTAGCAAACCCGAAGACAGGCACGGAGCCTCAATTTCACTCACTGTATCTAAAGTGGTAGGCAGGTCTTGGTGGAGCAATGAGATTTTATCTGCAAAGTATTTCGCAAATGCCTCACAGCCAATCTCCAGTTCTCTAATATTTGGTTTGCCTTATGGCAATGTTATAAGGTCTCCAATTATTCTAAACAATTGTGCTGGGCGCGAGTTTGCAGATGCAATCTTGGTTGCAAAGTAGTTCTTCTTTGCAACCTTGACTGCCATCTCATAAGACTTCATAAACGTTCTGTAGGATGTTCTCATTGCTTCGTCCCGAGTATGTCTCCACTGCCTCTCTAGTCGTCTGAGCCCTTGTTTCAGCTGGCGCAATTCCAAGGTGTACCATGGGGCCAGCCTCACACGATTGGCCATGCTGGCTGGGGCTGATGGGAGTTGTAGGCAAAAAACATCTGCAGAGCTACCATTGTCCACCCCTGTTATGGTGGACTCCCACTCCAAAAGGCTGGAAGTAGTCCCCGTGGCAACCACCTCTTCCCGGGCGGCCATCAGTACCCTCCACAGAACCTTTGCAACCCACAGCCTGCTGGATACCCTCGTTTCCAACAACGGGACTGCTTTTACGTCAAAGGAGTTCCAGGACTTTTGTGTTAAGAACTTAATATATCAGGTCTGTGCCATTCCACCTGGCTATGAATGGCCAGGAGGAGCGAATGGTGCAGATCACTAAGAAATCCCTCTGCTGCTTCGTACAGGAGGACTGGGTGGCCCACCTCGCAGAGTTTCTCATGGGCCAGCACACCATCCCTTCACCGCCACAGGCCGCAGTCTGGTGGAACTCCTAATGGGCCAGCGGGTGTCCACTCTCCTGGACCGGCTGCACCCAGACTGAACCTTGGACTTACAAGAGTTTCTGGAAGTACTCCAGGCACCTCATGGATTTGACCTGGGGGGCTTAGTGTATGCCAAGAACTTTGCAGGCGGCCTGGCCTGGGTTCCGGAAGGTTTGCCAAGGTTCTGGGGTCAGTCTCCTATGAGGTGACCACGGAAGACAGGTTCACGCTCCGCAGGCACATCAACCAACTGAGGTCCCGGGCCGTTGCGGAAGATAAGGGTGATGACTGCAACCCTGCCGACCAGCCAGCCACTTCACCACCTGAACCAACAGAGCTGGCCATATCCAAAGCCGCAGTTCCCGCTCCACCAGCCAGATCAGTGGCCATCGAGGATCGCTCTACACCGGCTGAAACACAAGCTTCGCCTGCCCCACTGCTAGCCACACATGAAGCCATGGGCTCAGAACAAGCTCCTGCTGCTGCTCCACTGACTCCAGCCCCCAGGCGATCTACACGGGAGCACCGTAAGCCTGATTACCTAAGGGACTATGTTTGCTAGGGCTTGTGGACTAGGGCGGAGGGATGTTGTGTATGTTGACTCATACAATACGTTATACCAGTGTTCCTGCCTGTCTCATTGGAGCCGTGTGGACTGAGCTTGGGCACTCAGAACAATGGGCAGTAGGATCCAAATCCGTGCTGCCCTGGTCCAGTCAGAGGCCTCCTGCTGGTTCAAATGATCCGATGGTGTTCTAGCGCAGGAACCTTGAACTGTATATAGTTGGCCCCATTGGCCCAATTCTCCAGTTTTAGAATTCAGTCATTACTATGCTGTACTAAATAAAGAGAGCTATGATCATGGCAACCTTGTCTCCTTCTTGTGTTGAACCCACTATTTTATAGTAAACTTCATTGAACTCATGGATTTCCTTTTACCAAGAAGAGCATTGCATCTCTGTTTTTGATTTATCACCCCCGTTTGATTCCAAGGGAGTTTACTGGCCAAGCAAAGTCTGTTAGTTCCTTGAGTTTATCGTGCCCAATTTACAGCTATCTCTAGTAACCTATGCCTGCCAAGCATGATTCATTATTACTACTGCGAATGGCCTCACAGCCTTTTAAAGCAAGATACCAGCTGCTGAGGCTTTTGAAATCCCCAGACAGAAGCAGTAAGCTCATTATAGTAAATTGTGGATGATACTTAAGAGGATGTTCATGAAATCAAGAGAGAAAAGAAAAGCTGAGCATGCTGGTAGGCAGTGATATTTTTACAGCAAAATGGGATTGACAAGAAAGTTCTCAACTTTATAAACCTTGCACAGACGTTCTTAAAATGGTGGCTGGTTTCAACTCATTTTTAGCATTGGAAGCCATTGACAGATCGTTGTCGCTGCTGGCTTTAAGAACATTTTAAACACAGAGATTTGCATTGCTGTTCTTGATTGCATTCACCCTGAGCTGAATATTGACTCACAAAACAATTACAGCATGAGACGAGGATATCCGGAGGTGGCTAAAAATATTTAATAAATTCCTTGTGTTCAAATCCAGCTCCAATAGGGTTGCTAAGCACAGCATGGAAACTAGCAAAAGTGTTGGTGGTAGGGACACTGAAGGGGGGGAGGGGAGTTACATCACTTCTGGGCAGCCCCATAGCCAGGAATTTTTCTTGGGGGGCTAGCAGGGGGCAGTATAGGACAGTTCTGGATGCTTACTTCCTAGGCCTGAAGTTCTCTCAGAATTGCAACTGATTTCCAGACTACAGATTTCAGTTCCTCTGGAGAAAATGGCAGCTTCAGAGGGCAAAATCATTGGTATACCATAGGCTCTAGTTGAAATTTTCCCACATATTCCCCATTCCAAAAGCATTGCCCCCAAAATCTCCAGGAATTTACCAATTTGGCAACTCTGCCATGAATTCCTGGATAAGCTGTTTTTCTTTTTGGGGGTGGAGGACTAATACTAAGTAGCATGTGTACCCACATGCAGGCAGGAGAACATTTCCATGCATACTTATTTGACTAAAAAGGGGAAAACAATTCTATTCTATTCTATTTATTGTATTTTATTTAGATATCTATAGCTGAGATGCAGTTAGACTCAGGAATCTCTCAGCTTCACACCCTTATTATGACATTGAACAATCAAATCAACAGAATTTTAGTTTTATGAAAAAAGAGCTATCAGAAAATGTGTACGCCACCTCTTCAGACATTCTGAAGTTGAGCTTGAGCAGTATACCAGTATAATGTGTCAAATAGAATCTGGGAAACCCATGTTCAAATCCCCACTCGGATATGAGGCTTGTTTGGGGACCTTGTGTTATTCAAACTGGCAGTCTCCTGTTTCATTGGGGGATTTTTTTCTTAATTGGAGACAGCAAGAGGGGGGTAACTGGGATCTCCAGCAATGTATACCGGGATTTTCTCTTAGAGAACTCTCAAAAATGAACCGATCAGGTGTTCAAGTGAAAGTTGGTTTTATTGCAAAACAATAAAGAGCGAAACATGCAAAAAACACACTTAAAATACACAAGCTAGCTAAGAGGAAATCAGAGGAGCAGGGAGGGCAAGGGAGTTTCAAAGAGGTAATATTTACCAGTCTAGGAGATCAAGATCGGAAGAGAAACAGCCAGTATTTCACAAAGACAGAGGGACCCAAACACAAGTGAGGGTGTGCTGTTTGGTGCTGAGAACACATATACATTGCTGTGGTGCAGGGAGTTGTACTTATAGGGCAAAATGCTTCCTGAGGGCATGCTGGCATGTTTGCCCCATAGCAATGGCTTGATGGTCTTCCCAGAGATCTTGGGAAACCTTGATGAGATGACCCATAGGTGTGAATGTTCCTTGATGTCCCTTTGAGTATCAGGCAGGAAGAATTCCAGATGTTATGAATAATATTAATTTAAATATTGCTGAATTGGGGGAAAAGGGATCATGGGGAAGCATGACCAGAAGGGTGGAGGTTAGTTATACTTCCTTGGGAAATCCATTGTCCTGATGATGCATCTCCCTTCAGGGCGGGGTGGAGGATGTCAGGTGGTCAGTCACAGTGGTTCACCTCCCCAAATAGTTCTTACCTGGTCAGTATCCATTTTGTGTGTTTCAGCTAATTCAGTTGCCATGTCTAAGCCAGGCAGTGCCCTGCACATATGATTTAGGGGTGATGTTTTTAAGAAGGGTGTTTATCTTTCTAAGTGCAAACTGCACCCTCTGCAGGAGGAGGGTCTGACTGCTAACAATCACACCAGCCAAATTATCTCTCTCTTTCTCACTCACTCACTCTCACTCACTCACTCTGCACCTCTTCTACCTTAGAGATTTGTTCTGAGGCTAAAATTGGGAAGGACAGATCACTCCCTTGAGAGTGCAACAAGGGTAGGAGAAAAATGCACTTGATATCAACTACTGTATATACGTGGCAGAATATATGTATGTTTTCCCTTCCATGCGGAAAGCAGGCTTCCAAATAAGCTTAAAATCATAATTAATTGAAATGCAGTAAATGCAATAAGACAGCTTCTTGTGTATTTTGATCAGTGCACATGGATGGAGAGCCTGGAAATTCTGTATTAGCAACCATTTCTCTGTAAAGGGACCATACTCTTGACCAATTTCTAGGAATAGTTTCAAATTTTGTATCTCTGAAGTTTCAATTTCCAAAGCCCCTCTGTTGATGTTGCATTTCTCTTTTGCAAATTGAACTTGCCAGTCTTCATTTTGGGGCCATTTTAGTGCTGCGTGTCACTAAAACAGCTTCATATGCATATTATACATATTAATGATGCACATTTGCATGCAAATACCATATAAATTGCATATAAAAGCGGTATGAGTGTACAGGTTGAGTCTGTGAAATGAACAGCAAAATGTAGAGCACTGAAACAACATGGACAAAACTACCATATAAAAAGAAAAAATAGGAAACGTTAACTTATGCTTACCAGTTAGTTTAGAAAGTCTATAGCACTCCTAATTCCAATCTCCCCATCACTTCCATGAATGGCCTTTCACTGGCTCTGTTAAACCCTTGCTACTACTGTCATAGGCTTCTTGATTGCCAGGGACTGGTGGGGAATTCCCAACCCTCAGCCCCAATCTTTCACTCTTGATAAACTGAGGATCCAGAAACAAAATGGGGTTTATAGTGATACTCTAGAAATGTCCCCAATTTCTATCATCCTTAGCATAGAGCAAAGGTGGCCAAACTGTGGCTCGGGAGCCACATGTTGCTCTTTCACACATATTGTGTGGCTCTTGAAGCTCCCACCCCCTCAGCTGCCTTGGAAAAGGCAGTTCTCTCTTTAAATTACTTTGCCAAGCCAGCCAGCGGCTTGGAGAATGCATTTAAAGTTAAAATTGCTTTCTTTCCACCTCTCCCTCCTCCCTTCTATTTTCCTTCCTTCCTTCCTTCCTTCCTTCCTTCCTTCCTTCCTTCCTTCCTTCCTTCCTTCCTTCCTTCCTTCCTTCCTTCCTTCCTTCCTTCCTTCCTTCCTTCCTTCCTTCCTGTCTTGTGGCTGTCAAATATTTGACATTCATGTCTTGTGGCTGTCAAACATCTGATGTTTATTCTATGTGGCTCTTACGTTAAGCAAGTTTGGCCACTCTGGCCATAGAGAGTGGGGAAATTCCTAGAGTATCAGCCATAAATGATGTCATATCTTCCCAAAACTCCACCCTTCCTAGGCCCCATGTCCCAAATCTCCTGATATTTTCTTAGGCAGTATTAGGAGCCCTGTACTGCCAGCCTGTTCAGGACCAAACCAAGACCTCATCATAAGTCCTTCCTGCCACCACCACATATGGGTCCGTAGTAAGGGGACAGTAGCAAAGACTCACAGCAGCAGTCAAAAAGGTACTTATTTCAAACAGGACCTAACTCTGGAGGTTAAGTTTTTACATTTACATCTTAACTTCTGTGCCAATGAAATCCCACGCTGAACTCTGCAGTGTAGAAACAGCTGCAGAATACCAGTTAAAGATAAATTCTGCTGCTAGTTTGTCTAAATCCCGGCACACATCAAAATGTACTTTGCATACTTAGATTCTTGTTCTGGCAACTTTCCCTGAACCTCATCTGAATCTACCTGCATATACGATGACAACACATTGTGTAGCCATTCCTTTCATGCTGCTATTTTGATGATAATACATTCCTGTGTCCTAATGGTGGGGAGAAAGTCTAATTATATTTGCATTTCAATGGATAGGTCCCCTAGTGTCTTTCAAGGCAGCGTCTGCGGGGTTAGAATTGCATTTTTCTCAGACTGCAAAACACAAACATGAACTTGACTTGGAATGTTCTCTTCACCCACAGTTCAATTCCCCATCATTCCCTATGGGAATCGTTCATGGAGGTGCATGATGGCTCTGGGGGTGGGGCTTCCCCCGCCGGCCAGATGGCTGGGGGCGGGGGAAGCCTGTAAAACTGGGGGATCCCCCTCTGGGACCTGGGGATTGGGAAGCCTAGTCCCCAAACTGACTTTCTACGCTAAAACCATCGAATCATAGAGTCATAAAGTTGGTGTCTCCGATTCTCGGATTCTAGTGTAGAAAGTCAGTTTGGGGACAGAGTTAAACCAAGATTAAAGCTCTAGTGCGAAATTGGCCACCCTTTCTGAAGTGCTACCATGAGCTCAGCCAACAATGAGCTCTTTTGATTATAGTGGCTCCGTCTGGACAAATAACATGATGGCCAAGGTAAAACCAGCCACAGTGGTTCTTTCACAGTCATATACCCAAGGCCAAACTTGAATTGAACATATGGACATATGAAGCTGCCTTATACTGAATCAGACCCTTGGTCCATCAAAGTCAGTATTGTCTTCTCAGACTGGCAGCGGCTCTCCAGAGTCTCAAGCTGAGGATTTTCACGCCTATTTGCCTGGACCCTTTTTTGGAGATGCCAGGGATTGAACCTGGGACCTTCTGCTTCCCAAGCAGATGCTCTACCACTGAGCCACCGTTCCATCCCCAATTACTTTAGGAAGCATGGTGCTAAATTTATATAATAAGGACAGAATAAAGACTTGCCCAGAAATTTTATTTGGATTTTATCTAGATCATTCTATGTATTTAAAATGATGTTTGGGTTCTTTACTGGTGTTACATCACATGCAAGAGATTATTGCATCCTGATGACATTTATATAGGGGTTTTATTTATTTATTGATTGATTAACATAGGCCGTTTTCCCACTGACCTTACTCCGGAGCAACGTCCCTCTTCACCGCGCAGTGTCTGCACGGATTTCCCACCAACTGCTGCGCACAACCAGGAAGAGCCACGGCTTTTGCGTCGCAGATGTAAACTGGTTTTTAGTAGTTTACATCTGCGACGCAAAAGCCGCGGCACTTCCTGGTTGTGCGCAGCAGTTGGTGGGAAATCCGCGCAGACGCTGCGTGGTGAAGAGGAACGTTGCTCTGGAGTAAGGTCAGTGGGAAAACGGCCATAGTTTATACCCTGCCTTTCTCCTCAGTGGGAACCCAAAGTGGCTTCCATCGTCCTTGTCTCCTCCACTTTATCCTTCACAACAACCCTGTGAGATAGATGAGGCTGAGTGTGTATAACTGGCCCACAGTCACCCAGCAAGCTTTCATGGCAGGGTAGGGACTTGGATCTGGGTCTCCCAGATCTTAGTCTGACATGTACACCACTACACTATACTGGCTCTTCCATGGAAACCAGATTCCTCCTATGATTTTATTTGTTTCCCAATCAGTTGAGATAAAATTCTTCAGGACTGTACCTCACCCGGTGGAACCCCCTGCCAAACTACATGCAGAGAGGAAAAGATTCCCATTCTAGAAGCCAGTGTAATTTTCTGTTGCCAAACCAATACACAAAGCCACAAGAATGAGTTTTCCCTTCATACTTTCCCCTCACTGGGATCATGATTCAAATAGGAATGGAGTAGTCCTATCAACTCTGGATTGGGAAGCTCCTAGAGATTGGGGGGACAGAGCCCGGGGAAGGCAGAGTTTGGAGAGGGAAGGGACCTCAGTAAAGTAAAATGTCATGGAATTTACTCTGCAAAGCAGACGTTTTGTCCAGGGGAACTGATCTCTGTTCTGTAGAGCTCAGTTGTAGTTCCAGGAAATGTCCAGGTTCCACCTGGAGGTTAGTAGTAAAAACAGTGGACCCATCTGGAGGTTGGCAATTCTCAAATGGATTCTACTTACTTGTAACAACAACGGGGCTAAAATCAACATCAACATCCATGTGTGCCACACAAGCACACACATGAAACTTGCAGTAGGTTTAGACATTTCAGAATGTCAGGTTTTTTCCATCCACAGCATGCCTAACCAAACCCTTGAAAAGCAGGAACGAGTCAACTAAGAAAAACTGATAGCAGAGGAAAGTAGCTAGAGCTGACCAATTAATTTAGCCGCAGAAGTCAGAGGAAATTTCATTTGGCTGAAGATCTCCAAGAGACAGAGATTGGTTCACCTGAAGAAAATGACCACTTCGGAAAGTGGACTCTATAGCATTATACCCCACTGAAATACCTTCTCTCCCCAAACCCTACTCTCCTCAGGCTCCACCTCCAAAATCACCAGGTATTTCCCAAACTGGAACTGGCAACCCTATTCATCCAGCTTGATGACATCCTGAATACACATGCCTAAAAAAGAAATCCAGGATAAAATAAATGTGTAGTTTAGGGGGAATTGTTGTTTCAAATTCCTGTGTTTTTTTAAAAACAATTCTAACATAAATACACGTTTAAAAAATCCCTGCTGACCCCTTTCTACTTATTGCAGGGGTAGGGAATGTCAGGCCCGAGGGCCGTTTATGGCGCTCAAGATCGCTTGGTCTGGTCCTCAGGGATTGCTGGACCAAGCCTCTCCACCTCTGTCTCCTCCTCCTCTCTTGTGGGCATTGTGAAGGACTGCTGCTGGGGTATATGGTGCCTTTAAAGGTCTGCTGGGAGCAGCTGCAGTTTTTGCAAGAAGGGAGGGAGGGAGGGCTGGCAGAGGTGGGGGATGGGAGCCAGCTACCACCAGTTCAATTTGCACGTGATTATCCCAGATGGTGTGGCCTAATATGCTAATAAATGTGTGATCTAATATGCTAATATTAGGGGGATGTGGTCTAATATGCCTGGACCTAGGCATTTGCCTAGGGCAGCAGGCCGGGGTGTGGGTGTGTGCTGAATTAGGCTCAAATAGAAAAATAATTATTTGCATTAATTTTGCCGGCCTGAATCGTTCTCCCTCAGCGGAGCACTGTTTTTAAGTTGATAATTTTGTATGGCCCACGAATGATGTTATAAATATCCAAATGGCTAAGTTACACCTTTGATGTTAACTAAAATACAAGAATATGGGGAGTTAATAGAGATAATAAGCTTCAGTAGGGGAAACGAAGTTTTTATTGGATGCCCACCACTTCAACCAAAGTCCTTGTGCTATAGCTCTATTTTACAGGCCCTGTAGAATGGTTATAAGTTCCACAGGACCCTGATTTCAGATGGGAGTACGTTCCACAAAACCAATGCCAGGGCAGAAAAAGCCTTGACCCTTGTCGACGCTAAGCAAACATCCCTTGGGCCAGGGAAAACCAGTAAGTCTTGATCCACAGAGCACAAGGCTCTCCAGGGCACATATAGGTATGTCTGTCCCAGGCCTCACATGGCTTTAAAGGTCAATAACAATATCTTGAAGTGGGTCCAGTACTCAATCAGTAGCCAGTGCAGTTGGTGTAGTGCTGGCTGAATGTATGCCTGCACAGGTGATGCAGTCAGCATACACACTGCCACATTTTGGACTAGCTGGAGTTCCAGATCAGCTGCAAGGGCAAGCCTGCATAAGGTGAGTTACAGTAATCAAGCTTGGAAGTGACCATTGCACGGGTCACTGTAGCCAAGTATAGGGGGGAGAGGTAAGGAGCCAGCTGCCTGATCTTCTAAAGATGACAAAAGGCAGACCAGGGCCTCAATAGAAAGCAAGGCATCCAGGACCACCTCCAGGTTTCTCGCCTTCTGGGCTGGCACAAGTGCTGCACCATCCAAGGTAGGTAGCCTGATTCCTGATTGAACTCTCCGTTGGCTCAGGTACAGGACCTCCATCTTTGTTGGATTAAGTTTTGACTGACTGCTACAACCACACAGTCATGGCCTCCAAGGCCTTGGTCAGAATATCTGGGGCAGAAAGCAGGCAGCCATACATCAACAGATAGAGCTGGGGGGTCATCCACATACTGGTGACAACCCAGCCCAACCCCCTGGACAACTGGGCATGGGGGCGCATCTAGATGTTAAACAACATGGGTAAGAGAATTGCCCCCTGCAGCACCTCACACTCAAGTGAGTATTATGGGGAGGCTCTCTCACCAAATGCCACCTTCTGTCCCCAGTTGCAGTTGTAAGGCAGCCCCTGAACTCTTATAACAGCAATGTGGTGGGTCAGAAGATTGTAATCGACCATGCCAAATGCTGACATAATATCAAGAAATAACAGCAACACTGACCCACTCTTATCCAGGTGTCTCCAGAGGTAATCTGTGAAGGTGATTAGTGCAGTCCCATGGCCAGGGCAGAGACTGGACTGGACTGGGTCAGGAATATATGCATCATCCAGGAAGGCCTGGAATTGTTCAGCTGCTACTCTCTCAACTACCTGACCCAGAAACAGGAGATTTGAAACTGGGCAGTAGTTGGTCAGGACTGCAGAGTCCAGTGTTGGTTTCTTCAAGAGTAGACGAACCACTGCCTCCTTTAACCCCACTGGGAAAGTCCCTGAAGGAACCGACAAGCTGAGAATCTCTTCCAGGGAGGCTGAATACCATCCTCAGAGACTTTAACCAGTCAGAAAGGACACAGGTCAAAGAGCCAAGTAGTTGGCCTCACAGCTGCCAGAATCCTGTCAACATCTTCCTTAGATAGTTGGTTGAAATGGCCCAACACTGGACCAGAAGATGGGCCAGTTCACTTAATGTAATCTGAGAAGTGATATCACACTGGTGGCCAGCTGCCATTTTAAAATGTTATGTTTTCCCCACCACCACTCAGGAAATGCCAGGTGGGGGCAAGAGAGCCCCATGCCTGCCACAGGACTGGCAACCCTAGCTTCAGAAGACACCCATGAAGCATTGATTTTTGGTCTGCAGGAAGCACCTATTTGGAATTATAGCTAATCATAGGAAGATGCTTGAATTGGAATATGCCAACACTTTAGGATGGCTCCTCCCCCAGACAACAGTCATTTTGTGGGGGGTGTCTACTACCCTCCCACAAAATACCAGATGTGCCCACAAACTCAACAAGTTTGGGTACCCCTGCACTATGCCAGTTCCAGTGTCATCAAATAACAGCAATTTCTAGCACGAAGAACTATGTATAATGCTTCCTGAAGTGGAATTTACTAATCTGGGCCTGAGTTACTGACTCAATATCATTAACATGAACTAATGCTAATAAAGCTTGGCAATATAGTCAAACTGAAAGTCTTGTAACCTAGGGTTGACCGTTTCCTTGTGACCTTGGCCTTCTTATGTATAAAAGTACAATTTATATTTTTTTCTAAGGTCATTATTTCCTTCCCCAGACCTTATGGGTTTCCACAATGTGTTCTTGATGGGTGAAGTTCTAGTTTATCTGCTGAAGGCTTCTAGATTCTCAGAATGTTCCTTGATATGGTATCTATGACTATAAAGACATATGAACATATGAAGCTGCCTTATACTGAATCAGACCCTTGGTCCATCAAAGTCAGTATTGTCTACTCAGACTGGCAGCGGCTCTCCAGGGTCTCAAGCTGAGGTTTTTCACACCTATTTGCCTGGACCCTTTTTTGGAGATGCCAGGGATTGAACCTGGGACCTTCTGCTTCCCAAGCAGATGCTCTACCACTGAGCCACCGTCCCTCCCCAACTGCACCGTCCCTCCCTGACTCTATCACATAATATCCTTTCTTATGTATTGTATGAGTTTACTAGTGATTTGCTTCTGCTAGAATTGTGTTGGCCTTACGTCAGCCTTTTCAACTGAGCCTGTGGGTCCAGAGGGTATAAATTCTTAAAGATTTGTCTCCTCTAAGCTGGCCATCAAAAGCTTCATGTGAGACTTTAGTGACCAGTCTAGAATTTTCTGTATTTCTGAACCTCTTAGGTTCATACATGTGCACTAAGTCAAATATTGGGTTTTTATGAAATTATGATGTGCTGAATATGATATATACTGAATATTGAAATGTTATGTTTTCTTAAAGATTTATAATCGATGAATACTTTTCTGTCCTAAAAGTTTATAATGGGATAAACTGGTTTTGTGTCTCTCTCTACTAAATTCAGCCCCTTGCCAGTCTCCACTCAAGCTATAAAAGAACTCAAGGAAACTGAAGGCCCCAGGAATAGTCCTGGTTTCCAAAGTCCTTCAACACTTAAATACACTGGTATTCTATATCCTGGAAACTTCCTATAAATTCACAGAATCGTAGAGGAACTGTGTATCCCTAAACAGGATATCCATCCACTTGCCTGTCACAGATTTAATCTGTCTTGATCTAAACAGAACTGGACACTTAAAAAAAAAAAGTGCTTGAACAGTATAACTCTGTTTAAGATTGCATGGCCAGTGCTGTTTAGCAGGAACTGGAGTAGGGCATTTAGTGGGATATCTATGATATGGTCTGAAGCAAGAGATCTTTTAATCTAACCCAAATCACAGCTGAAGCTAAAAATGACACTCAGAACCTCTGGGGGGGAAAGGCATAATGTCGATTGAATAAATAAAATAATTGTCAGAGAGTCAGTATGCTACCAATGAAAGTCTGTGGTAGTCATGAAGAGCAGAAAACAGAGGTTTAAATGGCTCTCAGCCATTTAACCCCCTCCCCTTTCTGCTTTTCACATAAACTAGTGGCGACAAGCAGAAAGCGGTGTGGGGGGTGGAATGGCTTGGAGCCATTTATATCCATGCTTTCTGCTCCCTGCTGCTTTTCATGGGGAGAAGAAAGCAGGGGTTTAAATTTTAAACGGCTCACAAACTGATACAAACCCATTTGGTTTGTGAATCGGTGTATCAGTCTGTGGTTTGGTTTGTGGTTCAGCCACAAAACATGAACTGAACCAACCTAAAAATATTCAATGGGTCCTAGTTACTATTATTTAGGGGTTTTTATTGCACAGTTCCATCAAGGAGCTTGGGGTGGCATATCAAGGGCCTCCCTCCCATTTTCCTGTCCTCAGCCCATGGCGTAGGTTAGGTTGAGAGACAATGAGTGGTCCAACGTCACACAGTGATCTTTGCATCGGACCAGGGATTTGAACCACTGACACACAGAAGCCACTGTGCCATACTTTCATTCTAGTTGATCAGTTCTGGAAGAAATGGCTTCCTATCTCCAAGTGTGGCAATCAATTTTACTTGGAGCTTAAACAATACTGTCTACCAAGCACCATGATGATCCCTAATGCCCTTGCCTAATTCTGTTTCTTTGAAGATGCTTAAATTGATTATTACCAGCAGAAAACATTTCACAGGACTGTTAAGCTGGTGAAATTCCATTCTCTTCCTCACCATAGGAAAGGCTTTTCCTTATTCTGTTACCTAATCTGCCTTTGGGTTTTGTCTTACAGCTTCCTCGACCAAGACGACTTATGTCAGCTACAGCAATCATGCAAACTGAGTGGGGAAACAAAAACATCCCTGAAGATGTGCAGTATGTAAACTTGAAAACAAATGATGATCCAATCTGGAGAATTCAGCCTTTGGAGATGTCTCTAGACTCAGTCTCCATTGTGCCAGGATAAAGATTAACCATGAGCCCAAACCCAGAGGGGTAGGTGGGCGGGCTGGGAGAGAAATGGCCAGAATTATTATATAATTATATCTATGACTGCCTGTCAAATGTTCGAACTGTTTACTCATGAAAGAAGGTGAATCACAAAAGGGAAAAAAAAAAGTTAGCTTGTGAAAAAAATGCTGTTGAAACAAAACCATGTCTGATGTTATACTTGTAAGTACTTTTTTGTGATTGTGAGAATTTCCATTCCTGTCCCACATCTGTTCAACTTGTATAAGAAGATGAAGTTTGTTTCTTGTGATGGCTGACTGAATTGAAGCCCTGCGTTGTGCTAATGAGAAATGCAATGGTTGACGCATGCAAATTTTTATACAAAATAATTTATTTCTATTAATAAAGGAATGTTTTGCAAATGTTGAGACTTGTTTCGTTGCAGTTTTGAGAGGCTAGTTCATCCGCCTGGTGCCATTTCTGGTTTTCTGAGTGTTTGCATATACTGAGTAAATGTGAGGTGTTCTTCTGTAACTGAAATCTTGATACTGGTGACAAGTGACTTCAGAGGCTTAAGGATGAAGAGTGGATTTCTATGAGGAGCTGGATTGGAAAGAAGTTGCTTGTTTGTGGGATGACCAGGACAGACTGCAAGCAGGAGTACAGGGAGCCAGGGCAAATGGAACTGTTTCCACTTCCTGTCACAGAAACTAGTGACATTATGGTCGCATCCTCTCGATATATGTGTGTGTGAGTGTGTCTATTTTTCCCCACAATTTCTGGTGATACTTTTTCAAAGTAAAACATTTTCTACATCACAAATTAGCTTTGGTTTGACAAATGATCTATTGTGCTATTGTTTGGAAATCAACTGCACCTACGCCAGTTTCATGTAGTGGTTAAGTGCATTGACTCTTATCTGGGAGAACCGGGTTTGATTCCTCACTCCTCCACTTGCACCTGCTGGAATGGCCTTGGGTCAGCCATAGGTATCGCAGGAGTTGTCCTTGAAAGGGCAGCTGCTGTGAGAGCTCTCTCAGCCCCTCCCACCTCACAGGGTGTCTGTTGTGGGGGGAGAAGATATGGGAGATTGTAAGCCGCTCTGAGTCTCTGATTCAGGGAGAAGGGCAGGGTATAAATCTGCAATTATTCTTATTCCAAATTTTGTAAAAATCAGCCAACATTTCATTATTATTGACAGCTGTGAAACCTATTGCTGCTGCTATCCAAGCATTAGAAGCCACGTTCCTAGTGATCAGTATATGTATGGCAAGACCTTTTTTTTGTAGTAGGAACTCCTTTGCATATTAGGACACACACCCCTGATGTAACCAATCCTCCTGGAGCTTACAGTAGGCCCTGTACTAACAGCCCTGTAAGCTCTTGGAGGATTGGCTACATCAGGAGTGTGTGGCCTAATATGTAAATGAGTTCCTGCTATAAAAAAAGGCCCTGCCTATAAGACTATATGATATCAGCCCATTGTGATCCAAATATAGAGTTTGTTCCAACTAAATTCTCCGATGATGAAAAAAGGATCAAGGGGCCCCTTTGGACAACCCAAGAAGTTGGGTTGTGGATTATGGGACTTGCATGTTGAATGGGAGCTGTAGTAAGGAGGGGAATTGGATGAGATTGAATGAAAAAGCTGGCTGGCTTTCACTATGGATGCTCTGTACTTTTTAAACAGCGATGGTTAATAATTCTATCATACTCATATTACAAAAAGGCATTTCTTTCACTTCTCGTGTCAATGGCTGCTTGGCATCATATTTATAGCAGTAGTCTTTAAATGCATTTTTATAGCACTTTTAAATGTAGTAGTCTTTTTTATTTCCAAAGAAATCCCAGAAGATGTTATGCTGATATTACTGCCTACTCCAGTTGTTTGCTAAAACTACCAAAAAAAAAAAAAAAAAAAGGAAGCAAAGGTAGGAACTTAAACTTTTGTCTTCTGTGTTCAGATTCAATAAAATGTCCATGCCTTCACACTAAGCTGTGGTACCCAATGAAAATCTCAAGAGTTTAAATCAACATTACATTAAAAACATAAGAGCCTTGCTGCATTAGATGAGTGGTTCATATTGTCCAGCATCCTGTATCCAATAGTGGCAAAAAAGTTTGCCCTGGAGGACTGTAAAAGCCAAGGTTTTGCTCTGATGTTATTTCTCTCTAATCATGTGGGTTTTTTCCCTAGCAGGAATGCAAAGGAACATAATTTCGACTAGCGTGGTGTCAGAGGGTATGGCCTAATATGCAAATGAGTTCCTGCTGGACTTTTTTTCTACCAAAAAAGTGCCCTGTTTACTATGTTTACTCTCTCCGAATATGTCACCATGGCTAGAGCCATTGATGGACTTCTCCCCCATGAATCTGTGAAGTTCCCTTATTAGTCACCTGTGTTCATGAGCATCACTATCGCACTGGTGGTGAATTCCACAATTTGATTATTCATTAAATACCACACTGGAGCATCTAGGAAGTTGTGCAGTGTCTGTTTTTAGTACTTCAGAAATGAATTCCTGTGGAGGTTTAAGCCATTCATAATTTCAGATAGTCTCATGTCTCCTTTACTACTGATATTTAAAAGTTTTAGGTTTGTAGCCTAAAAGTAGGAACACCGCAGTGGTCTTGAGACTACTGAAACGTTTTATATGCAATTGTCACAATGTCTGATGGAGCAGAGATTTTAATCGGAATGCTTTGGGGAATCCCAGCTTTTCCATGCAGATTCTCTACTGCCTGCCTGCTCTTGACCTAAGTAGTCTCGTTAGCACTTTTTTTACTCCAGTTCCTTTCCCTTTTCTTCTATACTATTTCATCTTCCTTTCTGTAGCTATTTAGCATAACCTGAGCTTTTTTCTTAGTAATATTCAGAAAACAGTGGGAGAACATTTCATTCTTTCAGGATATTCTGTTGCAGATCCAAAAGTCGCCATCAGAGCCCTACAAAGGGACAGGCTAGAACAAAACAACTGAATAGGGATTTATTAAGAAGTTTCATACTACGGCCATTTCCCCACTGACCTTACTCCGGAGCGACGTCCCTCTTCACCGCGCAGCGTCTGCGCGGATTTCCCACCAAATGCTGCACACAACCAGGAAGTGCCGTGGCTTTTGCGTCGCAGATGTAAACCACTAAAAACCAGTTTACATCTGTGACGCAAAAGCCGTGGCTCTTCCTGATTGTGTGCAGCAGTTGGTAGGAAATCCGCGCAGATGCTGCGCGGTGAAGAGGGACATCGCTCTGGAGTAAGGTCAGTGGGAAAATGGCCTCTCTCCACCACCCACTTAAGCAAAGATTCTGCAATTGTGACTCATTACAGGTGTTGACTATCTTAACAAAAGTTTGACCTATTAATCCATAAACTATCTTACAATAATTAGGGAATGTCCTCTGCATTTTTCTGAACTAAATTTGGATTTTTCATAATTTCATTTCACTCTGTATTTTTTGTGGTTTATGGCCTATAGACCCTGCTGTTGTCCCCCCCCGCCCTATATATTCCTATATAGAATGTCCACATAGCAAAGATCTGCCATGCTTATGCTGGAATAAAATGTTCTTATTCTCCAAGTAGTCATTGTAGACCTTTGTTTATTTTTGCTGAAACAGATTCATATGGCTACCCCTCTGGAAGTACTGTTATTTTCTTACCTTTTGCGGCTTTTCTTGCTTCCTGCTGTGCTCCCCGTTTCTCTCTCCTTCCCCCAGCTCTCACTTGTTTCTTGTTGTAGGCTTGCTTCTTTGAACTGAGTGCCTAAAACATTCTGCCTGGCTTTTGCTTGAGAATACATGGTGCTCGACTTAGTTTACTATCAGTTTTTCCTTGCCGAGCTTGCAAAAACATCACTACAGAAGAACCTGTGCTGTGGGGAGTACTAGTCCCATTCAACAGCTTTGTGAAGCCACCGTGGACGTTTCAGTAGACATAGGTAATACTTTCCAATATACAGGCTGGTGCTGATATTATACATTTGTCACAATTTCAGGTTTTGCACAGTCACAAACTATAACCAGTCAGATGTAGAACATCCTTTGGATATGCAATCCCAGGCGGGCTAGAAGGGGCTTCTCCCTAGTAGACCAACATGCTTGGCTGGCAAGTTGTGTTTGGTAGGTCACAAAGGCCCTGCTTGGGGAGTTTTGGAACCAGAGAATAAAACTGATGATATGAGCTCCACCACCTATTTTTCGACAAAATGACCCCTGGCTACCCATAATGCTCCTGATGCACTCATTCATAATTCAGTCTGAATAGGAAATGGTGTGTATTTTACAGCTTTGTTATGTGGTACACAAAACCCTGATTTTTAAGGTTCCATGTACTACCTACTGAAGCTGGAAATACGTGTAGTTCCTTACTCAGACAAAATGGTAACTACTCATATTAGGAGTAAGGTGGGTAACAATGAACCTAGTTACACAGTTGAGTAACCCTAAATGTAGTGTAAATGAAAAGGTCTATAATCTCAAACACATTGTGGCATAAGTATCCAAATTTAGCTAGAATCATCTACACATGGAAGCAAGTTTTCAGGTTCTCTAGCTGCTCAAGGAGCTCTGTATGCATACCCGCATGTGTTTCTCTGTCTGAAACACCATGCAAAGAAGCAGGACCTGTATTTTTACAGCCTAACTCAGATGGTTACCCACAGAATTCATTGGCAGTTAAATGGGCAGAAGAAGGAACTATGGGAAACTGAATATGGGCTTGGATCCTATACTTGTTTCTATTTGTGCTTCTCTTTATCTACTGCAGAATGCTTTCGTCTGCTGTACTGTATTCCTCCTTAATGAAGTCTTCTTGTGTAAAACCAGTGTCTTCTGATTAATGAGAAAGCACCTAGCTGCAGAAGAGCACACTCTGCAGCCAAGGACTACACCGCAAGGGAGGAAAGGGGTTCAAACAGAAGCAAGGAATCTGATGCAAACCCCAGTTTGGTGTGTTCCCAGTTCTTTCCCTTGAATGATCAACGGTATTGTTGAAAACCCGGCTGCATTTTTTTCAGCTTCAAGAACAAATGTTTGCAGCACGGTTTTGTGCAACTGAATCAAAACCATGTCCTTTATATTTGTGTTTAAGCCAACGGTGAGCTGCAATAGTATCGTAGGATGATTTAGGAATAATTAATTCTACCAATTTTATCACCTGTCTTGAGTTGCTTTACATTGTCTCTTCATTGCCAGTTTGTGCTGGGTGTGTTCTTAGTGCCATCCAGTTTTCACTCGTTCAGCAGTATTACACTGTTAAATTACTGATGGGAGACCTAGTGCAATGGATTAGAACCCACAGGTGGACTAGAGAGCTGCATAGTAGGTCATAAGTAGCGATGGGCATGAATGGGAAGATAGAGTTTCACAAACTGCGATAAACCTCCCCCCCCCGCCCTTCATGAACTGGTTTGGGTTTATGAGGTTTATGGATCTTTCCTTACTCCTTTCTGCTGGGAGCAGCTCCTTAAGGCCAGCAGAATGGAACGAAGGGGAGATCTCCCTCCTTTCTGCTTGCAGTGGCTCCCCATTACAAGCAAAATGGATGGGTTAGAGATCTTCCAAAAGCCATTTAAAGGGAACATTCCCTTTTGCTCTCCTGTGCTTGGAAACTGTTGTGTCTGGCGTGCGTCCTGGAAAGTACAGCACAGTGAACATAAGAACATAAGAGAACATAAGAGAAGCCATGTTGGATCAGGCCAACGGCCCATCAAGTCCAACACTCTGTGTCACACAGTGGCAAAAAATGTTATATACACACATACACTGTGGCTAATAGCCACTGATGGACCTGTGCTCCATATTTTTATCTAAACCCCTCTTGAAGGTGACTATACTTGTGGCCGCCACCACCTCCTGTGGCAGTGAATTCCACATGTTAATCACCCTTTGGGTGAAGAAGTACTTCCTTTTATCCGTCTTAACCTGTCTGCTCAGCAATTTCATCGAATGCCCACGAGTTCTTGTATTGTGAGAAAGGGAGAAAAGTACTTCTTTCTCTACTTTCTCCATTCCATGCATTATCTTGTAAACCTCTATCATGTCACCCCGCAGTCGACGTTTCTCCAAGCTAAAGAGTCCCAAGCGTTTCAACCTTTCTTCATAGGGAAAGTGCTCCAGCCCTTTAATCATTCTAGTTGCCCTTCTCTGCACCTTCTCTAAAGCTATAATATCCTTTTTGAGGTGCGGCGACCAGAACTGCACACAGTACTCCAAATGAGACCGCACCATCGATTTATACAGGGGCATTATGATACTGGCTGATTTGTTTTCAATTCCCTTCCTAATAATTCCCAGCATGGCATTGGCCTTTTTTATTGCAAACGCACACTGTCTTGACACTTTCAGTGAGTTATCTATCATGACCCCAAGATCTCTCTCTTGATCAGTCTCTGCCAGTTCAAACCCCATCAACTTGTATTTGTAGCTGGGATTCTTAGCCCCAATGTGCATTACTTTGCACTTGGCCACATTGAACCGCATCTGCCACGTTGACGCCCACTCACCCAGCTTCAACAGATCCCTTTGGAGTTCCTCACAATCCTCTCTGGTTCTCACCACCCTGAACAATTTAGTGTCATCCGCAAACTTGGCCACTTCACTGCTCACTCCCAACTCTAAATCATTTATGAACAAGTTAAAGAGCATGGGACCCAGTACCGAGCCCTGCGGCACCCCACTGCTTACCGTCCTCCACTGCGAAGACTGCCCATTTATACTCACTCTCTGCTTCCTATTACTCAGCCAGTTTTTGATCCACAAGAGGACCTGTCCTTTTACTCCATGATTCTCAAGCTTTCTAAGGAGCCTTTGATGAGGAACTTTATCAAAAGCTTTCTGGAAGTCAAGGTAAACAACATCTATCGGGTCTCCTTTGTCCACATGTTTGTTCACACCCCTCAAAGAAATGCAACAGGTTAGTGAGGCAAGATCTTCCCTTGCAGAACCCATGCTGAGTCTTCCTCAATAACCCGTGTTCATCAATGTGCCTACTCATTCTGTCCTTGATAATGGTTTCTACCAACTTTCCCGGTATTGAAGTCAGACTGACTGGCCTGTAATTTCCCGGATCTCCTCTGGAACCTTTTTTAAAGATGGCCTGTAATTTCCCGGATCTCCTCTGGAACCTTTTTTAAAGATGGGGGTGACATTTGCTACCTTCCAGTCCTCAGGAATGGAGGCAGATTTCAATGAAAGATTACAGATTTTTGTTAGAAGATCCACAAGTTCAACTTTGAGTTCCTTCAGAACTCTCGGATGTATGCCATCCGGACCCGGTGACTTATTAGTTTTTAATTTGTCTATCAGTTGTAGGACCTCCTCATTTGTCACCTCAATCTGACTCAGGTCTTTCAACACCCCTTCCAAAATTAGTGGTTCTGGGGCGGGCAAAAAGTTCTCGTCTTCTACAGTGAAGACGGAGGCAAAAAATTCATTTAGCTTTTCAGCCATTTCCCTATCCTCCTTCAGTAATCCTTTTACCCCATGGTCATCCAAGGGCCCCACTGCCTCCCTGGCTGGTTTCCTACTTGGAAGGGTACCTGGAAGGGATGAACGCAGTCTGCCTATGATGATCAGTGGTGGGAAATTTAACTGGCCAGAATTGGACCTGACCAGGAAGAAAATTGTTCCAGGAAATGTATATTACAGGGTCACATAGTCCAAGGGGATTGGGACCACCAACTGTCCGCCTTCCTGTTTGGGAACAGGATCAACCCCAACCCGGCTATGGGTGTAAGCCCTGCTGAGTTACTTATGGGAAGGCAGTTAACCACCCGGCTCGATAGGTTACACCCTGATCAGGCCCCAGACATCCGCAGCTCCCCCGAGACCAGAAAGGCCGCTAAGAGGTTCTTTCCAGGGGATCTGGTCTATGCCAAGAACTTTGAGAGTGGGCCGGAGTGGATACCAGCTCGGGTGCTGTGGCTCACCGGGTCCCACTCATACGAGGTTTCATCAGAAGGGGGGCAGCTCCTTCGCAGACATATAGACCAACTCCGCCGCCGCACCCTGCCGGAGGAACTGGCAGGGCCAGGGGGAGGGGTTCACTGGCGGAGGAGCCTTACAGGGCAGGGGAGATACCTCCACAGGTTCAAGACAACGCTCTGTCGACCGCAGCCCAAAGCAAGGAATCAGCAGTTACAGAACCCCAGGCAGCAACCCCAGCTCCCCAGATCGAACCTCGGCAGTCGCTCAGAGAGTGGCGACCGCCCGCTTATCTGAAAGACTATGTATCTTGAACTGGGGGGGGGTAGGAGTGTTGTGTCTGGTGTGCGTCCCAGAAAGTACAGCACAGTGCACCTGTGGGCGGTGCCTGAAAGGAACGAAATCAGCCCGCCTATGACAATCAGTGGTGGGAAATTTAAGTAACCAGGATTGGACCTGACCAGGAAGAAGTTTGTTCTGGGAAATGTATATAACAGGGGACCCAGCCCTGCCATGTTGTCTTTGTGATGTACTCGCTAATAAAGCATGTTGCCATCTGAACGTCTCTGACTTCAGGACATTACAGACACTGGGGGGGGGGGGGGAGCAAAAGGGATCACTGAAATGCTGGAATTTAAAGGGAACCTTTAAATGCTTTCTCATTTGACTTGCGGAGTCTTGCTGGAATGGTGGCATGACTCACAAGTGAACTGAGAAGGTATTTAAATGTCTTCCCAGTTCACTTGTGAGTTGCAGCTCCACAGTGAAACAACTCAGGAAGTGCAACTGAGAAAGTATTTCAATAGCTTCTCAGTTTACTTGTAAGTCACACTGGGTGATGCAGCTTACAAAACCCATTTAAAGGAACCCCTTTAAATTGGTTTTGCAAGTCGTGCCTCTATCATGTTGCAGCTTGGAAAAGGCATTTAAAGAGACACTTGACTTGTTCCTCAATATGGTATGTCTCCTGCTGCTCAGTTTGGTTCCTATTCCTAGGTCTCTTGATCTGTGCTTCACAGATCCTGGTCTTGAGATCATAACGATGTATTCTTTCCTCCTGTCACATAGTTCTGCCGTCATATGACTTCTTGTCATGTTCTCACTGTGCTAATAGTAAAGGTCTGTGGACCCTTTTCAACTACAGTTAGTTATGACTGAATCCTACTGGAAACTGAACATTTTTGTTTTGTTTCGTTCCACGGGTTTGCTCTATCATGCAATCCACTCCTTCTACTTTTCTCAAACTAATTCTGGAAATGGGACACACAACTCACTGTGCCTTCCTATTCATTTATATCTTCCCCTCCCCATTTAGGTTTCCAATGCATGCTTGTAACAAAAAAAAAATAGTCTTAGATGTGATTGTTTTTATTTTCTGCAGTGTTGTATAGATGCATACCTGTATCCCAATGTGTAACTCTACACAGATAGAACCTTGATACAACTACATTAAAATGGGAGGTGGTAGAAATGCAACCTTTTAATCAATGTTAATGCACTTTGGCTAGAATGCTTACTGGGGTACACACATGCAATGAAACTATTGGAATTTATGTCATATTCAATGCAATAGATATTCCTTTGCAATGTTTGGGGGGGAAACCATGAAATAATGGATTCCTAATTCATCAATTCCACTTATGAAGCGAGACGAGGGGAACTTGGAAATTGAATATTCAAGAAATTTGAATAACCATTTTGGGAGCATTTCTACTTGTTATTTCACTCCCACTGTTTTCAGTGGGACAGAAGTACAACGCTTTGCAGGATTGTTGCTAAAACAAATTGTGTCAGAGTAGAGGATACTGTTCGATTGGAAAAGAAAAAGAATGGTTGGGTGAAACATCCACTTTTCACGGCAGTATTGCTGTCACTAAATATAATAGAGCTTAGGATGGTCACTAGTTTTCTTCTCAGCTTGAGGACAGGGAAGACTAGTAAATGAGTGCAACTAAAATAACGGTGCAAACAGTATCAGAAGCAAAGTACTTTTACTGCTGACATTAATGTGGAAGTAAATGACAGCAGTACATTGGAATCAGTAAGTGCAAATCCACCCTAGAAACAATAAACTGTAAGCCTCCCAAAGCCATCAAGAGAAGATCACACATTCTTTCAATAGAAAATGAGAAAGAGAATGACTTCCAGTTTGGCAGTACATTTCATTATCTTCTTCCTTTGTCACTAGAATCACTGGAATAAGATCAAGAAGATACAGTTGAGCTGGGGAAGACGTTGATTTGTTGTCAATAGGGGGAGTTGGGGTGAAATACAAGGCTTTCCCCCTTTCATCTGTAAAAGCAATCACAAGTGACCCATATGCTGTATTACCCACTTCTCATTCAGCATGAAATAAACTGATACCTTGCTATGTCGATAATTATATGCTAGACAGATGTACAGCCTCATCCTACACAGATGCACAGAGTGGCCCAGATGTTCCCAGAGAGCTGGGACTAAACCAGTCAGTCACAATATAATGGTTCATCAAACTGAAGATGCTAAATATTTTCGCACATAAGATTTATGCACTGTGGTAAACTTACTGTGAACATGAAACGCACAACAAAAACATTGTTCCAAACAGCTTTTATGAGCAATATAGTTTCTTGGTATGTAAGCAGGATATTATTACATCAATTTTTAATTTGGTAGAAGCCCCAGCTCTCTGTGCTGACAATCAGTCAACATCTTTTCCACCTCATATTTGCCCTAAACAACAACAACAAAAACCTGTCTTCATCAGCCTCATTGTGTCACACAGGTATTCCCTTAGATGGCTACCTAAGTACACATTTGGGTAGACTGCAGGTGAGCGGATTGAATTTTTCAGTGGAAAATGCTTTATCTCTTTCAATTTTTCATTGCTATTCACAGCCATTGTTTGCAATTTCTTTTTCTTTTTTTTGCTGTAGCTTGACCCTGTTTTCATGGCTTCATGAAGAAATCCAGAGGAAATAGGGAAAGCATGGTCAGAGTGATGACATCAAAAAACTAATAATATTCAGCCATGTGACAATATCACTGAAGTCAAGACAAGAAAATGTCCACCCATTCATTGTGTAGTGAATGTGATGCAAGAAGTATTGCCTTCAATCTAAATGGACAAACATAGTTACCTTTAACATAAAGTGTGCCGTTCCAAATCAGATTTGTGCCTTGCTCCTTGACTCTAAGGGTTTTGGGGGACTTGGCAACTGTACCCGACCGTACTGTGCTAGAGAGGTCACTTTATGTGACTTTGTTTGGCACACTTCCCATATCCAATTTCCCTGGTATTTTCACTCAATTTCATCTGCTTCTGGCCATGTGCAGTAGGCCAAAATTGAGTTTCGAAGTTGAGACAACATTGATCTCTTACACAAAAAGCTGTCCCCTCCAATTCAAAACAGGCTACCTAGAGAGTATGTACAACCACGCCATTCACTTACGGTGTTATCACATGCACAACTTTGGTGTTTTGGATTCTTTTTCAAATCCAAAAAAAAGAGAGAGATCTTTAATACATCACAGTGATAGAAATATTAGAAAAATGGGATAGTATTACATCCTTTGATTTTGCTCTAATAATTCATTGCATAAAATCCCATCACAGCGGGATTACAAAAGGACTGGCACTTAAAATGGCAATCATTTAATCATGTACGTCTGTTTACTGAAGCTAATGTTCAGCTTCTATCTTCCAGGCTGGATGGTGGCTTTGTGGCTGCAGGATTGATGCAACGAAATGTAATGACTGAACGTATCGGGTCAATGAACCAGAAAACAAAGAGGGAGGATTGATCGGAGACATTGGAGAGAACTTATAATGAACCACTATACTAAAAATCTACTTTTCATTATGCACCTAATTACCAATTTACACATTAGTCGATTTCTTTTAGAAAGATAACATAGCATCTCAAGTAACTACGATTAGCTCCCCCCACAGGCTAGACACATCTCCCATCTCTGATATTTCCAACAGAATGTATTGAATTTAATGAATTTCCTTGTGTACATGTGCCACCGTTTGCAAACTGGATGGGAAAGTGGCAGACTCCTGCATAAAACCACAGAGAAGATTTTTCCTTTATTGTGTTCCATTACTGAGATACAATTTCCAAAATCTGTCTCTTATGATTGGCACATCTTGGGATCATGTTGGACATTAAGTTAGAAAGATGACTTGATGTGGTGCCATCTTTGAAAGATAAGACGCACGCCATGAGGCAAGATGAAGAACAAGTATGAATCTGCATACAGGAGTCTCTTCAAAACAGAATATGGCAAAACTAAATCATAGTTTGGCTGGCATAAACTCGTCTCCCAAGGCCATGGTTTGGATGGAAGTCTCTAAATGCAGTTTACAGTTTTGTAGCTTCCTTGCTGTCAGTAGAGTTACAACGGCATTATTGATGGGCAGGCTGTTTGGAGATGTAAGAGTTAGAAACAGAAGTTCCTTGTTGCCTTAGATGATGTTTCCAGACTCAAGAGAGGCAATTAAGACTAAGCAGAGTAAGGAGAAATATTTTAACAAGGAAATGTGAAGTTGATGGTGCTAACTGCTTGCTGAGACAAGGACTGTAGATTGCCAGGAACAATGTTTTTAAAAACATTTTTTTTTACTTTTTAACTTAAAAAGATAAGAAATAGAAACCTTTTCTCAATAACATTAAAATCCCATGTAATATATATACAACTCGGATAATAGCAAGTTATTCACAATTCAGCAGAATAAATGTACCATCTTCTCCACCTGAAGATGCAAAATGCCTAATAAGATGCATTATACCAGGTTTAATTAATCCTCCCTTACGGAGGCGGTGGTACCCCTCTCCTCAAAAAACCGTCTTTGAACCCAGCCTTATTGGCAAATTATTGGCCGGTGTCAAATTTGCCCTTTCTGGGTAAAGTTATTGAGAGGGCAGTGACAGTACAATTACAGGGATTCTTGGATGACACTTCCGTCTTAGACCCATTTCAGTCCGGCTTCCGGCCGGGCCATGAGATTGAGACGGTACTGGTCACCCTCATGGATGATCTCTTGAGACATCTGGATCGGGGCGGCTCAGCGGTGCTGTCGTTGTTAGATCTGTCAGCTGCATTTGACACATTTTCTGGATACGGCCAGAGGAGATATTCAAACAAGGGAATGTAAGTGACCTTTAACCCCAGATACGTTAATAGGGCTCACATTAAACTGAATGGGTATGTGAGATGGGTAGACTCAGCCAAATAGCCGGGGTGTATACACAAAAGAGGCCTGACTCTTCCAGTAATCAGTTAACTGCGCACCAGTAAAGTATCAGTACTCCAGTAACATATGGCTTTTCCTATTGCAGAGTCTTGTATTTTGTGAATTTGCTGCCTTCTTAATTTATCCAGTTATATGTTGACTCTCTCTGCTCCGTGTATGCCCTGGCCTAACTATTCCAGGCTTGCCTGATCTCAGCAGATCTTTGAAGCTGCTAAGCAGGGTCAGCCCTGGTTAGCACTTGGATGAGAGGCCACCAAGGAAGTCCAGGGTTTCGGCACAGAAGCAGGCAATGGCATACCACCTCTGAATGTTTCTTGCCTTAAAAACCCTACGGGGTCACCATGAATTGACCGGGCCCTGATGGAAAAAAAACGGAATCCTGTTTCTGCCTGCAGTAAGGCCACCTACAAATTCATGCAGGACAAAAATATACAGATTGGTGCACAGTTCACATCTATATCTTCGCAGGTATGAAAGTGCAAAGGTGGCTGTGGATTCAATACTCTGTATCAATAAGCTTTAACATCAGTTCAAAAGACTTTCCTTTCAAACCACGATCTCACTGAAATCATAGAAATACATTTCGTTGCAAATTACTAGTTCCGTTGATTTAAGCATGGCTACTTTTGCCTGGATTGGGCCATAATGTATGCTGCAGCGATGCCACTGAACAAATGAGCTGTTAAAGACTGTATGTTCTATGAATATTGTGTGCTGGTAACGTTTGGGTTTAACAATTTTTTTTAAAAAAAGAAGAACCGACATCCAATGAGAGATTTCATTTTTTTTTTTTGCTGGAGAAATTACCAGAAGAGGTATTGACAAGATTGAGAGCACAATTAGCTTGTTTCAGGACGTTTTAAGCCATGCAGCAAATATACAGACGTTCCAGTAACGGTAATGTACTGACATTTTAAATACATAGAGAAATCTGTAAAAAAAAAAAATCTTCACTGGCTTTTTCTTCAGCTGAAGAAAGTGAACCAAATCCCCGACTTTCTGGCATTTTCGATTGATAGCAGGCGGTTAGCTCTAAGGACCATGCTGTTTTCAACAGTGTGGCGGTTGAGATGAGAAAGACAAACCACAGTGTCTCCTAAAGCAAAACTTGACAATGTTTGCAAGTATAGAAAGATCCACAACAACAACTTTTTGCTTTGATGGAAAGTATCACTGCTGGGGGTGGGGGGGGGGCGGGGATCCTGCTTGAAATACTCCAGTGTACATGATCATTCTGTATAGTTTTTAAAGCAACAAAGGCAGGAAAGGGCAAAAATGAAACCGTTGTGATGTTCCTCAACCATATATCTTTCCCACAACATTTGAAAGCCATAAACCTAATAGTGTGGAATTGCAAGAGGGGAGTGAGGGCTTAGATCCAAAGAACTGTGCACGGAAGGAAAATAACCACTGGCGCTGCATCACAAATGCTTGCACCAGTGCCAGCAGATGGCATCACTGAATCCAATGCAAATTCTGCTTATCCTAATGGTGTGATTAGGATAGTTCCGAATTTGGATTAGAGATGAGCTAATCTGTTCATTTTTTGTTTCTTTTGGCTTCAGATGTTGCCATCATGGGCCTCAGTTTTTGCTTCTTTTGCATCACTTTGATATGCTTGTTGCGTTTTTTTGCCACCATCACTATCATCAATATAGCTAGTAGTGAAGTATGGCCCCTATCTGCAGATATCTAGTTCTGTTGATTGGTGCCACACTGCTATTAAGCAGATCTTCTTGCCAACTTGGGTAGTCCCTCCCCAAGGTTTGCAGAAAAATCTGAAGACCTTGAAAAATACATGGCTTTAAATCCCACCCTCCAACGCGAGTGTTTTGTTTTGATTTTGTTGCATAAGTGTACAGACCACTGATGATGTGGGGGAACTAAGCAGAGAGCCAACAATAAGGGGGAAGGTGATCAGAGAGCCAAGAGCTGATGATGTATCAGGAAGGCAAGCAGAGACCTGACAATGAAGGGAAGGAAGGTAAGCAGAGAGCCAAAGATGTGGAGAGAAGATGAGCAGAGAGCTGACAAAGGGTGAGGTCAGACGTTCAAAAAATCCCACTACGGGCATGAGTGGAGTCCAGAAGCATGTCGGATTTTAAGCGGTTGTCCAAACATCAGCATCTGCGAATGGTGGTTAGCTCGTTCGAGTTCCACGTTGAGACAACTGGGCGCGGACTAATCTGATACTACTTTAAATCTGGAACAAAATTCTTCTGACGGTTCCTGAGCGGAATTTCTCTGTTTGAACGCTCCATCGTTGGCAACTCGTTGGAAGCGCACCACCGCTTCCTTCCCAAAGCCCCCTGCAAGTGATATCACTGCACCAGTGAATGAGCGAATGTTGGCTCGATAAATCGTTTACCCGCCGTCCGGAAACAAAACTCACTTTTGAAACTAGATGTGAACTGATTTGAATTCCTAGGTTTTTTTCTGCACGTGTAGTGCTCATGCTGGAAAAGTAGTGCCAACGGACTAGCAAAACTGTTAGTGATCTGACCCATTTAAAAGCGACGCGCTGCAGATAGCGGGCATCACTGTGCCTGCGCTAATGCAGATTGACGTCTCATGAAACAAGGTCCAGTAGAGCACTCTGATCGACCAGCGACGGGACCCACATGGGATAGAACGGGAGCCTGGCTGTTGTCTGATAGGAAAATTGGTTGTGCGGATTATAACAGAGGCGCATTGCAGATGGATTTAATGGTGAGTGTGACTGCACCCAAAGACAGGGTTGGGGAGGGAGTTGAGCAGAGAGCCAAGAGCCAACTGGGGAAGGGGGGGCAGACAAGCAGGTGAGCAGGGAGCCAAAATAATGATAGGACGAAAGAAGATAAAGTTTTAGAGGGGAGGAACACAAAAGATAGAAAAGGAAAGGGGGAAGATGGAAAACCAAAAAAAGTGACTGAGTGGGGACAAAGGCTGCCTTGGGGAAACACAAAAAAGGCAGTTATGTAGGTGCGCAAGTTGGTGGGAGAGAAGGAAAAGCAAGAGCCTGGAAATGCGGATGGAGAGGGAAAGGAGGGGGGAGGGAGAAAAGTGGGGTAATCAGTCTCTTCTTGCACCCTCTGTGAGTCCTTGTGGGTCCTCCACTTATATATTCTAATAGCAAAGTATATTCTAAAGAGCAAAATCTAAAGATACTTAAATCTGGTGACTGGAGCAGTGAAGGCACAAGACCAATCTTTCTACAAACCTGAAAAATGTTCCAGATTTGCAGACAACTGAAATCTCAAAAAAGAAACCAAATTATAAAATGAGCACCTGTAGCTTTAAGAAGAAGAAGAAGATATTGGATTTATACCCCGCCCTCTACTCCGAAGAGTCTCAGAGCGGCTCACAATCTCCTTTACCTTCCTCCCCCACAACAGACACCCTGTGAGGTGGGTGCGGCTGGAGAGGGCTCTCCCAGCAGCTGCCCTTTCAAGGACAACCTCTGCCAGAGCTATGGCTGACCCAAGGCCATGCTAGCAGGTGCAAGTGGAGGAGTGGAGAATCAAACCCTGTTCTCCCAGATAAGAGTTCGCACACTTAACCACTACACCAAACTGGCTCTCCCTTAATGACCACTGCTAGACAACCACAGCATTCCAAGCTGCATTTCTGTAAATAAAAGGCAGGGGGCTGGTCAGGGCCTTTTCTAGTATTGTTTTGGCCTTTGAGGGAGGACTTATTGGCAGCAACCTGGCAGCAACAACTGGGTGGCTTGATACAACCTGATGTGCATTACTCAATTAGACCTGGCTGCTTGCTACTGTTCAATAGCAACCACCCTATGAAAGTCAGTGTGGTACAGCAGTTAAAGGTAGGGTATAGGAGACCCAAGTTCAAATCACCATCCTGCCATAGAAGCTCAATAGTTGACATTGGGTCAGTCACCTTCTTTCAGTAGGAGAGGAAAAAAATAGCCATACATTTGTTGAGTTCTGCGGATAAATGTCTTGCCTGCTGGAGAGGTGGCAAGCTGGCTTTTTAAAAGGTTCTGTCTCTGAGCTCAGAGACAAGCAGGAAGAGGGGGGGAATGTAGCCCCTGGCATTACAGCAGCATCTGGGCTACTTCTAAAGAGATGCTAATGGAGCTGCTTGAAGAGACAATGGGCATCCTTCTCCTCCAGGCAGGAAACAGAGTGGGGAGGGCACTGCACTAGAGCAGCCCCAGAGATCATCTCCAGGAATGAGCTGGAGATTTCCCAGAGCACAAGCCTCCTTTCTGGGGACAACAGGAAAAGAAACCCAAATCTGGGCGGGCAAGGTAACAAGGGGTGGAGAGTGATGCAAAGTGGGTGGAGTCAGAGGATTAACAAAAGTGCTTGCTCTGGAGAGCATGGGGCCTCTTCTCTCTTGGAGCTGGGACTGGAAGACAACAGACTGCTAATCTCCAGCCAGTAGCCAGCAGCCATATTTGACCATGTGGCTGGGCCTGGCTGGATGCAGGAAGCCTGAAGCAATGAGGTATCGTTAGAACCTTTTTTGTAATTTGCTAAGCTTAGATGTGCCTGCTCTGCTTAAACATCTGGTAGGATAAGTTGTGAAACCAGGGACAGAGATGTGTTTCAAATCAACTTCTATTTCATCTTCTGGTTGCTGATTGTGTGCTGTGCTAAGATTATGCTTGTAACTTTTCACTTTTTAAAAATATTTTTTTTTTCTATTTTGAAGGCTGGCAGTAACACTCTGTACCACATAGTTCCCCCACTGCCTTAAACCATGCTACCGTAAGAGCAGGGCTTTTTTTGAGCCAGAATGTGCTGGAACACCATTCTGGCTGCCTTAGCCAGCGTTCTGGCTGCAGAAAAGCCCTTGAAGGCAGCTACGTGCTCTTCCATTCCCTGGCATCTCTGCACAGAGCAGGCGCAAAGTACCGACAAGGGAGGGGAGATGGAAGGGAAGGAGGCAATGATGGCCAGGTGAGCAGCCCTTCCGCTGCAACACCAGCTGCCTGGCAGTGCCTCTGCTTCGACCGTGCTGCTGCGTCTCTTAGCTGGGCTCATGGGACTGAGTTGAGCTGTGGTGGTGGCTTTCCAGAAGCTGGGTCACTAGCTAGGCTCGCAGGGCCCAGCCACACTGCAGCAGCGGCCTCCCAGAGCCCAGGTCACAGGTTGGGCTTGGGGGTCAAGCCTCACTCCGGCAGCTGCTTCCCAGAGCCCAGGTTGCTAGCCAGGCTCGCAGTGCTGAGCCTTGCTGCAGCTTCCACTTCCTGGGATCCAGGTCCTTGGTTGGGCTCACAGGGCTAAGCCTCACAGTGGTGGCTGCTTCCCGGAGTCCAGGTCACCAACTGGGATGGAGGGCTGAGTCCCACTGCTGCGTCCACTTCCCGGGGCCTAGGTCTCTGGGTGGGCTCGTGAGGCCAAGTCACACTGCTGTGGCTGCTTTCTGGGGCCTGGGTCTCTGAGTGGGCTTGCGAGGCCGAGTTCCGCTGCTGTGGCTGCTTCCCGAGGCCTGACTCTCTGAGTGGGTTTGGGGTTCTGAGTTCCGCTGCTGCGGCTGCTTCCCGGGGCCTGGATCTCTGAGTGGGCTCGTGAGGCCGAGTTCTGCTGCTGAGGCTGCTTCCCGGGGCCTGGGTCTCTGAGTGAGCTTGCGAGACCGAGTCCCGCTGCTGCGGCTGCTTCCTGGGCCCCAGGTCTCTGAGTGGGCTCGTGAGGCCGAGTTCTGCTGCTGAGGCTGCTTCCCGAGGTCTGGGTCTCTGAGTGAGCTTACAGGACTGAGTCCCGCTGCTGTAGCTGCTTCCTGGGCCCTGGGTCTCTGAGTGGGCTCGTGAGGCCGAGTTCTGCTGCTGAGGCTGCTTCCCGGGGCCTGGGTCTCTGAGTGGGCTTGTGAGGCCGAGTTCTGCTGCTGAGGCTGCTTCCCGGGGCCTGGGTCTCTGAGTGAGCTTGCGAGACCGAGTCCCGCTGCTGCAGCTGCTTCCTGGGCCCCGGTCTCTGAGTGGGCTCGTGAGGCCAAGTTCTGCTGCTGAGGCTGCTTCCCGAGGTCTGGGTCTCTGAGTGAGCTTGCAGGACTGAGTCCCGCTGCTGTAGCTGCTTCCTGGGCCCTGGGTCTCTGAGTGGGCTCGTGAGGCCGAGTTCTGCTGCTGAGGCTGCTTCCCGGGGCCTGGGTCTCTGAGTGGGCTCGTGAGGCCGAGTTCTGCTGCTGAGGCTGCTTCCCAGGGCCTGGGTCTCTGAGTGAGCTTGCGAGACCGAGTCCCGCTGCTGCGGCTGCTTCCTGGGCCCCAGGTCTCTGAGTGGGCTCGTGAGGCCGAGTTCTGCTGCTGAGGCTGCTTCCCGAGGTCTGGGTCTCTGAGTGAGCTTACAGGACTGAGTCCCGCTGCTGTAGCTGCTTCCTGGGCCCTGGGTCTCTGAGTGGGCTCGTGAGGCCGAGTTCTGCTGCTGAGGCTGCTTCCCGGGGCCTGGGTCTCTGAGTGGGCTTGTGAGGCCGAGTTTTGCTGCTGAGGCTGCTTCCTGGGCCCCGGTCTCTGAGTGGGCTCGTGAGGCCAAGTTCTGCTGCTGAGGCTGCTTCCCGAGGTCTGGGTCTCTGAGTGAGCTTGCAGGACTGAGTCCCGCTGCTGTAGCTGCTTCCTGGGCCCTGGGTCTCTGAGTGGGCTCGTGAGGCCGAGTTCTGCTGCTGAGGCTGCTTCCCGGGGCCTGGGTCTCTGAGTGGGCTCGTGAGGCCGAGTTCTGCTGCTGAGGCTGCTTCCCAGGGCCTGGGTCTCTGAGTGAGCTTGCGAGACCGAGTCCCGCTGCTGCGGCTGCTTCCTGAGCCCTGGGTCTCTGAGTGAGCTTGCAGGACTGAGTCATGCTGCTGTAGCTGCTTCCTGGGCCCTGGGTCTCTGAGTGGGCTCGTGAGGCCGAGTTCTGCTGCTGAGGCTGCTTCCCGGGGCCTGGGTCTCTGAGTGAGCTTGCGAGACCGAGTCCCGCTGGTGCGGCTGCTTCCTGGGCCCTGGGTCTCTGAGTGGGCTCGTGAGGCCGAGTTCTGCTGCTGAGGCTGCTTCCCGGGGCCTGGGTCTCTGAGTGGGCTCGTGAGGCCGAGTTCTGCTGCTGAGGCTGCTTCCCAGGGCCTGGGTCTCTGAGTGAGCTTGCGAGACCGAGTCCCGCTGCTGCGGCTGCTTCCTGGGCCCTGGGTCTCTGAGTGAGCTTGCAGGACTGAGTCATGCTGCTGTAGCTGCTTCCTGGGCCCTGGGTCTCTGAGTGGGCTTGTGAGGCCGAGTTCTGCTGCTGAGGCTGCTTCCCGGGGCCTGGGTCTCTGAGTGAGCTTGCGAGACCGAGTCCCGCTGCTGCAGTTGCTTCCTGGGCCCTAGGTCTCTGAGTGGGCTCGTGAGGCCGAGTTCCACTGCTGTGGCTGCTTCCTGTGGTCTGGGTCTCTGGGCAGGCTTCAAGGACTGAGTCCCGCTGCTGCAGCTGCTTCCCAAAGCCCAGGTAAGTGGCCAGGCTTGCGGGGCCAAGCCTCGCTGCAAGGGCTGTTTCCCAGAGCCTGGGTCACTGGCCAGGCTCAGAGGGGTGATCCTTGCTGCGGTGGCTGCTTCCTGGCACTTCCCTCTCTGCTTGCAGCCTCTGACGGAAAAAGCAGGAAAAAAAGGGGGGGGGGAATTAAAATAAAACCTTTAAAAGAAATTTTTTAAAAAATAAAAAAACAAAGAAGAAAAATCCCACCTGATGATCCAGGAGGGTAACAGACAGCGCAGCATGGGAGGGAGAGAAGGGAAAGCGGTTGCCTTTGTCCTCTTTGCCTCACTCACGACCGGCCCCAGAAGCTTGCCGTTTGTCTTCCCACCTTTAAAACTAGCTCCTTATTTGAAAAAATAGTTTAGGTAAAATGATTGGGATTGAAATGTTGGAAGTGTCGAGAAGCTAAAGGGTCGTTGTTTCATATATGGTGGCAATGTAAAGATGCCAGAAAATATTGGACCCAGGTCAATATTTGGATTCAAAAAAATTTGAAGATACAAATTAACCATGTGCCAGAATTGTATCTCCTCAACATTTGTAGACAAAGTTTTCCTATAACAAAACTGAAATTGCTACTGTACATAGTTACCATTGCCAGAATACTGTATGCTAAGTATTGGAAGACTGACAGAATCCCTAATAGAGATGAATTTATTAACAAGCTGTTGGATGTCGCAGAATCTGATTTAATGTCCACAAGATTAAGAGATGGTAACGTGCAAAAATGTCAGGAGGAATGGGACCCCATTTATAAATGGGCTAAAAGTAGAGGTTTTGGTATGGAGCAATAATAATTTTTCTTTTTTCTTAAATCCTCTCCATCTCCTAATGTGAATGAGTGGGTAGTTGTAGTAGGTGTTAGATGTATTGATGTGTTTTGAATCTATTGTTCTTTGAATGTATTGCGCATTGACGTGTGTGTATGTATTTTGTTTTTGATTGTGTTGATTGTAAAAAAAAAAACTAAAAAAAACCTAGCTCCTTATTAAGCCCCCCTCCGAAATCGTATTAGCTCAACCGGCTTCAGTCTCAGCAGTCCCTGTGTATAGTTTGAGCCCCCCCTCCCCCCAACTTCCTGGAGTTGCTCCATGATGTCTGGAACTCAGAACAGAAATGTAATGAGGTAAATAGTTTTATATCTGTTTCTTTTTCTTTGTTCCTACTGGCTTAAGTAGAATGTGTGCAGTCAAGCACTTAGTGTAAGAGAGGTTAAGGCCATCAATTATTAGTGATGTTTCCACAGCCTTTGGATGCAAATCTCTCCATCACCAGCACCCCCCTTATCTGACAGTGTCTCTCTCTCAGTGAAGTAAATACATTGGCATAGTATATATAAATATATTTCTCCAAGTCAGAGAATGAAAGTGTAGCTTGATATATTCGCTTGTTCTTGTTTGATGGCCATGAGAGGACACACTAAAATGAATGACAGGATTGCCCATTAGAAACAATGGGAGAGGCTAGATTGTCAATTGGATATAATTGGAGCCAAGAAGATTAGTTTTCCACCCGTGATCCACAGACAATGTTCCCTCTAAGCTGCAGAGTCTTGTGAGCAAAAATTCTACTTTGTGAGCTACTGGCATTAAAGTTGTGAGCTCCTGCATAAATTATTGTGCTCTGGGGTCATCCTTCCTAAGACAAAAATGTGTGAGCTGAAGGCTAAAATTTGTGAGCTAACTCATGCTAACTCAGCTTAGAGGGAACACTGCCCACAGACCACTGTTATTCCACAAACTGTTTCCTGGTAACTTATGCTCCTGCATGAGCATATGCTGGGTAACCAACTGTAATTATTTTTCCAGAGTTACATATTTTGATAAAACACAGGCTGAACCAGTAGTACCCTTTCCCTATAAGTAAGAGAGACTCAGCTACTTGTGTGGTTATTCAACTTGCCAATTGTTTAATACTTCCTCTATATTTTGAACTTTTCTTAGATGGGTATTTCTTATATTTCTAGATTTTCTGGAAGTCGAGTATATTTTTTTGTTCAGATTTTCCTGAGCAGGAGAATGTGAAACAAAGGGATATAAATATTTTAAGGGGGAGGCAGCGATGGGAGGGAGGTGTTCCTACAGGTAAGCCATTGTTACCTCATCCCTACCAGATTCTGCTTCAAGAGGGGAATTTTTCTGCACCCTCCAGTGACACCTGGAGCTAGAGAAAGGTGATGGCTTACATAGCTGGATGGAAAGGATCCTAAGAGTAACCCTATTCCTTCCAGGCGGCAGGGGTGGCTGAGCACTGTTCTCCTTAACAGCTGGGTTGAAATGGAGGAAATAAATACACATTTCCTGTCTAGGCAGGCTCATCTTCTTAATATTGTGTGTATGGGACAAGGAAGACAGTTGAGAGAGCATGTGCATCAGGTACCATCATACTGATCCCCCAGCCTTGTATCCAGATGGATAACCATGGCCTGGAAAAGTGTTGACTCAATGGATGCACTGTGATCAAATGTGGCCTAGGCTTGTGAAGTCTTCTTTGTGTTTCCACTGTCTTCAGTAAAAGGAGGTTGTCAAAAAATGAAAAATTTCACAAATGGTTAGTTTTTCCTCAGCTGGTGATGTCAGGGGGTGTGGTCTAATATGCTGATACGTTTGTGATGTCAGGAGTGTGGCATATTATGCTAATGAGTTCCTGCTGGGCTTTTTCTACCAAAAAAACCCCCTGTGTAAGAGGATAGTTCCAGGAAGGGGGAAGGCATGCAACTGGCAAGGGTGCCAATCCTCCAGGGATCTCCCAAAGAAGGACTTTGGTCTCTGTGATAACCAGGTGCTGGGTTGGCAGAGGACCTCGAGGCCAGGCCTCAAAACTGAAAAGGGGGCTTGGGAGTTCTGTTCCTCTCAGTCAGGAACCCCTAAACTGAGCAGGTGGTGGCAGTGCACCCTAGTGGCAGGAAGAACAGCTCTTTCCAGGAGCTGACGGGACTGGGTCTGAAGGTCGAATCGGGCTGATTCCATCACAAGTTCCTTTACAGGCAGCTGAGATTAGTTCTTGGGGAACCTGAAGGCTCTTTCTAAATTTCTGTTATAATGGCAAATAAATGAGGTGCTTGACTCAACAGCAAACAAGCAATGTAAGCAAGGAGAATCTAGTTTTTGAATGTCTGTTTTGCAAATGTTGACTTATCCTTGAGGTAGTAGATCCTATCTACTATTTATCTATGATATTATTTCACTGACGTAAGTTCTGGTACTTAGGTACTGAGTGTGGATGAAAACTTTTTAAAGAGACCTAAGGAGTGTTACAGCTTGGGTGATAGAACTACTTCCCTAGACTGTATATCTGAACCTAGGAAGAAGGAGAAGGCAGATGTTGATTGATTCCATTTATTTGATTTGTAGCCTACTCTTCCCATGAATGGGCTCAGGGTGTTACAACATAACCATAAAAACAATAAAATGAACTTTGTATATTCCAATTTTGTTTAAAGGTGCTAGGGTTAACCTTTAAAGCCCTGTATGGTCTGGGACCTGTCTACCTTCAGAACTGCCTTTCCCCACATGTGCCCCAGAGAGTACTGTGTTCAGGATCTTAATCCCCAGGCTGAAGGAGGCCCGACTGACTACCACCAGGGTCAGGGCCTTCTCAGTGGCAGCTCCCACATGGTGAAATGTGTTCTCAGGTAACATCAGAGCCCTGAGGGACTTCTCACAGTTCCACAGGGCTTGCAAGAATGAACTATTCTGCCTTGCATTTAGTGAGTAATGTGGGAGACAGCTGTCAAGTTGCCAAAGAACTGATAATCTTAGCCAACATTATTGCATTAACATCATGAGTGCCAAGATCTTGGATAGTACTGGCGGTGCTATTTACTATGTAGTTTTAATTGATTATTTATTGTATAGTATCCTTGCCAAGAAAACCCCATGGACTGTAACAAAAGGTTAAAAGATATGATGCTGGAAGATGAGCCCCTCAGGTCAGAAGATGCCCAATATGCTACTGGGGAAGAGCAGAGGGCAAGTACAAGCAATCACAGAAAGAGTGAAGCAGCTGGGCCAAAGCCGAAAGGACACTTAGCTGTGGATGTGCCTGATGGTGAAAGGAAAGTCCAATGCTGCAAAAAACAATACTGCATTGGAATGTGGAATGTAAGATTTATGAATCAAGGTGAGCTGGATGTAGTTACCTTGAGCTCAGTAGGGTCCACGGGTTCTCCTGCCTGCGGCCCCTCTGAATCAGACAGGTGGAGGGGTGCCGTGGATGTGACACCCCCAAAAAGACCCTGCAGGGGTCTCCTTTCGACATGGGGCTTTTACAGCAAGACAGGGGCGCAGCGGCAGCTGTTCCTGTTCTCCCTGTACACCCCGAAGCTCCCCCCGTCATGATCGCCAATACAGCAGAAGAGGTGAACGCCCGATCGCTTGCTTCACTTCTTTTCAATAAGCTGGTTTAAACTGAGAACATGCCTTTCCCAAAGGTGTTCCTGTCCACCTAATTTACTTTTGAACATGTAACATACATTATAAACATCATTTTAGTTAGGAAAAAAGAATACATTAAAATATAGTGTGTTTAGTAGAAACTGGTGGTTAGGGTGTCCAAATCACATATGGGAGGTCCTGATTCATAGGCCCACTCTGCCCTGGCAGCTTGCTGGGAAACCTTGGACCAGTAATATACTCTGAGTTAACCCGCCTCATACGTTCATTGTGAAGATAAAAGAGAAAGGGAGAGTGTGTCAGACCACTTCAGTGTCCTTTTGGGGGAGGAAGGAAGGGGATACATGATGTTAGTTAATAAATTAAGTTGATGACAGGAGTCCACTGATTTATATGGCTAAATCTGAGTCCAGCAACACCTTAGAGAACAAGATTTTTGTGAGTCAAAGCTCCTTTTATCTAATCGAGGGAGTTCTATTGCTGGGAAGCTTGTGCCCCCTCCCCCAAATCTTGTTGGTCTCCTGGGCTCGAATCTAGTTGTTCTACTATGGACCAGCACATCTGCCCTTGGAAACTTCAGGGATAGTCTGAATTGTATTAACTAGAAAGTCTGATGTGAGAAAGTTGAGCCAGTTTGGTGTAGAGGTTAAGTATGTGGACTCTTACCTGGGAGAACTGGGTTTAATTCCCCACTCCTCCACTTTCAGCTGCTTGAATGGTCTTGGGTCAGTCATAGCTTTCACAGAGGTGTCCTTGAAAGGGAAGCTTCTGGGAGAGCTTCTCTCAGCCCCACCCACCTCACAAGGTGTCTGTTGTGGGGGAGGAAGATAAAGGAGATTGTGAGCTGCTCTGAGATCCAGAGTGAAGGGCAGGATATAAATCCAATATCATCTTCTTTCTTTAAACTAAAACTGCAATCCTGTGCATGTGTAGAGAGTAGGTGCCACAGTGCTCGCTGTAGATTACTTCCGAGTAACCATGGAGAGCAAGCCCAATGAGGAAAGGCTAAGGAACTTGGGGATATTCAGTCTGGAGAAGAGGAGGGTGAGAGGGGAGACATGATTGATCTTTTGAAGTATTAGAAGGGCTGCCACTTAGAGGAGGGCAGGGAGCTGTTCCAGCTGGCAGCAGAGGAGAGGACTGGCATAGGAAAAACTTTTTAACAGTAAGAGTTGTTCAACAGTGCAATCAATCCCCTCATTGGCAGTCTTTAAGCAGCGGCTGGACAAACACTTGTCAGGGATGCTCTGAGAAACCAGAACAGCAGTGCAACAGTTCAAAAACAGCTTATCAACAATTTGCCTTATGGTCCCTGTAGCTTGAAAGAGCTCTGCTCAGACACTGCTATCAGAAGCTTCGTATTTGTAAGCAAGGAAGCCTGCAGTTCCTCCCTTTCCACTCCTAAACCAGAGGTGATCCTGGTCACTGTTTCTGACAGATTAGAGGGATCCAACATTTTCTGTAATAAATCCATATCCCTTAAAAAAATGTTCTTGATTCAAGGTCCTGATCTCTCCTCCCCCCCAATCCCCACACACCCATGCTCTTTTATTACCTTCGGCTTGGACTGTGCCACAACAGTTTTGAAATATGAAACACAACCAGGTCTTGGCCACATGAAAATGTGAAACTGACTTATACCCATCAGGAGTCACATGTGGCTCTTCCACACACATCATGTGACTCTTGAAGCCACCACCAGAAAAGGCATTTGTCTCTTTAAACCACTTATTCAAGCCAAGCCAGCCAGTGGCTTGGATAATGCATTTAAAATTCAAGTTGCCTTGTTTCTACCTCTCATTTTCCTTCCCCACCTCCCTCCCTCCCTCTCTCCCTCCCTCCCTCTCTTCCTTCTCTCAGACCTCTGACATTCATGTATGGTGGCTCTCACACATCTGACATTTATTCTATGTGGCTCTTATCTTAAACAAGTTTGGCCACCCCTGCCCTAGTGGGTCCCATCTAACCCCCTTCCTAAAACTGCAGGAACACCTGCAAGTAATTTTCATCTGTGTGTTGTGCTTGGGGGCTGCATTGTGGTTGCACCCACCCACCCACATCAGAATTCCAAAGGTACCCATGAGCTCAAAAAGTTTAGAGTGCCCTTTTGTCTCTCTGAAGGAGGCCCAGTTAGGGTTGCCAGGTTTGGGTTGGGAAATACCTGGAGATTTGGGGAAAAGAGCCTGTGTTTGGGGAGAGGAGGACCTTCAATGAGATATGACTCCAGGGGGGGGGGCGAGGGAGCACGCATGCCCACACAGAGGGCTCCGAGTGCTGCCTCTGGCACCCATGCCATAGGCTCGCCTCCACTAGGTTCTAGAACTAACACCAAAAAAAGAGGTCTCCATCATCACAGGGGACCGGAATGCCAAAGCAGTAAGTCAAAAGGTAGCCAGAACAATGGTCAAGTTTGGCCATGGAGAACAAAATGAAGCCAGGCAAAGGTTTTGTCAAGAAAACAAGCTAGTCATAGCAAATACCTCTTCCAACAACCTAAAAAATGACTCTATACATGGACATCACCTGAGGGGCGATCACAATCTAGTGAGTGCCTCTGGGACAGCTCTCTCCCAATTGCCACCCTTTGTCCCCGTCCATCAAGGAAGGAGGAAAGCCACTGTAAGGCCAACCCCCTAATCCCTCTGTCGGCGAGCCGACGGGTCAGTAACCGATGGTCGACCAAGTCGAACGCAGCTGACAGGCCTAACAACATCAGCACCGCCACGCCGCCTCGATCCTTCCAACCCAACAATGAACAGGATACTTGCCACACCATACTAACAAAACAACATTACAAGAAAAAAAAACTCCACATAGACTCCTCCTGAAGGTCGCAATGCCACACTGGATCACTACATTGAGTGCTTTCACCAGAGAGTTCAAACTGATGTGATCAACAAACAACACCACGCACAGCAGAATCTCAACCATGCTGAAAGGAAGGCCATAGTCTCAGGAACAATATTACAATTAAAGAGGCAGGCAAAGGAGGAGCTGTTGTCATCATGAACACATCAGAGTATATCAAGGAGGCTCAAAGACAACTGTCAAATACTTCATTTTACAAACCACTGGACTCAGACCCCACAAATGAATATAAAAAAGAATTTAAGAAGATTACAAAAGAATTACCACTGAGCACTCAGGAACAGATCCTGTCAGACACATCACAGGAACCTCGACCAGGTACTTTTTATCTTCTACCCAAAATACACAAACCAAGCAACCCGGGACGTCCCATTGTGTTGGAGATAGGCACTATAACTGAGGGGGTATCTGGATATATGGACTATTCTAAGACCCTATGCCCCCAGTGCCCCAGTTACGTTTGTGACACTATAGATTTTCTGAGGAAAATACAATCTTTGAACAACCTTCCAGAGAATACTAGCCACCATGGATGTGGAATCTTTGTATACCAACATCCCACACCGAGATGGATTACAAACTGTAAGTAATATAATCTCTGATAAAAACTTAGCTGACTTTGCCGCCAAACTGTACCATTTTGTTTTCACCCATAACTACTTCAGATTTTTATTTATTTTATTTTTTTTATTTATCTGGGATTTATATCCCGCCCTTCCCACCGAGTGGCTCAGGGCGGCTTACTCTCTCTCTCTCGGCTTGGCTTCGCGAACGAAGATTTAAGAAGGGTGCAATAGTCCACGTCTGCTGCAGGCTCGCTGGTGGCTGACAAGACCAATGTGGGACAGGCAGGTCCGGCCACAGCGGCTGCAGGGAAAAGTCTGATTTAGGGTTGGTGCTGTAGCAGTGCGATTCTTCCTCAATCTTCTTTTGTCCTCAAGACCAGCTATGCGTGCGTTCTCAAAGGAAGAGACAGCCTGGTGGATGGTGTGCCTCCATGCTTTGCGATCTGAGGCTAGGTCAGACCACTGGTGATGGTTGATGTGACAGGTGCTAAGGGATTTCTTCAAGGAGTCCTTGTACCTCTTCTTTGGTGCCCCTCTATTTCAATGGCCGGTGGAGAGTTCGCCATACAGGGCAATCTTGGGAAGGCGGTAGTTTTCCATCCTAGAAATATGCCCTGCCCAGCGCAGCTGCGTCTTCAACAGCAGTGCCTCGATGCTGCTAACCTCCGCCCGCTTGAGGACTTCAGTGTTGGTCACAAAGTCACTCCAGTGGATGTTGAGGATGGTGCAAAGGCAGCGCTGATGAAAGCGCTTGAGGAGTCGCAGGTGATGACGGTATAAAACCCACGATTCGGAGCCGTAGATGAGGGTTGTCATCACAACCGCTTTGTAAACATTGATCTTTGTGCCTTTTTTCAGATGCTTGTTGCTCCACACTCTTTTGTGCAGTCGGCCAAATGCACGGTTTGCCTTTGCCAGCCTGTTGTCAATCTCCTTGTCGATCTTGTCATCTGAGGAGATGATGCACCCCAGGTAGCTGAACTGCTGGACTGTCTTCAGAACTGATTCACCCACAGTGATGCAGGGAGGGTGATAATCTTCCTGGGGTGCAGGCTGGTGGAGAACTTCTGCCTTCTTCAGACTAACTTCTAGGCCGAATAGCTTGGCAGCCTCTGCAAAGCAGGACGTCATATGCTGCAGAGCTGATACCGAGTGGGAGACGAGTGCAGCATCATCAGCAAATAGTAGCTCTCGGATGAGTTTTTCCATTGTCTTGGAGTGGGCCTTTAGTCGCCTCAGGTTGAACAGGCTGCCATCGGTGCGATAGCGGATGTAGACACCATCGTCATGATCTAGATCTACTGCGGCTCTTTGAAGCATCATGCTAAAGAAGATCGTAAAGAGAGTTGGCGCGAGAACGCAGCCTTGCTTTACACCTGTGCCTATTGGGAAGGGCTCCGAGAGGTCATTGCAGTGTCTGACTTGGCCTCGCTGGTCTTCGTGTAGCTGGATGATCATGCTGAGGAACCTTGGGGGACATCCTAAACGTTCCAAGATTTGCCACAGGCCTTTCCTGCTAACGGTATCGAAAGCTTTGGTAAGGTCGACAAAAGTCACATACAGAGCCTTGTTCTGTTCCCTGCATTTCTCTTGGAGCTGCCTGAGAACAAATACCATGTCAGTGGTGCTCCTGTTAGCTCTGAAGCCGCACTGGCTCTCTGGGAGGAGTTCTTCTGCAATGGTGGGCACCAGTCTGTTCAGGCGTATTCTGGCAAGGATTTTGCCTGCGATGGAGAGCAGGGTTATCCCCCGGTAGTTGGAGCAGTCTGACTTTTCCCCTTTGTTCTTGTATAGGGTGATGATGATTGCATCGCGAAAGTCCTGTGGTAATTTGCCTTGTTCCCAGCAGGTGACAAGTACTTTGTGAAGTGAGCTATGTAGTACTGTGCCCCCATGCTTCCAGATCTCTGGTGGAATTCCATCAACTCCTGCTGCCTTGCCATTTTCAGTTGCTTGATGGCTTTAACAGTCTCTTCTAGGGTGGGGATCTCATCCAACTCTGTTTTCACCGGTTGAAGTGGGGTGAGGTGGATTGCTGAATCTTGAACTACGCGGTTGGCACTGAAGAGAACCTGAAAATACTCCGACCACCGGTTCAGTATGGATGCCTTGTCTGTGAGGAGCACTTGGCCGTCTGCACTATGCAAGGGACTCTGAGCCTGATATGATGGACCATAAACTGCCTTCAGGGCTTCGTAGAACCCTCTTATTTATTTATTTTATTTATATTTACATTTATATCCCGCCCTCCCCGCCTAGGCGGCTCAGGGCGGCTAACAACATTTCACATATTTAACAAAGGATAAAACTTTAAAATTTAACAATTAAAGAAATTAAACATAAAAACCAATTAATTAAGTTAAGATATTTAAAATACATAATTCATTCTCTTAAATCACCAGTGTCTGCACACAGCTGGGTTCTCTCTGCAAGCTTGGTCCACCACTCGTTCTGAATGTCTCGAAGCTTGCGCTGGAGGTTGCTACATGCAGCGCGAAAGGTTGCTTTTTTCCCAGGACAGGAGGGCTGAGCAAGATGTGCTTGGTAGGCAGATCTCTTTTTTGCCAGTAATTCTTGGATCTCTTGATTGTTCTCATCAAACCAGTCCTTGTTCTTCCTTGTGGAGAACCCGAGGACTTCTTCAGAGATCTGCAGGACGGTAGTTTTTAGGTGTTCCCAGAGTGCTTCTGGAGAAGGGTCTGTGGGGCAACTGGGGTCCTCAATTCTTGACTGGAGTTTTGCCTGGAAGGCAGCTTTAACTTCGGCTGACTGGAGGCTGCCAATCTGAAACTTCCTCTGAGGGATACCTCCTCTCCTGGGTGTGGGTTTAAAGTGAAGACGGAGATTGCAGCGTACAAGACGATGATCCGTATGACATTCTGCGCTGGGCATTACTCGGGTGTGTAAGACATCTCGAAGGTCTCTCTGGCGCACCAGAATGTAGTCGATAAGGTGCCAATGCTTGGACCGTGGGTGCATCCAGGTTGTCTTCAGACTGTTCTTCTGCTGGAAGATAGTGTTGGTGATGGTGAGCTGCTGCTCCATGCAGAATTCTAGCAGGAGGCGCCCGTTGTCATTTCAGTTGCCAATGCCGTGTTTGCCAAGTACTCCTTTCCAGGCTTCCGAGTCTTTACCTACTCTGGCATTGAAGTCGCCAAGGATGATCACCTTGTCCTCTGTAGGGGTCTTCCATACGAGGTTGCGTAGATCAGCATAGAACTTGTTCTTTTCTGCAGGATCTGCTTGAAGGGTTGGGGCATACACACTGAAGAGTGTTGCATGCTGCTTGTTTTGAAGTGGGAGGCGCAGGGACATGATGCGATCTGAGTGACCTGTTGGCAGGTTTTCGAGTTTGGAGGCAATGGAGTTCCTGACCATGAAGCCAACGCCAGAAAGGCGGCTCTCAGCCTTTGACTTACCCGACCAGTAGAGGGTATAGCCAACACCATGTTCTTGAAGACTACCTTCCTCAGGGAAACGGACCTCACTGAGAGCTGCTATGTCGATATTCAACCTGAGAAGTTCGTGGGCAACTAGAGCAGAGCGTCGTTCAGGTCGACCACTGCCTACTGTGTCAAGCATGGTTCTGATTTTCCAACATGCAAGCTTTAGTCTTTGCACACTTTGTGAGGCAGGTGCATGCCTTTTCTTTGTTGTTATTTTTCGACCGCAAGTAAGGATGCCCATTGACCGCGGCTAGCCAACTGGGGTGGGGGAGACGAGCTTTGTTTAGGCCACCTTTTCTAGGCCCCTCTCCGTGTGGAGCAAGCAGTGCTGTCCCTAGATAAGGCTGCTTGGTCGTTCAGGGTGCTGCCGAAAAATGCTTTCGTCTCCGGGTTAGCATCAGGCGACCAATACCCTGAACCGCCTACATGCAGGATCGGGACTGCGGCTTCCAGTGGCACCTTCCACCTGCCGTTTCGCCCCTTGCCCATCGCTGCAGGACTTGATGCGTTGTGGATTGTGTATGTGGATATGCCCTTCAGGCCTGTGCAGAGGAATTTTTTAGGTGAAGTGCAGTGTGCGCGGTACTGGCTCCACCCTTTCACCTGGGGGTCATCTGCCATGGCCCAGTAAGCCGGGACGCTGGCAGCGAGTCCTCCAGGTGGTAGGTGTTACATTAATGAGCTCTATCTGCCCGGGTTTGATGTTAGAGTTTTCCTTCTCTTAGGCTGGCGAGGTTGGTGGGCCCAGCCTGCCCATCCGGTTATACCGCCGGACAATTCGGTCGCACCATGACGTAGCAAACTCTGTGAAAACGGGGGGGACCAGCGAGAAGGTGTTGCTACGGATGCAGTAATGCAGGAGAGGCCATTGCAGTGACCATCTGCCAGGCATAGCCAGACAGTGACCACGCGGCGTTCACTACACCGGGAGAGGAGAGGCTATGTATTGCGCATTCCCTGGGGGGGTAGGATTCCCAGAGGGAGCCCACCCCCCACCCCCCAAGGGCGGCTTACAGCATATGTAAAACTAACATAAAAATAAATTACACTTTAAAATTAACATTTCATATTAAATAATTAAAATCCAACATTTGTTATAAATATACATATCGTTAAAAATCAGTTCATTTGGCAATGAACTTTTCCTACAGATCAATGGTACAGCCATGGGCACCCACATGGCCCCACAATATGCTAACATCTTTATGGCTGACTTGGAGCAATGCTTCCTAGACTCCCACCCACTCATACCTACCTTATACCTGCGTTACATTGATGACATCTTTATGGTCTGGACACATGGTAAAGAAGCCCTGGACACATTCCACCAGGCTTTCAATCACTTTCACCCTACCATCAACCTGACAATGAGCCAGTCTATGCAAGAAATACATTTTCTGGACACCACTGTAAAAATAGACAATGGACACATTGACACCACCTTATACCGGAAACCTACTGATGACAAACATTTCTGCATGCCTCCATCTACCATCCCAAACATACCAGACGATCCATTGTATAAATCCAGGCTCTATGCTACAGCAGCATTTGCTCCAATCCTGCTGACAGAGATTCTCACCTGAGGGATCTACAACAAACCTTTTTGGAACTAAAGTACCCACCTGATGAAGTCAGGACACAGATTAACAAAGTCAGAATGATACCCAGAGAAAACCTGTTACAAGACAGACCCAAAAGAGATAATAACAGAGCACCACTAGTGGTCACACACAACTCTCAACTTAAAACAGTTTAACGTATTATCAACAACTTACAACCTCTATTGGACAGTGACAGCTCTCTTTCAAAACTACTGGGGGAGTAAACTTTTTCTTGAACACAGACAGCCCCCCAGTCTCAAACAACTCCTCTCCCACAACAATACAGCATCTCATCTGAGCATGGACACCGGTACGAGAGCTTGCAATAAACCCAAGTGCCAACTTTGCTGCCACATACACCTAGACAACACAATCACTGAGCCTAAAAACATTAACTATACCATCTTGGGCTCATTCACTTGTCCATCCTCCAACATTATATATGCCATTAATTGCCAACAATGTCCTTCAGTTCTCTACATAGGGCAAACAGGACAAACCCTATGCCAAAGGATAAATGGACACAAATCTGACATTAGGAATTACAGAACTGAGAAATCTGTGGGAGAACACTATAAACTTCCAAAGCATTCAATGGGTGACCTCAAGGTAGCTGTTTTACTGCAAAGGAACTTCAAGAACAGAATGGAGAGAGAAACTGCTGAATTACAAATTATTATGAAACTTGGAACAAACACCTCCCCGGGACTGAACAGGGATATTGGTTTTTTTTATCTCATTACATATGCTAAACCCACTCTCAGTGAGTATAACTATACCTCCACAGTATTCCAATGTATTTCTCTTTTATAATAGTGTATTAGAATAATGTTTTATATTGACATACTCAAATAAGGGATATTGGCTATTTATCTCATTACATATACTTAACCCATTTTTATTTTATGTATTCTTGTTTTCTAATGGCAGACTAGAATGATGTTTATAATGTATAGATTGATGTTGATAAGTAAATTAGGAGGACTACAACTAGGAAATACATGTCCTTTTGTGATTTACCTAGATATGCAGAAACACCAACTGGCAGAAAACTTTATTACCTTTTATGGCTAGCCAGACCAAATGGCCAAGCCACACTGTTTCACCATGGGCGTTTTCGCACTTACCTTTTACTGGCGCGAACACCCTCCTCACGCCGGCGGATCTGCAGGGATTTCCCACCAGAAGCGCCGGCGCAGCCAAAAGAGCCGGCAACTTCCGTCACGGAGCCAGCTCAAACGGAAACCGCCAAGAAGCAGGAAAACGTTTGAGCTGGCTCCGCGACGGAAGCTGCCGGCTCTTTTGGCTGCGCCGGCGCTTCTGGTGGGAAATCCCTGCAGATCCGCTGGCGTGAGGAGGGTGTTCGCGCCAGTAAAAGGTAAGTGCGAAAACGCCCCATGTGATCACAACCAGTTTGCCCTCTTAATCAACAAACTGCATGTATTTCAGCCCACAATATCTGATCCCCTTGTCTAATGAAGTGTGTTTAGAGAGTACATGAAAGTTTACGTTCTGAATAAAATTTGGTTGGTCTTAAAGGTACCACTTGACTCCTGCTTTGTTCAACTGCTTCCGACCAACACAGCTGCCCACTTGATTTTCTTTTTCACCAACAATATCTTTTTACCATTATGTTAGATTTCAATTATCAATAAGAAGTCCTGATTCTATTGCTTCTTTAACATAAATTGCTATGCCTCTTTTTTTCTTTTGGTCCGTCACCGTATATAATTTACCCAGTTTTTTATTTTGTAGGTATTTTACATCTTTCTTGATAATATGTCTCTTGTAAACAAATTATATCCGCTTGTAATTTTCTGAGTTGCAAGTTAAATTTACTTCTTTTCTCGGGGGCATTTTATCTATTTACATTAATAGAAACTAGTTCATTCTTCCCCATTATTCCTTCTGAACTTTACTACCATATATCTCTTGCAGCTCTCTTTTTTGTCTCCTTCAAGGTTCTGAGTTTTTGTTACTGTTTGTTTCTTCCTTTTTTCTCCTTCCTCCTCCTCCTCCTCTTCCTCCAACTCTCTTGATTGGTGGTCTTCACCTGCATGTCACTCTAGAAACTCTTGTGCTTTAATTATAGATAAATTGAGCTGCATTTCATGTAGATAGATCCCAGTAGGCAGCTGTGTTGGTCTGAAGCAAGAGAACAAAGCAGTAGACAAGTGCACCTTTAAGACCAACTAAGTTTTATTCAGAATGTAAGCTTTCGTATGCTCTTAAGCAGACTTTATCAGACATATGGGAATGGACGCAGCAATTCTTAAAATAAGTTTGCAGTGTGGAATCATGGGAATGTTTTTAGCAGATAAAAAGAATCACAAATAGGACCTGTGTTTGTTAGTGTAGGACAAAACTACTGAAAAAACCCCTAGATGATAAAAAGCAGACTGCTGTTGTAGGAGTGCCATAAATCTAGGTAATATTCTGGCTTTGTTAGTTTAAATAGAAAGCATGTTTACTCAAGAGATTGTAACATCCGTATAGTTTGCCATAGAATGGGTTGATATATGTAAAAAGACAAACAGCCAATATCCCCCATTTGAGTATGTCAATACAAAAAAACAAAAAAAAAATTCTGATTTTTTGAGTATGTCAATTGTATTGACATACTCAAATGGGGGATATTGGCTAGCTTTTCTCTGTGCAGCACAGAGATAGGGGAAGGAAGGAAGCCAAATGAAGCTTTGATGTGCTGTACAGTACAGCTTCCAAAAGTCTCAGGATCTTGGGACCATATTCGGTAATCTCTTCTGCTGTGTGAATTAATTCCTTCTCATTAGATAGGGCTTCATAGGCATAGAGGGTCAAAACATATATGTTGAATTGGTGCAGATGCTTGCTCTGGCTTCAGCTGCTAATTCAAGTGTTCTTGTCGGGGCAATTAGCTCTGCCTTCACAGGGTGACCACAGCATATCCTGCCTGGCGCACTCCATCTGGTGCAGAACTGCTGCCATCGGTATAATATTCTGCTTCTGAGTTAGGCAAGGTCACAGTGGTCAAATCTGGGCAGCTTGAATCTACTTGCCTTCAGAACAACACGAGGGACTCTGACTTCTAACTCCTGGCTCAAGGTGAGTCTGTCTGCTTCTTTGATGAGTTCTGCAGTTGCAGCAATGGTTCTGAGGCATCTTGGCTATGACATCCAGCTGTTGGGACAGGTAGAGTACTGGCCAATGCCATAACCCAACACCTGGGTGCGAATTCCAACTGCCGTCCCATATCTTTCAGGAATGAGGAGGGTGGCAGCCCTGCTGAGATCAGGTAGTCCTAAGGCCGGGGCTTTTAACAACAACCTTCTAACTTCTTTAAAGTTTGATGTTACATAGTGTCTCATTTAAAGGGTGTTTGCTCACACCCCTTTGTAACTTCACACAAGGGTTTGGCAATTGGGGCTTTCTTTTCTTTGGGGAGGCTCCTGTTGGTACACACCATGTCCTGGCACTGGGCCAACTGGTGCTTCTGTGCCTCTACTGTCTCCTTGGCCATCTCTTTCTGGTGCAATTTTGGCTTCAGCCTTCAGGCACGAGGCTTTATTGATGGCAGCCAGTTTCCCTTTGAGGATCTGCTCAGTCTTCCGCTCGCTGCCAAGCAGCTTTCCCTCCACCAGCTGCTTGACCTTTTCGTAGACGCCCAGGAGCTCGGACACCTCATACATCGGGACCTCCAGGTCGATGACCCTCCACTTCTCCATCTGGACCTGCACCTCTGCCAGGGTATTCTCTCTTACCTCCTGCAGCAACTGGGGCAGGAAAATGCTACTGAGGGAAGCACTTCAGTCCACAGCTTCCTCTACAGGCTCTCCACTTCTTGGGCCAGCTGCTTGGCTTGATGCTTATAGCCTTCCATCTGACTGGCTGAACAGCACCTCTCTAGTCTCCTTCAGGCTCAACTCAGCCTCCTGCCACCTTCACCTGATATCTGGAGCTGAGTGAGCCACAAAGGCACCACTCACCATCTGCTGAGCACCTGTGACTTCGTGGTTGGTGGGCGAATAGATTCGGTGGGTTTCATATCGGCGCTCCAAAAAAGGCATCTGGCTTCTGGAGGACTTATACCACCTCACACAATGTCTGCCGATATTGGCTTAATAGGCAGATGGGAGCCTCCCTGTTGGCATCCAGGGAAATGAATTGTAGCCCGTCGTGGCACATTGTTCCCTTCCTCCTTCTGTCCCATCATGGCCCAGGAATTGGGAAGCCTGGATCTGCTGGAGGGGACTTTTTCTGAGGTGGCAAGCTGGCCAGAGGCAAGGTGCTTGCTTCTGGAGACCTTCTCTCTGGGGGAGCTCATAGATCTGGAGTTCTTTGGTCTTAACTGATGAAGGGGTGAGGGTGAAGTCTAAGTGGCAAAGGTGAAAGGCTGCGTTGGGCTTGAAGGACCAGCTCCCTGCAAGGGGTGAAGGGGACACTGCCGTATGCCCTTATATCTGGTTCCTGGGGGTGCTTGGGCATAGATTGCCTTGTCCTGAGACTGAGATGGCTGACCAAGAGTAGTGTATTTTGCAACCACATAGGTGGTTTAAAACCAAACTATACTAAGAAACAATATACAGGGACTAGTCTGGGTGGTCAGGGTAACTCATAACCTTTGTCACCTGAACCCTCAGATGACTGAACAACACCAAATGTATCATTCTAGAATCATAGAATCATAGAGTTGGAAGGGACCTCCAGGGCCATCCAATCCAACCCTCTGCACAATGCAGGAACACCCAAATACCTCCCCCCAATTCACAGGATCTCCATTGCTGTCAGATGGCCATCTAGCCTCTGTTTAAAAACCTCTAGTTCACAAAATGTTACAAACACTTCAAGAGCCCTATCTATACCATAGTCTCCACTAAAACCTATGTCAGAATTTGCAATCATGCAGTCTAAGGGCGTCCCCTAGACTGTGATCCTCCCATGGCTAACCAGACAGACGAGACATTCTTAGACACAAAAGGAAAAAGGGGGTGGGTGAGAGAGCAGTCTCGACACAAAGAAACACACTTCGTAATGGCTGCTGCCTTCAGCAAATGTCACGTCTCATTCACACACAATCTCGCCACAGGCCCCTTCCCAGTTCCAGTACTAGGCTAGCACAGCTTCAAGAGCACTGGCGGGGAGAACTACTTCCCCTTTCCTTCAGCGAGCTTTACTAGTGTGCAGCCGAGGGGTGATCAAGCCCTCCTTCCCTTCGAGATGGGCTGAGGTCAAGCAGTCTCTTATGGAGAGATTCTATCTACTAAACCCCATTTTCATACTCACCTGCGCAGGTCTTCTTACTAGGGCTGGTTCCTGAATGCCTTTCTGTGGTCCGTTTGGCCACCTGTCCTGGCAGACAGAGGCCAGGCAGCTGAAGTCAGCTGGGAGCACCTTTCTGGACCTGAGGCTGGCCCGACCATGGCCCCAGGCTGGTCCAGGGGTGAAAGGGCGGGGCCCAACCCCCCCTTTTTGACTGGCCCAATGCACCAGAAAAATGTAGCAGCAACCTTAGCCCTTGGTGGTCAGGCAGAAATGAGGCTACAGGCAAAATCAGGAAGAAACAGCCATTTATTTAATGTGTACACGGACCCCAGATCATGTCTAAATGTATCTGGGAGCCCTGATTTCAGGAAGGTCTGCATTTTTATAATCACAGACAATCATTTCCAGTAAACACTTGCACAATTACAGGAAAGGACCACCCCATATCCCATACATCATTACAAGCGTCATATTACTAAAGGAACAAGGAGGAAACAGGGAGGGTCTTTTCATACATGGCATTGATGTTGCTAACACTCTTGCAGCAATATCTTTCATCAAAAACACATTTGCACCTTTGACTTGTTCCCTAGACATTTTCCAAGGTACATTTGCTCAATGCTTATTTTAGTACTTATTCCAGTCAGTTTCTAGTTCCTCTTTTAGGCAGCTGCGGCAGAGTAGTGGGTGAAGGATTAACTTCCTCTTTTGCTGCCTTATGCTTCTACAAGCTGGACACACTGCTAACGTCCTTTTCCTTAGGTTCGCAATCTAGGAGGATTATTTCACAGAGGCATCTAGCAAGCACTTTTAAAATCTCTTTGACCTTTTGTTTTCTTGCCCTTGTGCCTAATTGATGGCTTTCAATTTACCTTATTTAATATCTTTTTTTATTTCAGCCCTGCTTCAGTGCCACTGGACTCAAACTTTGTCCTGCTGCTTCAGACCAACACATCTACGCACCTGAATCTATCTTCACTACCTGGTTACTGAACTATCTTCAAGAATGAACCAACATGGAGTGCACTATTCTAAAGAACCCCCAAGCCACAAACCCACTCTTTCTGGGAGAGTGTTACCCCATCTATAACAGTGGAACATCCATCCCCTCTTCTGTTTTATTTGCCACTTCTGTCTTGCCTAGAATAAGTTTCAGTTTACTTACAGTGCAATCTTCAAAAGATCTCCTCAGACTCCTACTGAAGCCTACTCAGTGGGTCTTACCCCCAGGGAAAGTGTTCTTAGGATTGCACCATTAACCTCATTTTTAACAGACTCATTTGAGTAATCTTTGTGGTGAGATTCTGTGAGTCATGATGGGGAGCCCATATGGTCAGTTTAGGCTTCTGGACCTTTTGATTGACTGGTACTGCTGGCTTCAAAAGGAACATTTAAATGCCAATCAAGCAATACAAAGGATTAAGAAACTATTGATTTTTGATTGGTTAGGGGTGCCTTTTTAATTGAACTTAAGTATATAACTTCGGCGGAAGTCTAGTAATGGAGGGAGGGGGTTTGAAAATATCATATGAGTTAGAGAGAGCAAGGACATAATTAAACATTGCAACCATATGTTATTAATAAAATTGTTTAAAACCCACAAAGGATTAAGAAACTAATGCAGATCTGAACTTTCCTTGGCATCTGCGTTGATTTTTTCCAGATTACATGAAAATTAACCTACTGTCTCTCTGTGACACTTATTTGTAAGAGGTGATATACATTTTTTGCACACTGGAAAGTAATTTATATTTGTGCTATCTGTGTAAATGGTAGCATAGGGGAGACGTGCACAGTCTCAAATGTGGCTTGATGTAAACCCCTTTGCAATATTCCCTTTACATTGACTCTCTGCTCCTAGTTTTGTTCCCTACTAGGGAAAAAGTCCCTTTTTCTTCTGATGACCAGTGCTGATTGCTTCATTTTGTAGTCACTGCTTTTTTTTCTGACAATGCAAAGCAAGTTGCAGTCATTTTGATATACAGAGAATCCTTGTGAGAATCTTCATCTGTCACTTTCATCTCTCCTGTGACATCAAATGGTGAATGACGGGATGATTAGTTTTATCTAAAATTTGGGGTATTTTTCTCTGAATGGCAGCTATGAAGTGCACAATTTGCAAGATAAAATAACAAACATGATTATTTCAAATGCCTGGCTGATGGTCTTTTATAAGTTATTGCCTAAAGCAGGGAGTGCTTTGGATAGATGCCCTGAAAGTATATTCTAGAGACAGCTTTGAATGATGGTGATTCAGAATGTATTTCTTCACTTAAGGAAATGAACTCTGGCTTCTTCTTCAAGGCATATGCATAAGAAGAAAAGTGAAGAAATAGTAACAACCTTCTATTATGAGATCATTTGAGTTTAATTCAATGCATATGAGACTGTTCATTACTTTGTCAGGGAAATTAAGACACAATTCTGAAGTGAATTTAGTGGATTTTAAAAGCTGTTCTCTGGGGTACCCTAAAATCTCCTGAACTGATTGTCCTTGGGGTTCTTCACTGAGATGATCAATTTCCTTGAAAGACAGCATGACCAACACAGTCTTCTGAAAAGTACAGCTGTAGAATGTCTAATCATTGCCTTCCAAGAAATCAAAACATGATTAGAAGTTGACCAATAAGCACATGTACCAGTTTATGTTCTCATTTCATAAGCACATGCTCAAGTATAGGGATCGGCACAAACCAGGAAAATGTGGTTCAATTCTGTTCATGGTTCATGTTGTGCCTTGTTCACAAACCTCAGATTGTCATTAACTTTTAGGGACCAAAAGAACTGGTTCAGTTTATGAAATTCATGACACTTTAGAATGAACCCCCCCCCCCCCCGGTGTGCTGGGGACACCAAATTCCCAGGATATCTCTGGCTGACTCCAGCTGTCATTGACAGTTAGTCATTTTGACAGGTGCAGGTTCAGGAGATTCAGGAGTGTATTGAATGGATCCTGTGGAAACTACAGTCAGCAAAGCCACAGGGGACCTCCCCCAGGTGATCCTCTACATGACCTCCAAGTTATGTAACTTTGAAGTTTGGTAAATATTTAGATTGAGCAGAGACAATCTGTCTAGAAATGTATCCATTCACAAACTGGCACAAAAGCTTGAAAAGCTTGAAAGTTCATGGAAAGTTTGTGCCAGTTTACCTGCCATGAACTTCATTTTGAAGACCACGAATTGGCCAAAATTTGTGACAAACCTTTGTTTGTGAGCTGGTTTGTGCCCATCCCTATTCAAGGACATGTTCTCAGTGCATGCAAGGCAATGGTGTGGACCAGCAGCCCTCTCAACTGATCTGCATAAAGTGAAGGCACCCTGCCCCATGCATCAGAATTCTCTCCATTGTCCAGATTCTCAGGAAGTCACATTCAGATTTCCCCAAACAAGTAAATGGGAAAGGTTTCTGGAAGTAGAAGGTTTGGATCCCACTGGTCTAGTGTTATAAAAAATATTGCATAAAAATTGGCAGAATGAATATAGTTCCACATTCTAAAACTATCAAAGGTTCATTACTCCTTCCATAAAAATCTTTCTCCTTTTGGTGATACTCTCACCCTACAGTGTTGAAATATGTGTCCTGAGATATTTAGAAGGATGAAAGTTTTCTTCAGTGGTCAGAGTGAAAAAAGCTCATAAGAAATGCCAACTACAAGCAGGGCCGGCATGTGGGAGTAGGCCAAGTAGGCGTCTGCCTCAGGTGCCACTTGGCCTAAAGACACCATGAGGCATCCCCTCTCCCCACACCTGCTGCCTCCTCCTGCTTGCTGCCTCCTTGTGCCCACTGCCTCCCCACATTTGCCACCGCTGCCTGTCACCTCCCGCTGCATGCCTGCCCCCTGACTCTTCCGAAGCCTCCCAAGGCTTGGGAGGCTTTGGAAGAGTTCGGGCTGGGGTGGGTGTGGCAGCGAGCACCCTCCCTCCCCCCGACTCTTCCAAAGCCTCCCGAGCCTCAGGAGGCTTCAGAAGAGTCTGAGTGGAACCAACTGGCTCAGAGTGTGCCCGCCCCCCCCCTTCCGAAGTCTTCCAAGGCTTGGGAGGCTTCAGAAGAATCCAGGGGCATGGCTGTGACGTCATTGTGATGTCATCTGGACACGCGCATGCAAACCTTGGGGGGCGGAAGATAGAGGTTCAGCCTAAGGACGCAGACTCCCCTAGCACCAGGCCTGACTATAAGCTAGGTTAAAATAATGGAGAAGCCTTATTAGGACAGGTGTTTCAGCTCAGTGTTAGTCAGGGCCGTAGCCAGGATTTCATATTTGATGGGGCCCGCAGCAGCATTTTTTGTTTTTGGGGGGCAGCAGGGGGCCACCTGGTTTGGCCCTAAACATTTTCTCTGCTTCTCAAGTAAAACTACAGCCGCCCCCCCCCCCCCGGATTTGTCTACCTTCCAGGGGGATCTGGCTGCAAGTAGGCCAATCTGAAGCACCTACAGTAGCAATGCTGCACTTGTTCTGAGTGGCATCAAGTGGCAGTGAGCAAAGGGGGCAGATTGGAGGCCCTCCAATGGAGGGGCCATACAGATGGAAGGGGAAGGGGTTGAATGGAATGGCCTGCCCCCACCCCTACTGTAGCTATGGGACTGGTATCAGGACATATGCTTTGTATGCCGGAGGTCCCAGGTTCATTCCATTGTATCTCCAGTGAGAGAATCTGAAGGTATTGAGAAAAGCCCATTTTGATCAGAGATTCTGTAACCACTGTTAGTCACATTTAGACTTTACAGAGCTACACAGAGCCAGTGTAGTCTAATGGTTAAAATGTTAAGCTAGTATCTGGGAGACCCAGGTCTGAATCCATACAATACCATGAAAGCTTGCTGGTGACATGAACATATGAAGCTGCCTTATATTGAATCAGAGCCTTGGTCCATCAAAGTCAGTATTGTCTTCTCAGACTGGCAGTGGCTCTCCAGGGTCTCAAGCTGAGGTTTTTTTCACACCTATTTGCCTGGACCCTTTTTTTTGGAGATGCCAGGGATTGAACCTGGGACCTTCTGCTTCCCAAGCAGATGCTCTACCACTGAGCCACCGTCCCTCCCTTGGGCCAGTCACATACATTTCAGCCAAATCTGTTTTACAGGGTTGTTGTCAGGGCTTTTTTGCAAGAGGAACTCCTTTGCATATTAGGCCACACACCCCTGATGTAACCAATCCTTCAAGAGCTTATAGGGTTCTCTTAGTACAGGGTCTACTGTAATCTCCAGTAGGATTGGCTACACCAGGGCTGTGAGGCCTAATATGCAAAAGAGTTCCCGCTACAACAATAAAACCCCTGGTTGTTCTAATGACAAAATTGAAGAAAAGTGATTATGTAAGCTGCTTTGGGTTCCCTGTGGGGGTGAAAGACAGGGTATAAATGAATAAATAAATGTATTTACCCATTTGTTTGACTTTATATAAGGCAACTTCATATGTGCAGATAATTGGTAATTGTGGTATCTGCATTCTTCTGACTTTATAGTCTCCTTTGAAGAAACTGCAAAGTGATTACAGCACAAGAAAAGATCATCTATACAAAGGATATACAAGTTATTACTTCCATTATAAATAGAAGAAAAACAAGTGAAAATGTATGATTAAAAGGATGCAGAATTTCAGAGAGCAAATACCAATGCACCGATGTGAATCATTATAGGAAAAAGAAATCACAGCCAACCAGGCATTAAGAGAAAACTGATACAAAATGTTCTGTAGATGGTATATAACTACAAAGGATATCGAGAAGGTAGACAAAAATTACAAAGCAAAATGCTGGGGATGCCAAAATATAGAGGGAACCTTTTACCATATGTGGCGGAATTGTGAAAAAGCAAAAAAGATATGGAAGGAAATACATGGGAAAATGCAGAACGTATTAACATTTAAATTCCCTATGGAAGTGAAGAACATGCTATTAGGAATATTGCCCAACAAATTATCAAAAGTTTTGAAAGAGATATTTAAATATATGGTGATAGCAGCCAGAATCAGCTATGCAGCAAAGTGGAAATTAGTCATTTGTTCAAGCCTAGAAGAATAGGAAAATAAACTTGCCAATTATGCACTCGTGAAATTTACAACTTATTTGAGAAACAGATCAACTTTGAAATGTGATTAGAGATAGAGCATTTATCATGAAAACTAGAGGTAAATTTAGAATGAGAAATAATTTTAAAATGTGCATAAATGTATTGGTATACATATAAATGTATTGCAATGCAGAAATAGAATGTGAACAAGTTTTGAATATAAATGTATGAGGAAGTGAATTTTGAGCAAAAATATCTGTTATTTTCTATCTTACATGTGAAGAGTGGCCAAACTTGCTTAACATAAGAACCACTTAGAATAAACGTCAGAGGTTGAAGAGCTTCAAGACATGAATAAATATTACATAAACATCTTTATTAAAACTCTTACTATTTTTTTGCACAAAAAGATAAAATATGTATGTATACATTTTACAACACAACCATGCTAGAAGGAGACTTTTTTTTTAGCATGGTTGTGTTGTAAAGTGAGAATAACAGTCCCCATAAGACCAGCATAGGGAAAGGTTAGGGAATTATTTTTGGCACCAGTGGGAGAAGCAAACACACAGGTACCATATAAATTACTGACCACTACTTGCATCATTTATGTATCTCTCTTTGCCTTGACACCAAGATTAGTAAATGCAGCTCCTACAACACCTATGAAACTTTAATTCTGTCCCTCCTTCCAGAAGCTCCCTCAGCTCTTGCACTCTCTTTCCCCACTCTAGGTATCTGGGCAACCTCTATGGTGGAGAAGAGCTTGCAAGCCTGCCTATTTCCCCTTTCTTCTCCACTTCACACATGCTGGAAATAGTTGCCTACCTATGGGTCAGCGTTCAAAGGCTGACTTGAGAGGAAACCTGCTTGATGTCTGGGAGCTGCACAATATGTGAGAAAAAGTGGCATGTCAAGTCAAATTTATTTTTATATCCTGCCCTCCCCCGCCAAAGGCGGGCTCATGGTGGCTTACAGACATGGAAACCATGATTTAAATAAAATACAATACAATGTAAACACGAATTTTAAAATACAGTTCAAATACACAAATTAGTTAAAATGATAAAAACAGATGTTATAAGGTGCTATAAAATTACAATCAAACATAAGATGGCTAGATGGTTACAGGTCAATTCTAATTTCGATTTAGCCAGGCATGTGACTCCTGGGCTGCAGTTTGGCCTCCCCTGCTACATATGATATATATAACAGACTTTTATATATTAAAAGTTTTAGCTAGTATGCAGAAACGAGGACTATATAACACAGAATATGCAACTACAATGAAATTAATGACATAGTTGCAAAATAGATAGTTAAGCATTTTGAAATTCAAAATGCTTGAAGTGAGGATCATTGCATCCAATGTTCCCTCTAAGCTGCAGAGTCTCGTGAGCAAAAATTCTACTTTGTAAGCTCCTGGCATCAAAGTCGTGAGCTACTGCATAAATTAGTGTGCTCTGGGGCCATTTTTCCTGAGCTAAGACAAAAAGGTGTGAGCTGGAGGCTAAAAATCTGTGAGTTAGCTCACACTAACTCAGCTTAGAGGGTACACTGATTGCATCCTTTAGAAAATGTCTTAAAATTATAATGAAGAGGAAGTTGGGGAGAAATATTTACTTTTTCTGTTCTATACATCTTGCAAATATATAATAGCCTTTATATGTTATATAAATCTTTAATTTAATATATAATCCTTTTTTTCTTTTGTATTCCCTCTATATTATATTTTGCTTTTGACAATATATATTGTAAATCTGGGCCCAGGATTGGGATCAAAAACTGCTGCCCTGAGCCTGCCTTGGCGGGGCGGGTGGGATATAAATAAAGAAGATGAAGAAGAAGATATTGGATTTATATCCCGCCCTCCACTTCGAAGAGTCTCAGAGCGGCTCACAATCTCCTTTCCCTTCCTCCCCCACAACAGACACCCTGTGAGGTGGGTGGGGCTGGAGAGGGCTCTCACAGCAGCTGCCCTTTCAAGGACAACCTCTGCCAGAGCTATGGCTGACCCAAGGCCATGCTAGCAGGTGCAGGTGGAGGAGTGGGGAATCAAACCCGGTTCTCGCAGATAAGAGTTGGCACACTTAACCACTACCCCAAACTGGCTCTCCTTCAATAATAAGCTTATTATTATTATTATTAAAAACTGTGCCATGTATGGATAGGAGTGATGCTTTTGCAAACCAGGAAAAATCCAAGATTTATAAAAAATATTCTGAAAAGTTTAAAAGATGGGTGGGTTGGGATGATTGGTCTCCTCCAATAAAAGTTTTGTAGTTCCCTGCTTGTAGCCTCTGTTTCTTGCAATTGCACATTGATGCCTTTTATTGTTTAAAGATATTCATTTGGCTTGATCTGCCTTTTGTACTCCTTCCCCTTATTTCTCTGCTGTTTTGAGTAAATAATTGTGTTCTGAGATACATATGGAGATCAAAGCTTTTACATAGTCAAGCAACTCTTCACTGAACAAGTAGGTCAGTCTAAATAATTTTCCCTTCATTGCATGAAATCAAAACAAAGCAGCCATCCTGGATTCAAATGATTCATCATACCTTATTAACTTAAGAATGTCACCTGTTTACTGTTTTCTAACATTTACGTACTACCAGTTGGATCAGTGGGTGACAAGGATATTTTGGGATCTAGATATCTAAACCAAAATTTGGTCCATGTATGTGGGTATGTTTGTGTGTGGTATTCCAGAATCTAGAATATGGGTTAATTTTAAGATGGAGAATAAATGAGACATTGGCATCATATGAACAGAGCAGAAATTCTCAAATGTTGTCACAGTGAAGCTTCCTGCATCTTCAGGGTACCTAAATAAGCAGTTTGTCACTAAAATCTGCCTCCATTTGTGAGGACGGGAAGGTGACTAATGTAATCCCCATATTTAAAAAAACATTCCAGAGGAGATCTTGAAAATTACAGGCCCATCAGTCTAATGTTGATATTGGGAAGTTGGTGGAATCTTCTATTATTGACAGAATTAGCAGGCACATTGATGAACAAAAGTTATTGAAGGAGAGAGGATGGCATTCATATCTGTGGTACCAGGCCCCCACGGGGAATAACATATTTCTAAGACATGTAATAAGGAAGTCTATCTTTAAAGTATGGAGTGAAGTTAAAAAAATACACTATACACATGTACCCTATTGGGTTTCCCCAGTCGAAGCCTCCGTACATCCTAATGTTTACAACTGGGATTTTAATTACAACTATGGAACATTATTAGATAATGCTCATAAACTTAAATTAGAGGATGAGAACTTCAAACTAGATTGGTGGACCAAAATGCAAATTAACTCAAAATATCAAGCTGATAAATTAGTGGGGTTTTATAATAAACTAAATGAATTGGATTCGATCTTACAAGATGATGGGAAACTCATCTCTAAGGTCTATAATTGGCTACTGAAGGAAAAAATGCAGGACGAGGTGGTTAAAGAGTGTTGGATTAATTGGCTTAAAGATTTTGGTTTTAATATTGAATTGAAGGAATGGGAGGAAATTTGGCGGCAAAATATTCAATTGACTAAGTCAGCGATCTTTAAAGAAAATCTTTATAAAATGGCATATCGTTGGTACTTGACTCCAGCTAGACTGGCAAAGATATATACCAACTATTCCAATAAATGTTGGAAATGTAGCAGAATAAAGGGTACTCTTTTTCATATTTGGTGGCAATGTAAACATGCGAAAAAATTTTGGGCTCAAATCCATGACTGGTGCCAGAAAATTCTTAAACACCCCTGAGCTTTACTTATTGAGTGTTGTGCAAGAGAAAATATCGAAACCATCCAAAAAATTGTTATTACATGTTGTCACGGCGGCCAGGTTGCTATATGCCAAGTATTGGAAATCCCCCAAAATACCGGATAAGAATGAATTCCTATTTAAGCTTTTAGAAGCTGCCGAACTGGACGTGTTAACAACAAGACTAAGAGAGGAAGATTTACAGATTTGTAAAAAAACATGGGACCCACTTTACTCATGGTTAAATAGCATGGGATTAGATATGAGGAATCTGAAATGGAGCTATGGATAGACCCCTCCAGCTCCGGGTGGTGGGTGATTGGGTTTTTTGTATTTTATGTATACATGTATGTATTTCGATTTCTGTTTATATGATGTTTGTTTTATTGTATGTTTGTTTTGTTTAATAAAAACTTTTCTTGTTGAAAAAAAAAGTTATTGAAGGAGCATGTCAAGCATCGATATTTTGCAATAATTAAGCGTTTGTTCTTTAATCAAAACTTGTTTTATTTTAAAACGCCATAGCTTGCTCCAAGGACGGATTCCTTGGAAGTAATGGCATACATAGTATTGGATAGTATCTTATAGGCAAACTTCAAAAGGCAGGGTTACAGATAACTTCAAAATAATAACATACAGATGTAAATTGAGTTGAGAGTTCAAAGGCTACTCACTAGTATCTCTTTTATGACTACGGAATGTCAGCTAATGACCACATCTCCATTTCTCACACATTCTCTGTGAGCTGATAAGGCATGGCTGTGTGAATCTGGGGGAGAGGCATTCTACACCGTTAATACAAGGTTACTCTAAAACATCCTGAATCCAGATGGATTTATTATATATTCAAAGGGGGGGGGAGAGAAGGGGGGAGAAGAAGAAAGGGGAAAGGACAAAGGTGTCACTCTGCTTTAACTCTGGCCTGTTCTCTAAATACATATAAAACCAGTACTTAGAAATAGCATGCTTGACAGAGCATGGATTCTATAAGAGAAGATCTTGTCTTACTAACCATTTAGAGTTTTTTGAGGGTGAACAAACATGTGGACAAGGATACCCCAGTAGATGTTGTTTGCCTAGATTTCTAGAAATCTTTTTATAAAGTTCCTCATCAAAAATCCCTAAGTAAACTCCACAGTCATGTGATAAGGGGGCAAATCCTCTTGTGGTTTAAACCTGGTTAATTTACAGGAAATAAAGTATAAATGGGTAGTTTTCACAATGGAAGGTGGTAAGCAGTGGGGTACCACAGGGCTTGGTATTTGGTCCACTATCTTTTAACTTGTTTATTAATGATTTGTGATTGTGAGTAAGCAATGAAATGGCTAAGTTTGCAGATGAAACTAAGTTGTTCAGAGTGGTGAGAACCAGGGAGGACTGTAAGGCTCTCAAGAGGGATCTGTTGAGGTTAGGTGAGTGGGTGTCAACGTGGTAAATGAGGTTGTGTGTGGGAAGTCCTAGGTAATGCACGTTGGAGCCAAAAATCCTAACTATAAATATATGTTGAAGTGGCAGTAACTGACCAGGAGAGAGATCTTGGAGTTGTGGCAGATACTGAAAGTGTGCAACTTCAATTTTTAAACAGGCAAATGCTATGCTGAGGATGATTAAAGGATTATTAAGAAGAATTATTATAGCACTGGGAAATGTGCAGAAAAGGGTAACCAAAATAATAAAGAGGATGGAACACCTTCCCTATCAAGAAAGGTTAAAGAGGTTAGGGCTTTTTAGCTTGGAGAAATGATGACTGAGGGCTGACATGACAGAGGTTTACAAAATTATTCAAGGGATAGAGAAGGCAGAGAAAGAAGTACTTTTTCTCCCTTTCTCACAATACAAGGACTAGTGGGCACTCTATGAAATTAATGAGTTGTAGGCTTAGAACAGATTGAAGAAAGTACTACTCCACCCAAAGAGTAATTAACACGTGGAATTCATTGTGACAGGAAGTGGTGGTGGCTACAAGCATAGACAATTTCAAGAGGGGATTGGATGAACATATGGAAGTCCTAGGTAATGCATGTTGGAGCCAAAAGTCCAACCCACAGTTTCCCCCTCAAGCCAGAGAAAACAAAGTTTTTTGTCGTCTCTATATTACAGAAAGGAAATGCGATGCAGATAAGCTGTGTCTACATTGTGTATGATATTATCTGGAAGTGTCTATGCTGGGAAAAATATCCATGGGGAAGTAGCCAAGATTTGCTAGACTTTAAATGTGAAGCCTCCACATTTGTGCATTCATGGAAGCTGAGGAAGACTAAGGTGATGCTGCTCTTCTAGAGTTTAGCATCGCTCCCTTGCCTACTGATTCCTGCTGACCTGGCCTAGTCATACCCAGGTGAGGCTTGGGTCATCGCTTGGTCCTCTTGACCCTGTGTTTAATCTCTAGCTATGAATTCTGTGTGTTCATAGTCCTTCCCTTGACAGACTATTTTGCTTCTGAGTTCAGTGCTTCCTGAGTCTGGTCCCGCTTTTCCCTAAAACTACTTATCAATGTATTGTCTACCAGGACACAACTTCAGCTTCTTATGACTCAGAATGTGTTCAACATAGTTCTTGTCGTTCTTTTTTTTAAAAAAAAAAATTTAATGAAAAAAGTTTATTATATAGTTACATATACACACAGTTAAAATTCCGGTCAATAGTGTCTTTTGGAACATATATTTTTATAAGACATGAACCTGCTTGTGTCGTTTGGTAAGTAACAATTTTAAATCCAGTATTAGTGTTCTTGCCACTTTGCCCATAAACTTAAAAAAAATTTATGGTGTATGCACAGAATTTTGCTTTCTTTTTAAAAGTCTAAAGAATTCATATTGAACACTTACACTTCCCATACAAAATTCAATGTACATTTTTATGTAGGGCAGAACATAGTTCTTGTCGTTCTGACTGAGTTTAGGATGGCAAGCAGTGGGAGATTTACTGTGTGGTCAGACTTGCCAGAGATGTGGTGACATCATTTCTGGCACAACCCACAAGTAATCACATCACTGCTTACGTCTTAACTTCACCAGTGACAGTCACCACCATGTAGTAAGTCTCCTGATTACCCCCTCCATTTCCACTAGAATTTCTCCCTAATGCCCATATATAGGGTTGCCAAGTCCAATTTAAGAAATATCTGGGGACTTTGGGGGTGGAGCTAGGAGACTTTGGGGGTGGAGCCAGGAGACATTAGGGGTGGAGCCAAGATCAAGGCTGTGACAAGCATAATTGAACTCCAAAGGGAGTTCTGGCCATCACATTTAAAGGGACGGCACACCTTTTCAATGCCTTCCTTTGATAGGAAATAATGAAGGATAGGGGCACCTTCTTTTGGGGCTCATGGAATTGGACCCCCTTGTCCAATCGTTTTGAAACTTGGGGGATATTATGGGGAGAGCTACTAGATGCTATACTGAAAATTTGGTGCCTCTACCTCAAAAAACAGCCCCCCAGAGCCCCAGATACCCGCAGATCAATTCTCCATGATTTTCTATGGGAATAAATCTCCCTAGGGAATAATAAAGTTCCCAGCAGACATTTCCCTCCCCTCCCCCTGCTTTCTGACGACCCTGAAGTGGGGGGAGGGCCTCCAAACCAGGGGATCCCCTGCCCCCACCTGGGGATTGGCAACCCTACCCATATTAGTGGTAGTGGGAAAAGCCAGGGTGGGTAAGGGATCTCACACCAGGGTGCCAACTTTGGGCTGGGAACTTTCTGGAGATCTAGGGGTAGCACCTGGAGGGGGGGCTTGTCTGCAGGGGATCTTGTCTCTCTAGTCTGGGACAGTTCCAGGACTCACCTGGTGGCTGGCAGTCTTATCTCCCACTGAAGCAGAAGACCTAGCTGGACTGCTGATGCACTTTGAAGCCCTACTTGTGTCTTCATCTTGAATCTTCCATATCTCTGTCTTGTCAACTTCTGGTCTCTTGTAAGGATTCGTCCCTCAGTTCCCATTACAGCAGCTGCTTATAAATTACACCTTGTTGCTTGACCTATTGAGGGCCTTTTTATATTGAGGCCCCCTTTATAAGTGCTTACCATTTACTACAATTCAAGAACACACATTTATTTTTGGGAAGGGAATATAATATTGAACGGAACATTTTCCTCTCAGTCAAGATAAGGAATCTTATCTTCTGCCTGTGCCAGTTCTTCATTACTGAAAATACTTCACATATGCTTTACAATTCTGTGTCTTTTTAATTAGAAGGGTGTTAGAAAAAATTCCTCTGCTCCACAAACAACGGATATTTAATTTATACGCATGTAGCAGAATTTAATGAAGAGTGGGACAGCTGTTATTTCAAGGGAGCTACAATATTCTGAAGAGGTCTGGCTCCTTTTCAGAGAGAAAGAAATTCTGTGGTGAAATTCAGTTCTTCTTGTGGAGACCGAAATATATTCCTTGAGATAAATTTCATAGTCAGGAGACTTACTGAGGAGAATATAATGCTATGGACCATTTGGGGCCTTCAAGTGCTTATGTTTCTGTATTATGTATAAATGCAAATGTGTACATTACTTTATTGCTTAAAGTGGATCAACAGTGGAAGCCGATCTAAAAATATGTTCTACACAGAATTGCCTCAGAGCATCCTTTAAAAATGAAATAATTTTGAATGTTGTGATTACAACAATTCTTAATACAAGGGCAGGGTTCACCTATCTAGAGGTGTGCAAAAAACAAAAAAACAAAAAACCCAACCTGGTATTATCTGGATTTGGAAATAGTCATGGCCGAGGTATTCAGCTATGCCAAATACTTCCAAATACTGTATTCAGAAATAACTGAATATACATAGATATTTTGCTGTTCCTGAATATATGGGCCCATTATACCCTAAAGGCCATTAAAGAAAATGGCCAAGTAGGATATAATGAATGGTGGCTGTGGGGCAGGGGGTTTGAGAGAGAGCCCCCAAACTTGCAAGGCAGCTTCAGGGGCCTCTCCCCGACCAACTCCCCAAGACCCAAACAGATTGTGCCAGGAGTTCCCAGTCTAGGGGCACCCTAAAACCTCTTCCCCACAGGCAGTGCCATGTCCCTGAGCAGAACCATTGTCACCATGCTACCGCCATTGTCACAAACAGTACCTTAGATTGAGCTAGAGAATCTCTCTTATTCAAAAATGGGGGAGGGGGTGGCTCTCTGAAAGGACTGCTTCACAGAACCAGTGCAATGCAGCAGAGATGGGACATGGAATTCCCACACATGAAACATCAGTCCACCTAACCATAGCCCCGCAGAAGAAATACTTGTGTGGAAGAATCCCTTAACACCCTACTTGTGTTGCCAATGAAATAAAATCCTGGGTTAAAAAGAAGCTGGTGAAAAATCAAGGCTGCTCAAGGGGAACCTTGACTCACTTGCCAACTGGCATGCAGATATCACCTCTGCCCTTCTTTTAAAATAAAGTTCCTTGGGAACCTCTCACTGCAAAGTACTTATCCCATATCTTGGTTCTGACATGTAACATTCCCAAAGAGAGAAGCATTCTTCTTTTTTTTTTTATCAGAACAAAGCCATAAGCCCAGTCATCATAAATACAGTTAACACAATGGAACCCCCAGGACATCAAACAGATATCGGCTTCCATAGGAAACAAAAACTAAGATAAGAAGAAGATGAAGAAGATATTGGATTTATATCCCGCCCTCCACTCCAAAGAGTCTCAGAGTGGCTCACAATCTCCTTTACCTTCCTCCCCCACAACAAACACCCTGTGAGGTAGGTGGGGCTGGAGAGGACTCTCACAGCAGCTGCCCTTTCAAAGACAACCTCTGCCAGAGCTATGGCTGACCCAAGGCCATGCTAGCAGGTGCAAGTGGAGGAGTGGGGAATCAAACCCGGTTCTCCCAGATAAGAGTCCGCACACTTAACCACTACACCAAACTGGCTCTCCTAAGTCTTATTATGCATCTTTACTCTAACTGGTTCTTCCTGACAGTCAACTAACCTCCAACCTCTATATAATGGTTGAATACCAAATAAACCTTTTTCTCTCTTAAAGGCGCAATGGACTCTGTGTGCTTACCTGTGATGGAGGCCTAGCTCTTTGCCATTAGCCAGGGTACACCATAAGGAAGCGAGCAAGGGTTGCACCCCAGTTGAAGATCCCAGGGTGGGCCTCAGAGAGTGAGGGGGAGGGAATTGATCCTCCTCTCTCTGCAGCAACATACCAGCTGTCATTGTCAAATAAGAGGAACCTTAGCCTAGGTGTGGCTGCTCATTATCATTGGCCCACCCTCCCCCTCATCCCACACATGCAAAAACACTGCTCCTGGGTCTCCAGTGAGTGCTGTTGGTTTCTGTTGCCCCTTTCATCATCTATGCTTGGAAGGGTATATTTTAGATTTTTTTGCTAATTTTTAAAATCAGCATTCAGCTTAGGTTTGGGGTATGGGGTGAGGAGTGGGGGGGTGTCTGCCTATCATTTGATTGGTTAATGAGTTGTGACTCCATCTTTGGGCTCTAGATTTAATTTTGGGGAGAGCTTTTTAAGCCCAAACTCGCAGCACAGACTGAGAGAGGATGCAGGCACAAATAGCTGCTCACTTCACTCACTCGCAAAGTCTATGTTTGGTGAGCCAAACAGAGGCAAGTTGACCTTCAGGAAGACCAACTGCTCAGCTGTCCAGGGGCACAGGTGAGAGCAATGTGGGCAGACAATGTCATCCATATGAGAAAAGATGCAGTCACTCTGCACACTCATTGGTGGGCATGAGAGGAATGCCTGGGCCACAGTACAGAGGTCTGTCCAGCCCACCTCCTTTGCAACCCAGTAGCTCAGAGGATATATATCCTGAAATCTGTAGGGCTCCAAAAGGGCACCATCATTTCTCTGCCCAAAAGACCCTGGTCTTCGAGACCAAGACTTCCAGGGCTGCTCTCTGCTCCACCAAGCGCTCCAAAATAATTTTATTTCAGAAATCATATCCTCCTCGGCTTGACTTCGCGAACGAAGATTTAAGAAAGGTGCAGTAGTCCACGTCTGCTGCAGGCTCGCTGGTGGCTGACAAGACCAATGTGCACAGTGGCTGCAGGGAAAAGTCTGATTTGGGGTTGGTGGTGTAGCAGTACGATTCTTCCTCAATCTCCTTTTGTCCTCAAGACCAGCTATGCATGCGTTCTCAAAGGAAGAGACAGCCTGGTGGATGGTGTGCCTCCATGCTTTGCGATCTGAGGCTAGGTCAGACCACTGGTGATGGTTAATGCAACAGGTACCAAGGGATTTCTTCAAGGAGTCCTTGTACCTCTTCTTTGGTGCCCCTCTATTTCGATGGCTGGTGGAAAGTTCGCCATACAGGGCAATCTTGGGAAGGCGGTGGTTTTCCATCCTGGAGATATGCCCTGCCCAGCGCAGCTGTGTCTTCAACAGCAATGCCTCGATGCTTGTAACCTCCGCCTGCTTGAGGACTTCAGTGTTGGTCACAAAGTCACTCCAGTGGATGTTGAGGAAGGTGCGAAGGCAGCGCTGATGAAAGCGCTCAAGGAGTCGCAGATGATGACGGTATAAAACCCACGATTCGGAGCCGTAGATGAGGGTTGTCATCACAACCACTTTGTAAACATTGATCTTTGTGCCTTTTTTCAGATGCTTGTTGCTCCACACTCTTTTATGCAGTTGGCCAAATGCACGATTTGCCTTTGCCAGTCTATTGTCAATCTCCTTGTCGATCTTGGCATCTGAGAAGATGATGCACCCCAGGTAGCTGAACTGCTGGACTGTCTTCAAAACTGATTCACCCACAGTGATGCAAGGAGGGTGATAATCTTCCTGGGGTGCAGGCTGGTGGAGAACTTCTGTCTTCTTCAGACTAACTTCTAGGCCGAATAGCTTGGCAGCCTCTGCAAATCAGGACGTCATATGCTGCAGAGCTGATACCGAGTGGGAGACAAGTGCAGCATCATCAGCAAACAGTAGCTCTCGGATAAGTTTTTCCATTGTCTTGGAGTGGGCCTTTAGTCACCTCAGGTTGAACAGGCTGCCATCAGTGCGATAGCGGATGTAGACACCATCGTCATCATCTAAATCTACTGCGGCTCTTTGAAGCATCATGCTAAAGAAGATCGTAAAGAGAGTTGGTGCGAGAACACAGCCTTGCTTTATACCTGTGCCTATTGGGAAGGGCTCCAAGAGATTGTTGCAGTGTCTGACTTGGCCTCGCTGGTCTTCATGTAGCTGGATGACCATACCGAGGAACCTTGGGGGACATCCTAAACGTTCCACGATTTGCCACAGGCCGTTCCTGCTAACGGTATCAAAAGCTTTGGTAAGGTCGACCAATCATATACATATACGAAATCATATACAAGGTAACAAATATATAAAGCCAAAATTGACAGATTACAAACAGATTGTTAGATGTATATAAGATTAAAAAAAATGGCACTTATTAATGCCAAACCAATAAACTAGAACTATATGCACACTGTCCAAAAATACCACAAGCAAAATAATTTATAAGCAGAGATCTGGACTTATCCTGATCCCCATTTGTGGGGCCGCGGGGAAGGGTTCACCATGTGCAGCGTGCGGCAAAACCCAGTGATAGCCGGCCTGGCAGCCCTGGCCCTGCCTACTGCTAGCACACACTCCCCCCCACCCCACAAAAATCACTGGGCTGCCACCAATGTGCAGTCAGGGAGAGTTATCCTTCGTGTGCATGTTGAGAGCTCCAGAGATCTGAGGTGAAGTGAACAGTCCTGGCAGCACAGGACAAATGCTGTTTCACCACAGACCTGGTCACCCTATAAACAGATGGAACGATGGTCCTGCTCATGGTGGTTCAAGCAGGAACATTGTACCAGGGCGCCAAGTACTCAAGCATCCCTAGCACCCCAGGATTCTTGGTCACCATGAAAGGAAGCCTATGGGAGACTGTCCTGGTGAAGTTCCAGGGGATTACCCTCCTGCCATATCTCATCCCCCCTCTTGGCACACTAGTACCACCCCCACTAAACATCTCCAGCAGAGATGCCTAATGCCCCAGCCCCATATATCTATATTTAATCTCTCTCTCTCTCTCTCTCTCTCTCTCTCTGGTGTAGGTATGTAGGTATGTACATACATATCTACATACATACATACTCCTTTATTGGCATGAATAATCACATTTAGTTATCAGTACATATATATATAAGTCTGATGAATATTATAGATAAGAATATAAAACAGGAAGTTCTAAAATAGGAAACAGTAATAACATGTCAAATATAAAATGCCCAAAAGAACAAGGATCTTATAGTTTGTTAAGATCTATTGGTGTGTTTCCATTTTGATTTTATAGGCTTCTGCTAAAACTTTGCAACACATATGGTGGTTTTGGAATTTACACCTTCTAAAAATGACTTAGCATTTTCTCATTAGTGAGATTATTATTTGGAAAATATTAGGATAGAAATAGACTGCACTAGGAAGCAAGTAAAGGGCACTTCAAAATAATATAGGACAGGGAGTCAAGAGTTCCCAATTCACATGGGCAGAACCTTTTTAAAGGGTATTTGCCTAAATCTGCCATAAATATTTTTTGATGGTGAAGCAGAGAAATAACAAGGTCCGCACACTTTACTGGTATGAAATGAGGTTTACTTTTGGTACCAAGAGCAGAACTTAGTCAGCCATGGCCCCCCAAAATGACTAAGTTAAAATCATTCTACATACAGACCGTTTTATTCACACAGACACCCAACAGTGCAGGCACACATGCCTATCTGATTCAATATTCTCCACCCCCTTGTAACTCTTTCTAGTACTTTTCCATTCCTCCTGTCTCCATGCTTTATCAGCTCCAGCAAGAAGCTTCTCTGAGGCCCCTTTGTTATCTAATACACATCCAGAAGCCTCAATGAGGTCACTGTCTCTTATCTAAAACCATGAATTCACACCCACTGAAGGCTGTCTGTGCTTCTAATGAAGAGTTGCATCAGACATCCTAGTTCTGAAGGCAGAAGCATGTTTTTATTCATTATCATAGGGGTATTCATTAATTATTCAGGGGCCCCCCTTCAATGGAAAAGCATGTAAATGGGCCAGAGTAAATGCATGACATTGGGATGGAGAATAAAAGATGGTAAAATAAAGAAGCATCACTCCATGTTTTTGGTAAATACTCAAACTAGCTGCTGAAGAAGTGGGAGGATGCAGAGAGAACATTTTTTGAAATTCATGATCCATAAGTCTTTGCTAAACTGTTCTTATGCTGTATGATTCATCACATAAGAGAAAAGAATCTAGCACAGTGCCTAATTTTTGGTGCTTGTTGATAAAAGTGGAAAACCAAATAGTACTATGCCAATCTTTCATTAAGAAAGATAGCAGACTTGCAGGTTCTAATCTAAAGTGGATTTTTATCCAATATTTAAAAGCGATAATCCAAGCCCTGGTTTCTAAAAGGTGCAGGCCTAACTCTATGTATATAGATAGGTAAGGGACATGTTTAGGAACTCCCAAAATTTTCACTGCCACAGGAGGTGGCGGAGGCTACAAGCATAGTCAGCCAAGAGGGGATAAGCATAAGGATCAGAGGTCCATAAGTGGCTATTAGTCACAGCTTATCTTTGGAACTCTCTGGGGCAGTGATGCTCTGTACTCTGGTACTTGCGGAGGGGACACAGTGGAAGGGCTTCCAGCCCCACTGGTGGACCTCTTGATGGCACTTGGGTTTTTTTTCTTTTCGCCACTGTGTGACACAGAGTGTTGGACTGGATGGACCATTGGCCTGATCCAACATGGCTTCTCTTATGTTCTTAAGATTGTAATTGAAAGTAATCCTGAGATACGTAAAGGTCTTCACTTGTTCAATTTCAGTAGAACCAATAAGCCACTTATACAAGGGTCATTTTTTTTTGAGAATATCAAGACCTCTCATTTCCCATAATTAATAACTAGTCGGTTCAGATGGCAGTATTGACAAAAGGCTTCCAAATATCTTAAAAGGCTGATTCTAGTGCAAGATCGAAGGATAGTGTCATCTATGTTTAGTAACAATGGTACTGCAAGGTATTCTTTAAAAAGGTGAATAGCCATTCACAGAGGATGTAAAGATAAAGGTAGTCCCCCGTACAAGCACAGAGTTGATACTGCCCCATGGGTGATGTCACATCACGACAATTCTTGGCAGACTTTTTATGGGGTGGTTTGTCATTGCCTTCCCCAGTCATCTACACTTTACTCCCAGCAAACTGGATACTCATTTTACCGCCCTTGGAAGGATGGAAGGCTGAGTCAACCTTGAACCAGCTACCTGAACCCAACTTCTGCTGGAATCAAACTCAGGTTGTGAGCAGAGCTTGGACTGCAGTACTGCAGCTTACCACTCTGCACCATGGGGCTCCTTCATAGAGGCTCAGATCACTTAAAATATATTAAAGAGATAAGGAGCAAGTGGCTCAAATTACTTTAAAATATATTGAAGAGATAAGGAGCAAGGACACATCCTTGCTTCGCTCCTTTAGTAACTGGAAAGCTAGATGACAAATGTCCATCTGGAGTCACTTTGACAACACCAGAATCATAGAATCATAGAGCTGGAAGGAACCTCAAGGGTCATCTAGTCCAACCCCCTGTGCAATTCAGGAAACACACAAATACCTCCCCCTAAATTTACTGAATTGCCACTGCTGTCAGATGGCCATCTAGCCTCTGTTTAAAAAGGTCCAAGGAAGAAGAGCCCACTACCTCCCAAGGACGCCTGTTTCACTGAGGAACCACTCTAACGGTCAGGAAGTTCTTCCTAATGTTGAGCTGGACACTCTTATGATTTAATTTCAACCCATTGGTTCTGGTCCTACCTTCTGGGGACACAAAAAGCAATTCCACACCATCCTTTGTACGACAGCCCTTCAAGTACTTGAAGATGGTGATCGTATAATATCATATCAGAAGTTGCATTGTAAAGTTTCTTAATTAAAAAAAGCAAACAAGATTCCATCCCCAAGGCCTTTAGTTTTCTCCATAATAAATCTCTGTGAACTGAGTCAAATGTACAAAGGCTGCATATAATTTCCCTCATTTAAGTTTCAAGTATTTATCAGACAAAAAGGCAAGAGAGGAACAGCGGTCGATTTACCTCTAGAAAAACCAATTTGTTTCGGACCAATTATTTCCCCTTTAGTTAATCTATTTAAAAGGGGGTGTTCAAGGTGTTTAGAATACAATTTACATATAATGGAGAGGAGTTTGATAGGATGATAATTCCCAGGTGAAGTGGGATCATCTTTTTTGTAAATTGGGCATTTCAGTGATTTTAACCAGGGATAATCCCATTATGATCAATAATTAAATAAATTTGCCAAGATAAATTTGCTTTTTTTTAGAAATTCAGCTGTAATCCCATCTAAGCCAAGGGACTTTCTGATATTCAGCTTTTCAGACCTTTTGGCTAAAATAAAGTGTAGTATCCTCCATTCATTCCTCTTCCTCCCTGGTGCGTAGTAGTTCCCAGAATGCCTGCTACTCACTATCAGGTAATCAGAGAACTATACTTCTAAGAATGTGCTGGGGAAGAAATAAGGGAGAATGGATCACCAAGGATGTTGTTATAAGTTTTTTTTAAAAAAAAGCTTAAGGAGAGTGGGTCAAGCAATCTTTCTCTACTCTTTTCATAAATGTTCCTCAATGAATGCTTCAAGATAATCTTATCACAAATCAATAAATATTCTGGAAGAAAGAGAGAGTTTTAGTGGCTTCTATTGACAATGACATGGTAGTATATGGCTATTAAATAACTGCATTTGCACTCTTACAAGACAGTTTTTTTTTTCCTGCCTAGTAGTATCAAAAATAGACAACAGTTACCTTCAATACCAGGGTACGATATTCTAACAGAAAAATGTGTCTGCTGGTGAATAAAAGACATTTGAATTTGCTGTCCTGCAGCTGTGGTTTCTCTGAGGAGGTGACAGGGTTTAGATTATAGAGAAAAAGGGAAAGCTGGGCTATATTGAGACATCACGGTAACCTGAGATCTGTGCAGCAAATTCTGATCAGTCCTTCAAATGTAGGTAAAAAATTCTGGTTTGAGATCTCCATGTGATATCAGTCAAAAAATTCCAGATTTTTTTTTTTTTTGGGGGGGGGACTTTCGTTATTTCTGAGGTCACACACATTTGCTCAAACCACAGTTTATAAACCATGGATTATTGTGATGTGTGACTGCAGCCTCTAGGAGAAGGCTGTTTATTTAATGAGCTTCTAAAGGAAGATGCCTGCTTTACATTCAAAGGACATTTGGATCAATCAAATTGAAAACATTCAGGTAATAAAACTGGTATAGCCTTTACGATTAACATGGGAGTCAACAACTGGAAGAATGTTAATCAAGCTTTTAGTTAATAAACTGACCCTCAATTTAAATAATATGTGGAAAAGGTAAACAAGACAGCCTTCAGTCAAGAATTTTGGCACAAGAAAAAAGGGTGTTATTGTCCCTATAATGCCCCATTCGTACACGTGCTTTGTGAAGGGCATAGCCAGGCTGCACTGCAGCATGGGCAACCCTCATTACCATTTGGCATGGGTGGCACTATTGCACTCTGGAAATCTTGGCACACGAAATGGAGGCTGACAGTTCTTTGGTCGAGCTGACCCAGCTCCCAAACACACTGTGATCCCCTACGATTAGCACATACAAGACTTAAGCAATGCAGATAATTATGCCTCCATCTCTGGCTAAGCTGTGGTCCCCAGGTTGAGAAGCAAGCAGACACTTGGCTAATCTCATCATCCTCTCAGCCTCCAGGAAATTCATAGACTAAGAAAAGTCTTTTCACTTGAATCTTTGTCCTCTCATCAAACCTTTTGTTTTCTGTCTATAATACCTTCAAGGGTAACTATTTGTTTTATTTTATTTATTTACGTTATATTTATTTCCTGCCTATTCTATACCGACTCAAGAAGAAGTAGAAGATATTGGATTTATATCCCGTCCTCCACTCCGAAGAGTCTCAGAGCGGCTCACAATCTCCTTTACCTTCCTCCCCCACAACAGACACCCTGTGAGGAGGGTGGGGCTGGAGAGGGCTCTCACAGCAGCTGCCCTTTCAAGGACAACCTCTGCCAGAACTATGGCTGACCTAAGGCCATGCTAGCAGGTGCAAGTGGAGGAGTGAGGAATCAAACCCAGTTCTCCCAGATAAGAGTCTGCAAACTTAACCACTACGCCAAACTGGCTCTCCATAAAAAAAAAAAAAAGTGGCAATATTAAAACAATAAAACAAGAAAGGAAAGGAAAGGAAAGGAAAGGAAAGGAAAGGAAAGGAAAGGAAAGGAAAGGAAAGGAAAGGAAAGGAAAGGAAAGGAAAGGAAAGGAAAGGAAAGGAAAGGTCCCCTATACAAGCACCAATTGTTTCTGACTCTGGGGTGACGTTGCTTTCACAACGTTTTCACAGCAGACTTTTTATGGGGTGGTTTGTCATTGCCTTCCCCAGTCATCTACACTTTCCCCCCAGCAAGCTGGGTACTCATTTTACCGACCTCGGAAGGATGGAAGGATGGAGTCAACCTTGAGCCAGCTACCTGAAAACCCAGCTTCCACCGGGGATCGAACTCAGGTCGTGAGCAGAGCTTAGGACTGCAGTACTGCAGCTTTAACACTGCACCACAGGGCTCCGCCAAAACAATAAAACTATCAGATAAATTGCTATGGTGTTACTTCAGGCATATATTTCCTTTCTCAACGTGAACAGATCCTAGGCAGTTAGTACTAAGTGCGATAGATCCAGATGTGGAGGCAGCTCTCTCTCATTAGATGTCATATGCCATCCGAAACAGTTCAGTCTTGCAGGCCCTGTGGAACTGTGATGAGACCCGCAGGGCCCTGATGGCTTCTGGGAGGGTGTTCCAGAGTATTGGGGCTACAACCGAGAAGGCTCTTGCTCTGGTGGAATTAAGCCTAGCCTCTTTAGCCCAGGGACAGCCAAAAGATTTTGAGAGCTTGATCAAAGTGCTCTCTGCGGAACATGTGGGGCAAGGAGGTCCCACAGATAGGTAGGTCCTAGGCCATATAGGGCTTTGAAGGTTAATACCAGGACCTTGAAACGGATTCAGTATGCAACAGGCAGCCAGTACAGCACTCTCAGCACAGGCTGAATGTACTCCTGCCGGGGAAGCCCCATTAGCAGCCTGGCTGCAGCATTCTGCACCAGCTGCAGCTTCCGAATCTGAGTCAAGGGCAGCCCCATGTAGAGAGCATTACAGTAATCAATTCTCGAGGTGACCGAGACATGGATCACCATTGCTAAGTCACCATGCTCAAGGTAGGGGACCAACTCCCATGTTCACCGAAGATGGAAAAAAGCGGCTCTGGCAGTGGCTGCTACCTGGGCCTCCATAGTTAAGGAGGACTCCAGTAGCACTCCCGAGCTCTTAACCCTTGACGATGGTGTCAGTGGCACCCCAACGAAGGCTGGTAAATGGATCGCCCTTCCCGGGCCACTGCGACTTAGATAGAGAACCTCTGTCTTCGTTGGATTCAGCTTTAGCCAGCTCAGCCTGAGCCATGATACCACAGCTTGCAGCGCCAGGTCCAGGTTCTCCGGGGCACAGCTGGACCGGCCACCCATCAATAGATAGAGCTGGGTGTCATCTGCATATTGATAACAACCCAGCCCATACCTCCTGACCATCTGGGCAAGGGGGCGCATATAGATATTAAGCAACACTGAGGAAAGAACTGCCCCTTGAGGCACTCCACAAATAAGTGGGTGTCTCCGGGGCAACATTTCCCCAATTGCCACTCTTGGAGAAAAGAGGAAAACCACTGTAAGGCAGACCCCTGTATTTATATAAATATTTCCTGCCAACACCATCTCCAACTCTTGATTCTCCTGCTCCATTTCAAATATTAATTACTCTCCTGCTCTTTTGAATAATCTAATCACCCTACCTACTTTCAATTCTTCTCCAATCACCTTTCTGGAAATGGGCTATCAGCACCCAATAGCTATACTCAAACCAATCGCTCTGGCTTCCCGAGACCCTTTGTCTGTCTCAACAGCACCCATCTGCTTACGACACCATAATCGAATCATACATTGTCCAAGGAACATCCTGACCATCTATGCCCCAGGATATATTTTTGCCTACTGGTCATGCACAGTGGTCATGCACTCTGGTCATGCACTCTGGTCATGCACAGTGTGTTCAGTCTTGGCACTTTCAGACTCCTACCCCTAAACTCTTCTTCTCTACCTCTACCTAGCTGTTAAACTCTTTTCACCCCTCAAATCTTACCCCCTATCTGTTCCACTAAAAACCTATTTTTCTGGTGTTCTTGTGTGTGCGCGTTGTTTTTATTTTTGTGCATTTTTAATTATATTGTCTTATTTTTTAATAAAATTCTTTTCTTAATTACAATTGGTTTGGTCATTTCAAAATATATATCTCTTAACTAGTACTGGTACACACTTTGTGGGAATCCTGCTGCTAAAGAGCTCTACCTAAGTCTGTTTCTGCTAACTCCCCTTTAAGAAGAGGATATCCCCCAGCATTCCCAGTAGCAATAGAAGGGATATACGTCAAGTAAGCTGAAGGATGCTGCTATGTGGAAGAGATGTGGGAGGCAGTAGACCACTGGGCAGCCTTTGGGCTCTGTCAATTGTCCAACCTCATGGACTGCTGATGCCAGTACTATTGCTACAAGATCACTGACTTCACACTTCTGTCCTGTTCACAGCCACCTGCAAGAACCAGCTGTAAGAGGTCAGTAGATGTGACAAATATCTTTAGGGATGGCATGAACTGGAGCAATATAGTTTGGTTCATGGCTCATGGAATGCCCAGTTTGTGAACCACAAGCCATCATAAACTTTTAGTGTCCAAATGAACCAGTTCGGTTCATGAGGTTCATTACATGGTAAAATGCCCCTGCAGACCCCAAATTTGCAAGGGATCACTAGCTAACTCTCTTTTACCTGCCTTCCATGGCTGGTGTGGATTGGATTTACAGGGTCCAAGTTAAAGTTCTCCAAAGAAGGTGCCCTCAACAAAGTGCTTTCTGGGGAAATAACAGGTGGTCATTTTGACATGTGCCTGTTCAGTAAGTTCAGGAGTGTATAGAAGGATCCTGTGCTAGCTAGAAACATCAGACTCATTGAGGACCTCACCCTGATCCTTCAAAATTGTGAGCAGATTGGATTTATGAGGTTCAAATGATGGCTTCCCAAAGATGATGTTCCTAGGAAAGTGCTTCTGGGGAAATGTCAGGTGCTGGTTCAAGCTATGCACATTGAATGCACAGGGACCCTTTGGTGTATCTGAGGCTGAAGAATCCACCACCCCTAGTTGCTTTGAAGTTACTTTGAAGTTTGGTAAACATTTTGTTTGAGCAGAGACAGTCTGTCTGGAAACGTATCCATTCACGAACCACTGTGAACCACTATGAACTGCATGTCAGTTGACCTGCCACAAATTTCATTTTGTGAACCAAAAACCAGCCAAAAATTCATCATGAACTCTAGTCCATCAGCTGGTTCATGAATATCCCTAAACATCTTATTTAAAAGCAGAAGTCTAAATAGCCAGCAGACAATAAAATTGGTAGTAATTTATTTTATTTTATTATTTTTGTGAATGTATAGTCCGCCCTTTCCCAAGATGGGCTCAGGCGGATTGCAACACAACAAAACAGTTAAAATCACACAATAAAACAGTTAAGAATTAAATAGTTAAAACCATTAAATAAAAATGAGAAAAGGCGGCATCAGTGATATAAACATATAATATATGACAGGTATTGGTGTATATAGAGAGAAAGAACTGCAATCACCGGCTGATTCCTGAAATTAATAAAATTGGGCTACTGATCCAGGGGAGCTGAAAGTAAAATAATGCAGTTGGTACATCTAAATTCTGACAAAAACCTCAAAGGCTATGAAATTATTACAATTGGAATTTCTTGCCTGTTCGTTCTAGCTTCTAGCATTTGCCTGTTGCTTGCATTTGGTCTCTCCAATCATGTTCTTGTTTTCTTAAATACCACCTGAAATTCTTCTGTTTGTTTTTATATAGAACAGGAATTAGGTAAGCCTTTGCTTAAAAGCATGACCTTTGCAGAACATACCTAGAAAGAATATTTATTCTTATTTGGATTTAACCTTTCAAACAAAACCTCATTCTCCTCCTTGTTACCAGAAATTCTGGGAGGTCTCCTCTTTTTGGGGGGGAATTAGCAAAGGCAGACCTAGGTAGACGTCTCTAGGAGCAGGATTCCCACAAAGTGTATACCAGTACTAGTTCAGAGAGATATATTTTGAAATGACCAAACCAACTGCAATTAAGAAAATAATTTTATTAAAAATAAAATCATCGGTAATAAATAAAAGCCCAACTGCAGTGGCAAATCTGAGAATTTTCAATAGCTGGATGTGGCCTATGCAGGATTGACTTGCACTCAGTCTCTGGCATGCAACTGGCTGATTCTGCTCTCCCCCGCCTAATGCCAGCCCCATCAGGCAAGAACCCCATCGGAAGGCCACTGACCTTTGAGCAAGACAGTTCTCTGCTGACATGTTCTCCTGGGGACTTACTGATCACTATTATTAGAGTATGAGACAAACAGTAGTGGTTTCTTCTCGTCAAATAACACAAAGGGAATGTTCATTCACAGTAGGGAGGAGTCAGTTCCACAGCCAGTTCCAGGCAGGTAGGGAACTCCTAAGATATCACTGCAGGCCTCTAAGGGAAAGAACTTTCCTCCTGGGGAACCACTGCTGCCAATCTCTAGGTGAGGGCTGGAGGTCACTCAGAATTACAACTGCAAGCCAGATGGCAGAGATCAGCTCCCCCTGAAGTGGGTGGGGGGAGTGAATACCTTCACTTGGGTGGGTTGAAAGACCCAGAGACCTTTAGTGGTATGTTTCTTGAACTCGTCTAGGGGCTGTTATATCAAAACATGCATAACTTTCACCCCACCTCATTATAGAGTTACTATGTGATCACCATCAGAAAAGAAGAACTCGCTTATATTGCAGTGGTACAGCACCACAAAATGGTTTTGAATTGTAACTATGTTTTATTAGTTTTAACTTGTAAATATGGATGTTGTTAGCCACCCTGAGTCCACTTGCGGTGAGGGCAGGATGGAAATTTAAAGTAAATTAATTAATTAATTAATTAATTTTAAAAAAATTACGTTATACTACATTCTCTGCTAGAGAAGCTGGTTAAGACGATGTCACCAAATTTTATCCTAAACTCAGTCAAGGCAATTTTCTCATGAAACCAAGGAAATCCAATTTAAACCTCTGGTCTGGTATAGGATCGCTAAGCCTTTTGTATTTCAAGTAACTGAATTTATATCCTGGCTGAATTGCTAATAGGCAATTCATTTTAATCAGTATGAGGTTTGGACAGGTTTTGTTTCTGTGTGCTTTAAAGCTTTCTCTCAGTTTATGAGAGCAAATATGTGTACTAGAAACACTTAGGATCTATCAGAATATACCACTAGGGATTTTTTTTTAATAGAATGAATAAATAGACATTCAAATTTGCACAAAATTTGCAAGAAGAATTCGGTTTCCAGTTACTGGTTCCCAAAGAGCAGATTTCTGCAGTAAATCCACTTCAATTAAAAATTCATCCATTCCAAATATATGTGAACATACATTTCACGTATAGGTACAGTGGATCATAGCATGACTAGTATTAATGCTGTGGAGTTTTGCACCTCCAATCTCCTAATTTTTGAAGCTACAGACCCACCTCCGTCTCACATGTGCATAATATGCTCAAGGTTTAGGGAGCTCAGGTCTTCCTCCCCCAGTTTTGGCCACCACTGCCCAGATGGTGGTTGGTGAAAGTGCTGAAGGAAATTGGGGGTGGGGGGAATCCAGTGTGACCAGGAAATGAGCATTCACCCAACATTCTATGGTTAAATGATGATCTCCTCTGCCCAGCCCAGTGACTCCAATTCTAAGTCCTCAGCAGAAGAGACTGAAGAGGACTGGAGTGGTCAGGGAGGGCCAGCACAGCAGAGGCACCTGTTGACAATGTTCTAGCAGATTCAGAGCCTACAAGGGAAAATTCACCACCAGCTGCCAAAATAACCAAGAGGATTCTGCTGGGCAGGATGCAGACTCAGGGTGATTCTAAATGACAGTGTTCTAATAAAATCCTTGTACTGAAAAGTTACTTTTTCATGTATTGGGATTATCACCTTTGGTCATTACATTCCTGAGACCTCTTCTGAATAAATTATCAATTGCAGTATGAACCAACTGTACGCATTACTTTTTCCAAAATTCTATTGTGACTACAAACGGCAGATCAACTACATTCAAACATTTTTAAAGAGAACTGACAGCTCTTCTCCTTGTACCACGGGAGGCTTTCAGTTTTGATAATAGTAAAACCAGAAATATTTGCCTTTAATATTTACCATTGATGAGGTGAATGAGAACATTTTCTGGGCATCATGCCAACCTCTTCATTCAAGCTTAAAGCTCCAGGGCCTTCTTGCTGAAAATGTATACCACATACAAAGCTAGGAAACCTTCACACAGATCTGGTTTGCAGTGGAATAAATTTACAAGAATGCCGTTTACACTTACAGCAGTGAGACGCCCAGTGCCATCTTAAGCAGAGGCCCATCCTTCTAAGCACATTGACTTCAATGGACTTTAAAAGGTGTACCTCTGCTTAGAACAGCATTGCTAGAGGAAAGTGTAGAAAACATGGCTGAGGTGGCAGTAAACCAGCTACACCAGCCTCTCCTGCCCTGTTCTAGCTACTGTTCCATCTATTGTTCTATCTACTGTGGCTGACTCCCTTCTATATGTTATTCCATCCATGGCACACATAAGTTAGGTTGGGATCCATTAATTGTGTTTTAGATCGCCATCTATGTTAGTTAATGAACTATTTGATCCCGTAGTTGTTTGCGGGGGGGGGGGGGTGCATTTTGTGGGTGGGTGTTTGTGCACCCATATCTGGAAGCCGCGGTGACTCCTGCTGTGGCAAAGATGACATTCAGAGAAATGATTTTATACCTTGCCTTCATGTCCTGACTCTGGTATTCCAGGAGATTGCCCATCCAAACACTTGCCAGAGTCAGCCATGCTTAACTGCTGAGATCTGAAAAGATCGGGCTTGCTTGAGCTAACCAGGTCAGGACTTGGTGCTGTACGCTACAACAATTTACTATGTTTTAAACTTTATTTTTGTTAATTGTTTATGTTCATATTTGTTGTATCCTGCTCTGAGTCTGGTGTGCAGTGAAAGGGGGCTAGAAATCAGATCAAGAGGAGAGCACAAAAGTAGGCTTGAAACTCAACATCAAAAAAACTAAGATCATGGCATCCGGCCCCATCACACCTTGGCAAATAGAAGGGGAAGAAATGGAACTTGTGGATCTCCTGACAAAAATATGTAATCTTTCATTGAAATCTGCCTCCGTTCCTGAGGACTGGAAGGTAGCAAATGTCACCCCCATCTTTAAAAAGGATCCCAGAGGAGATCCGGGAAATTACAGGCCAGTCAGTCTGACTTCAATACTGGGAAAGTTGGTAGAAACCATTATCAAAGACAGAATGAATAGGCACATTGATGAACACAAGTTATTGGGGAAGACTCCGCATGGGTTCTGTAAGGGAAGATCTTGCCTCACTAACCTGTTACAGTTCTTTGAGGGGGTGAACAAATATGTGGACAAAGGGGATCCAATAGATGTTTTTTACCTTGACTTCCAGAAAGCTTTTGATAAAGTTCCTCATCAAAAGCTCCTTAGTAAGCTCGAGAGTCATGGAGCAAAAGGACAAGTCCTCTTGTGGATCAAAAACTGGCTAATTAATAGGAAACAGAGTGAGTATAAATGGGCAATCTTTGCAGTGGAAGACGGTAAACAGTGGGGTGCTGCAGGGCTCAGTACAGGGTCCCATGCTCTTTAACTTGTTCATTAATGATTTGGAGTTAGGAGTAAGCAGTGAAGTGGCTAAGTTTGCAGATGATACTAAATTGTTCAGGTGAGAATCAGAGAGGATTGTGAGGCACTCCAAAAAGATCTGTTGAGGCTGGGTGAGTGGGCATCTATGTGGCAGATGAGGTTCAATGTGGCCAAGTGCAAAGTAATGCACATTGGGGCCAAAAATCCCAGCTACAAATACAAGTTGATGGGGTGTGAACTGGCAGAGACTGACCAAGAGAGAAATCTTGGGGTCATGGAAAATAACTCACTGAAAATGTCAAGACAGTGTGCAATTGCAATAAAAAAAGGCCAATGCCATGCTGGGAATTATTAGGAAGGGAATTGAAAACAAATCAGCCAGTATCATAATGCTCCTGTATAAATCGATGGTGCAGTCTCATTTGGAATTCTGTGTACAATTCTGGTCACCACACCTCAAAAAGGATATTATAGCATTGGAAAAAGTGCAGAAAAGGGCAACTAGAATTAAAGGTCTGGAACACTTTCCCTATGCAGAAAGGTTAAAACGCTTGCAGCTCTTTAGCTTGGAGAAACGTTGACATGATAGAGGTTGACATGATAGAGGTGACATGATAGAAGTTTACAAGATTATGCATGGGATGGAGAAAGTAGAGAAAGAAGTACTTTTCTCCCTTTTTCACAATACAAAAACTCGTGGCCATTCAATAAAATTGCTGAGCAGTCGGGTTAGAACAGACAAAAGGAAGTACTTCTTCACCCAAAGGTTGATTAACATGTGGAATTCACTACCACAGGAGGTGGTGGCAGCTACAAGCATAGCCAGCTTCAAGAGCAGGTTGGATAAGCATATGGAGCAGAGGTCCATCAGTGGCTATTAGCCATAGTGTATCATTGGAACTCTCTGTCTGGGGCAGTGATGCTCTGTATTCCTAGTGCTTGGGGGGGGGGCAATGTGGGAGGGCTTGGGGTTTTTTTGACCACTGTATGACATAGAGCGTTGGACTGGATGGGCCATTTGCCTGATCCAACATGGCTTCTTATGGAAGTAGTGACAGACTTCACATTTCTGGGATCCAAAATCACTGCAGATGGTGACTGTAGCCATGAAATTAAAAGACGTTTGCTCCTTGGAAGGACAGCTATGGCAAACCTAGGCAGTATAATAAAAAGTAAAGACATCACCCTGCCAACAAAAGTCTGTATAGTCAAAGCAATGGTATTCCCAGTAGTAATGTATGGCTGTGAGAGTTGGACCATAAGGAAGGCCGAGCGCAGAAGAATAGATGCTTTTGAGCTGTGGTGCTGGAGAAGAATCTTGAGAGACCTTTGGGCTGCAAGAAGATCAAATCAGTCAGTCCTAAGGGAAATCAACCCTAACTGTTCCCTGGAAGGTCAAATGCTGAAGCTGAAGGGAGCACTCACTGGAGAAGATCCTGATGCTGGGAAAGACAGAAGGCAAAAAAAGAAGGGGATGGCAAAAGATGAGATGGCTGGAGAGCGTTACTGATGTAACTAACACGAATTTGAGCAGACTTCGGAGGATGGTGGAAGAAAGGAGGGCCTGGAGTGATTTTATCCGTGGGATCGCAAAGAGTTGGACTCGACTGTGTGACTGAGCAACAACAACAACATCATAACTAAGTTATGATATATATGATATGACAGAGGTATCATAACTAAGTTGGAAAAAATGGCTCATGAATAATTGTGAGTTTGGGTTTTATTGGATCTAAATTTTTGCTAGTGCTTGTATTCTCCCTAGTTCTTCTGTTGTGTTTTGAGAATGAAAAATGGGTGATAGTTATAACCCCAGAATATATGTATGCCATCCTTACAAATAAACTCTTTAAAAAAATTAATCTCAGAATTTTAGTACCCTGACTAAAGATGCAGAAGTGAATGTGTGTGTGTGTGTGTGTGTTTTAAACTAATTATAAATCATGGGAAACACAGCTTAGAAAAAAGCCAACCAGAATATAAGCAAAGACAAACATTGTAATTCAAATGGAGAAAACTTGCAGATGTTTTAATTTTTGTTTTCTCTAACTTCAAAGGGCTCCATAGAAAAAAATATGGTCATGGTTATGTATGCGTTTCTTGTCCCACTTCACAAATTCTAACTAAGTCAAAAGAAACACCTATATTTTTCCAACACTGACATCTCTTGAGAAGAGAACTTTGCAAGTAAATGTCTCACTTGATGTTTATGACATTGGGGCATAAACGCCTGCCCTGATAGACTGCAAGAAGTTTACAAATGAACATAAATTAGACTTAATTGTCTTTGATAGTACAAGTCAGGACATATCACAGTATCCATTGTATACCAGTCCTATGAACACACACACATGCACACCTTTCCCCAATTCCCTGCTCAATGGAAGAAATCCAAAGCAGCATTTGTCAATAGTTCGGTTGTCTGCTTTTGGTTTTGGTTTTACAGATTGGGATGTATTGTATATACCTGTTGTGCTGTTTTTATATACACACAATATACAACATTAATGCATTGTACATAGGCTTCCCAATCCCCAGGTCCCAGCGGGGGATCCCCTGGTTTTACAGGCTTCCCCCCTCCCCCAGCCAGCTGGCCGGCGGGGGAAGCTCCACCCCCATAGCCATTATGCACCTCCAGGAACGATTCCATAGGGAATGATGGGGAATTGATCCGCAGGTGTCAGGGGCTCTGGGGGGGCTGTTTTTGGGGGTAGAGGCACCAAATTTTCAGTATAGCATCTAGTGCCTCTCCCCAAAATACCCCCCAAGTTTCAAAAAGATTGGACCAGGGGGTCCAATTCTATGAGCCCCAAAAGAAGGTGCCCCTATCCTTCATTATTTCCTATGGAAGGAAGGCATTCTAAAATGTGTGCTGTCCCTTTAAATGTGATGGCCAGAACTCCCTTGGAGTTCAATTATGCTTGTCACACCCTTGCTCCTGGCTCCATGCCCAGTGTCTCCTGGCTCCACCCCCAAAGTCTCCTGGCTCCACCCCCAAAGTCCCCAGATATTTCTTGAATTGGACTTGGCAACCCTAATTGTACATAATTTATACACACACACAGTTTACAATACCAATTTATTAACATACTAATTTTGTTCAGATATTTATCTCCATGGGAGAAACAACATTCTCCCTTTCTCCATTTTGTCTTCATAATAATCCTGTGAGATAGGTTAGGCCCACAATCACTAAGTAAGCTTCTATGGCATTTGAACATGGGTGTTCCAGATTCTTGTTTACAGGACTTTTTTTGAGCAGGAACACACAGGAATGCAGTTCCGGCTGGCTTGGCTCCAGGGGTTTGGCCTAATATGCAAATGAGTTCCTGCTGGGCCTTTTCTCTTAAAAAAGCCCTGCTTGTTTAAACACTGCATTATGCTGGATTCCAGCATAATGCTGAAACAGAGGTTTTTTTTGTAAAGATAAAAGTGGTGTAAGGAAAGAAATGGGTGCGAATATAAACATGAATTTGATTTGCATAAGGAGGAGGGAAATCAGAATGTGGTTGCTCAGGTTGGAACAGCAGGGGTCAGAAATTCAAAATCATCCTTAGCTGAGCTGTGTTTAAAGGCAGGATTTAGAACCAGTACTACTGGCATGTTTAGCCATGAAGAGAACTCATAATTCTTGCACCAGATTGTAAAACCAAAGCTCCTGCCAAGTAGTTACTGAACTGGCTCATGGCCTTCTTACCGCTTTATAGGTAAGTAGAAGGGGAGAAGGCTTCCTGTTAAAAGCTTCTCACCAAGAACTGAAAGTACATTTTCCTTCACTTTGGTGTCTCAAGATTCTTGTCATTTTAAATTTCCTGTGTGTTGTATCAGTTGACGATATGCCACATCAGGTTGTGTCAGTCGCATCACCTTCCTCATCCACAAATGAAGAGATTTCAACTGGAGCAGAAAGCTTTGAAAGGCTTTTAAAGCAGCTTGAAGATGACAGCAGTCTTGCTGTTGAATGTGCTTGCTTCGAGATAGGGAAATAGCATCCAGTCTCCAAATGAGTTGATGGAAAGACCTTTGCAGAGTTGTAAAGCCCAATAGTGAGAACACCTGCCTGCCCATTTACACACTGGTTTTTGTCTGCATGTGCAGATAATGGTAATCTATTTTTTGGGGGGATTTAACTCCCCATTTTTCCAGTTTTCAGATTTTTTTTTTTGCAAAGCTGGGGGTCCTGCCGCATTTAGAAAAAAGTCTTCCTTGTTTCAACATGAGCCCTATCTGTAGATTTAAGTATCCACAGATGGGGCTATGTTGAGATTTAGATATACTAACGAATCTCACAGCATCTCTCTGTGATGACACAGTTGTTCTAATTGCCAAGGAATGGATTTCCAATGGATAATAGTAAGTTTAAGGATCTATGACTGCAATCCAAAGCATATGTATCTTCGTAGTAAGACCAGTGGAATTTAAGAGTGCTTATCTATCAAAAAACCAAAAGCACAAAATAACACTGATTTAAACATTCTATGGTTTGAGAAAGTTATTACTGATGAGTCAGTTCCAACTTTCATCAAGTAATCCATAGTAAACTCCTTCTAGAGAGATTCTAACATAATTGGCTTTTTGTCTTATGGATCATCTGTTGAAACAATGCCCACATTTTTCTGTCAACTAAGATTGAATAGGTTCCCAGTGAAACCGCTGAGTTGCCTAATTCCAGATGTGTCAGAACAAAAAAGGAATCACAGTTAATGAGACAAGCAATGAAAGTTAAACAGCTACTTCGATATGTTGGCTGACAAAGTTTAATGAAACCATTTAAAACCCTTCATATATTTTTATACTTCATATTGTAACAGAGGTCCAATTCTAACATTCCCGTATTACCAAAAAAGTCCTATGAGCACCTGGATATAGGCTCATTTCATCAATAGACTTCCTCGGGAGTAATCCTTTTTATATTTCCTCCAGGGTTCTCAGCGTCTAGTACCAACCAAATGTTAATGTTCTTCTGCAATATCTTCTCTCTCATTCTGGAATAAACCAAGATAATAACAAGAGATACCACAACGTTGAATGGAAATAAAAAATTCTTAAGTTTTTATATTGTTGTAAAAAAGACCCTACCCCCCCCCCCCATGACACTTAAGTGTATATATATTTTTATATAGGAGCTTGAGCCCGTCCAAACTTTTTTATTTAACCAGATGCACAAGTCTTCTGGAGTTTGCTGGCCTATAGCTCTCTACAATATATTAAAGGCAAGCTGTTCTTTAGATGGCCAGGGCTCTTATACTCTTTATAATAAATTGTACATTCTTAATTTTAATTTCAAGCAAGCCATTCTTTTGACAGCAAATTTAGCTCAAAGACACTTAAGTGTATGATTTTAAGCAGGCCAGTACTGTGCTTATCCTGTATCCAAAAACCTCTGGCAATTGCTCTAGGCAAAAGACTGAAAATTTAAAGAGCAATTCTGATAATGCCATGCAGCTGTGTGTTACCTGTGGGTTTCTTGAAGGTATAACATTAACAAAAATGTCTTCTAAATTAACAATAATTTCTTCTAGGCTGAAACTCGTAAGAGCGTTCCAGTTGGTTATGGGGTTTTATTATTTATTGTTATTATCTTGGTTTATTCCAGAATGAGAAAGAAGATATTGCAGAAGAACATTAACATTTGGTTGGTACTAGAGGCTGTGAACCCTGAAAGAAATATAGAAAGGATTACTCCCGAGGAAATCTATCGATGAAATGAGCCTCCTTTCGGTTGCTCATAGGACTTTTTTTTGTAATATGGGAATGTTAGAATTGGACCTCTGTTACAATATGAAGTATAAAAATATAGAAAGGTTTTTAAATGGTTTCATTAAACTTTGTCAGCCAACATATCACAGTAGCTTAACTTTCATTGCTAATTCCAGATGTGTGCAGAATTGAATTTAATCACCATTTAAGAAACATTATTTATAGGAGGTACAGAGACCTTTACCTTTTTACAGAGACATAGTGACACCTTTAAATATTAGTATCTAAGATTTAGCAGCTATACAAAAGCTTCCAAACACTTGTTGTAGCCATCCGTTCTAATAATACAGGTGCTCATGGACATAATATTTTCTTTCTCTAATTTATTTTGCATAGAGCAAAGAACAAACTACCATTACTCCTATCTCATTGTCAAAACTCTGATTCCACTTACTTGAAGAAACAGGGAAGTCACTGTCATTTCCTCCTTGTGCTGCCTGACATCAGATACCTCCCCTTGCTCTTTTCTCACTCACCTGTGGGCATCTGACACAAGAAAGCACAAGGAACAAAAACAACTGGGGAGGAACTAACCTGTGAACTGTTCCCATAGACCCATTCCATCTGAGTGACAGGTAACAAAGTCTTTCAGCCCTGGAAACTCATATGAGATATTTACTTAGATAACTGACATACAGTACTTTTAAAGGTATGGTTGATTTAGGACTCCTCATTGCTGTCCATCTATTTTAAATAGATGCCTGAGTGGCATCTATTTAAAATAATTTAGCAATGGTAGAATGAATTCTGAAAAAGCAAATTCTAAAACTTTTTAAATTACTAAAGAACTATCCATCATGTGTACTCATGGATTGCAAGAAATTATGCTGCATATATCAATTTAGGGGAAATTACTGAGCACATTAAGAGAATAATTAATTCATTTCTATTCCCTCTGCCTATCAATAAGCTTGTGCTGTTCTTCTATTCTTTTTAGTTTCATGTATTGAATTAAATAGAATTTCTTACTCAAGAAGCAACTTACAAATGCACATCTTAGCTCTGAAGGAGAATAGACCATAGGTAATTAGATCCTTAAGTGATCAATGCCTCCTTTATGTGGTAATTCTGCTCATATGTCTTTCTCCAATGGGATTCAACTGCCTGTTTTTTAGCATGGAAGTCAGTAGCTCATTAAACATATACCAGCTTTTGCCTGATGTGCATTATACTTAGTTGGACATTCATCCCATAGAGTCCTTCACTACAGCTATTGCTCGACCACTCAAATAACACACTGTGACCTCCTATGAACCAACCATGGGTCTGAGAACTCCTTTTGACAATTAATATAATTTTGTAATTCATTCCAGTGGAATTGCAAAAGTGTTGACTTGCAAAATTCAGTTTAACCCTTAATTCAATTCCCCTAGAGCACTGAATTCGTCCTCCACCCTAGACAACCGCCTAGTTTGGCCCCCCCCGCACCTCCTCCTCCCTTCCTTCCCCACTCCAGGTCAATTTCAATGTCTGGAAGGGCAGTCGAGTGCAGCTCCGAGCTGTCCCCATCCTCCATTGTTTTCAGTGGAGGCAGAAAAAGAAAGCATTTAAGGGAAGGCACTGGGTTTTGCTGGGCACTAGTACATTGCACTGGTACTGCTTGGTACTCTGCATATGCACTGGCTATGCTGGGCTTGGAACCCCCCTTTGCTTGGATTTGTTGAGCTGGCATTATCACAGTGGCATAGGTTCTACTGGGCACTCTATACATTCACTGGTTCTGCTGGGCTTTCTGGACATGCACTGCCTGTCTTGGATGAAGCTGCAGCTGCACCTGGATTGCTGTTTAAAGGGAGTGAACTCTCTTTAAGTGCCATTTAACTGCAGCTATCCTGTTTTCCTGGATAGTCCCATGTATTTTAAGGATTATCTGGGACTGGCTATGATCAGTATCTGAAAATACACCCTCCTTCTATATCTGGCTGAAATAATAGTCAATAAATATCAATAAAATAATTTCTAGCTATTTTTTTTTCAGCTCAAGTAGAGCCAAATGCACACCCCTAAATAGTTCTTTGAATAATCTCTGGTAACACTAGTTTAAAACATTGACTTTGGAACTGGATTTGAGAAGATGATTTCACTGGATTAAAAAAAAGATACTTCCTTGATCCTGATTAATGGTCTTATTCATCCAGGTATTTATTTGGATAATGACAACTTCATATTTCAGCATCAAACAGTATATATTCTTTATAACTCATTCTCCCTTTCAGGAAGGTTTGTTTTTTTGAGGTTTGCTTGTGCGTTCTGTAGGACGCCCAAATGTTGACAGCATGAAGAATGAGCTGAAGCTCACAGGCAGAGGACACAATCGATTCTCTGATTCTTTCAAAATGTGTGTTTTTTCACCGTTCATATTCTGAATGATGGTTTTAACAGGGGCTTTTATTTCAAAAGTGAAAAATGAAGCCCTTAAAAAAGCAAATGCTGTTAGCAACTATGCTCAAGTGATAATAATGTACGATGGATGGATGTGTCAAAACTTCAAGAAGTCCCAAAAAAAGGTTTAAGATGATTTCTGATACAGGATCACTTATACAGGGTATTTAAAGGAAAACAGTAAACAGTGTATAATTATTGCTCCTAAGAAACGTCTGGTTCTGACTTGGGGTAATGCAGAAATAAATAATAGTTTCCAGAATAAGGATACACCTTATTTTGTTTGTTTTTACTATTTTACCTTATTTTTCTGCTCTCAGAACAGTTACATAATAACATGAAAAGCCACAGTAATAACCATGAAGGAAAGCATTCATTCATAAATAAAGATGGGCTCACATACATGCTTGCTGCTAGTAATCATTTGCCAAGGTTGATACACATAGGTACCATTCACTTGATGTTTACATCAGTGAAAAACCTGTGACAGAGTAAAATGCGAATGATGAAGTTCTTGCATCAGCAACACCTATGCTGTATTCAGCGTTTCCATAGAATACAAGCACAAATTTTTCAGTATGTTTTTTACCAATGAATGAAAGCCTTTCCCAAGCATATACCTAATACATTTATGCTTTCCCAAGCATATACCTAATGAAGCAAACGAGACTTGAGTAGGTTGAGACTTCTCAAGAATCTGGTCTGTACAAGATGACAGACCATGAAACTATTATTTAGCTGTATACTAAATAATAGGTCAGTGGTTTGACCTAGCCTCAGATCGCAAAGCATGGAGGCACACCATCCACCAGGCTGTCTCTTCCTTTGAGAACGCACGCATAGCTGGTCTTGAGGACAAAAGGAGATTGAGGAAGAATCGTACTGCTACAGCACCAACCCCAAATCAGACTTTTCCCTGCAGCCACTGTGGCCGGACCTGCCTGTCCCGCATTGGTCTTGTCAGCCACCAGCGAGCCTGCAGCAGACGTGGACTACTGCACCTTTCTTAAATCTTCGTTCGTGAAGTCAAGCCGAGAGAGAGAGAGAGAGACTATATACTATTCTAAGTGCTCAGATTTAAAAAGGGAAGAGGGCAGTAAAGGCTGACAGTTTAAGCCTTCTCACCAACAAAGGAGGATCCAGCAAGTTCCACTTTGCTGACTTTCATTATCTTTCATTTCCTAGGGTTGGCATGGCTGTGTCACTTCAAGGCCATTTTCTTCTCTCACAATCTGGAAAAAAATGTGTGTTGTGAGGGTTAAACTGTCCCTTTATGGCAAGCAGTGGCTCGTTTCCATTAAAAAACTTGACAGGATGGATGCCAATATGTCACAATTTAATTAAAACACGGATTACATCATTTTGTACTACATCAATCGCCGAAAATATCAAGCACTTTGATCACATTTATAATTAATTAGCGTGCGTAGAGTAGTAAATTAACATAATAAATAAAGTTCTAATTACAGGCGCTATACATACAATTACTGAAGGAACAATCATCATTAGCGAGGGAGCTTTGTTATTGCATTTGAGTTGGAGTAATTTGCAGCTTTATTAGGGAAAGTTTTTTTCAAGCCAAATTGCAGCCAAACTAATATTGCAAACATGGCTGCCTTTGCCTTCTGCTATGTGGCCAGAAGCAAGAGAGAAGATGTGGGGATATGTAAGAGAGCCCCAATAAAATCAGGGATGATCCTGCATTTCTCTTCATCTCAGCCCTAAAGCTCTGCTTTGCCATTCTGCAGACTGAATCTGTGATTCTTTTTTTGTACCGCCCTATTTATTTTTTCCTTGTAAAACGGATGTCTAGTTCAACGTTAGAAGTGCATCCATCAGCATTATACATTATACACACATCTCTCTCTCTCTCTCTCTCGGCTTGACTTCGCGGACGAAGATTTAAGAAAGGTGCAGTAGTCCACGCCTGCTGCAGGCTCGCTGGTGGCTGACAAGACCAATGCGGGACAGGCAGGTCCGGCCACAGTGGCTGCAGGGAAAAGTCTGATTTGGGGTTGGTGCTGTAGCAGTGCGATTCTTCCTCAATCTCCTTTTGTCCTCAAGACCAGCTATGCGTGCCTTCTCAAAGGAAGAGACAGCCTGGTGGATGGTGTGCCTCCATGCTTTGCAATCTGTACACACACACATATAATATCACGTGCACAAAAATTTGCACTTATGCATTATTGAATTGAGTGCAGTAAAAAAAACTTGTACAATCTGTGCATATCATATAACGATGTTTTCAAAACTGGCAAAGAAAACTGTAAGACTGAACCCATTAACAAAAATGTAAATCAACATCAAAAGAAAGGAAATATGGCATACCCGTCCGGAATTCCGACATGAAATGAAAATAAGCAAAGGGCTCCAGATAAATGAAAATGAAGGGCTGCACTTGGTAACACCCAAGGTCCCTCTGTTGTTGCTGCTGGGGAATGATGAATAGCTGAACTGGTACAGTAATGTCGGGTACAAAACTGAACCTGTAGCTCCCTTCCTTCTACACTAGGGGTAACCTGTGAGCCATTATTCAGCAGTGAATGCACAAAGAATCCCAGTTAAGGATCCTTTAAACAAAATAAAACTTAACTGAAACCACTTGTGCATCCTAGGCTAACCTCATTCACACTTCACACTCACGTGCACTGGCCAAGCCATGTTGAATGCCAGGACTGCTAGAGCATGGGCTTGCATTGATGTGAAACTGGCCTACATTCATTCAATTCTTCATAGGGCTGATGACATCAACGTGCCTCTGGCCCTTTTCTGCTCTTTCTTTGTCCCTTTTGCCATTTCCCCTTAGCCTCCAAAACATGGATGTGGCCAGTTCTTACAAAGTACTAGATGTCCCTTGTTAACATCATTGTTACCTCTTGGAGAGCCAGTTTGGTGTGGTGGTTAAGTGTGCGGACTCTTATCTGGGAGAACCGGGTTTGATTCCCCACTCCTCCACTTGCACCTGGCTGGCATGGCCTTGGGTCAGCCATAGCTCTGGCAGAGGTTGTCCTTGAAAGGGCAGCTGCTGTGAGAGCCCTCTCCAGCCCCACCCACCTCACAGGGTGTCTGTTGTGGGGGAGGAAGGTAAAGGAGATTGTGAGCCGCTCTGAGACTCTTCGGAGTGGAGGGCGGGATATAAATCCAATATCTTCTATCTTCTTCTCTTTGCTCCAACTTCCTTGATTGTATCAGGGTTGTTTTTCTTGAACTTGCTGTACAGGCTGGCGGAAACAGTTGACTACACAGAGAGGTTCAAGCACAGAGAGGTCCAAGCACGTCATGCGTGTAGTGTGAGCTAGTTCAGAGTTTTTTAGCCTCCAGCTCACACGTTTTGGTCTTAGCTCAGGTGAAATGGCTCCAAAGAAGTGTCCCCTCTAAGATGATTTAGTGTGAGCTAGCTCACAACTTTAATGCCAGTAGCTCACAAAGTAGAATTTTTGCTCGCAAGACGCTGCAGCTAAGAGGGAAACATTGCTCCAGAGCAAACCAATTTATGCAGTAGCTCGCAACTTTAATGTCAGTAGCTTGCAAAGTAGAATTTTTGCTCATGAGACTCCACAGCTTAGAGGGAGCACTGCATGTGCGTCATATCAGAGAGGGAAAAGCTAGAATCAGAGTGCTGCATTCTTGATCTTCAGCCTAATTTTCTTTCTCACACAGTCATTGCAAACATTCTCTGCTTCTAAAGATGGTTTACAAAATTTCAGGTTAAAGATACTGTATACATAGAATAACTCAAGCACAATTGCAAGTTTCCTATTTTTCTTTTTCTGAAGCTCACACTTATGCAAACAGACACCCTTCCTAATCCTAGCATTGACCAGATGGTGAAAGGCAGAAAATATGCAGTAACTCAAGCAAGTTACATAAAAATTTAGGAATTGCGTATATAAAGGAAATAGATTAATATATGAGTGACTAATAAAAAGCATTTTTATATTTGGTTCAGCTATGGTTCAGTAATGTAATCTACTATGCAGATTCAAGTAGGGCACTGTAATAGAGGGTGCCAAATAGCTGGAGGTAATGCAAATTCATTCTGCGGATGCCTTGAGTCAGCTGTTGCTACCCTCCTGGGACCCGGATCCGGTGCACCAGATCATATTGCTTGAGTCCCTTCCGGATTGCCCGTTTCATGCAAAGGACATTGCTCAATGCTCTGCCAGGGACAAAATCCTCTCCCGAGTTCTCAACTGGGTGTGGAGGGGATGGTCCACGGGCCGGGTGGGCTCAGAGTTCACAGCATTTGTTTCCCACCGGGACGAACTATCGGTTCACAAGGGCTGTTTGTTATGGGGTGGGTCGGGTAGTGGTGCCCCCTGTTCTGCTGCAGAGAGTCCTCACCGCACTGCACAACTCTCACCTGGGAATAGTGCGAATGAAGGCTCTTGCCCGCAGCTATGTCTGGTGGTCCAGAATCAATGATGCCATTGAGTCTTGCGTGGCAAACTGCCAACCATGCCAGGAGACCTGGCCGGCACTGCCCAGAATGCCACCCCAACAGTGGGAGGCCGCACGTAACTCATGGTCCTGCCTGCACCTGGACTTCACGAGGCCCTTCCAGGGACAACTATTTTTCCTAATAGTAGACTCCTACTCTAAGTGGTTGGAGGTTGTCCCTGTTACATCTACTTCCTCCCAGGCCACCATTACAGCGCTCCGCAAGGTTTTCACCACCCAGGGACTCCCAGACACTCTCGTCTCAGACAATGGGACCACCTTCACATCAGGGGAGTTCCAGGACTTCTGTGGCCAGAATCTAATCTGGCACCTTAGGACAGCCCCTTTTCACCCAGCTACCAATGGCCAAGTGGAAAGGATGGTGTGGTCCACAAAAGAGTCACTCCAGCACATCATCCAGGGGGATTGGGTGTCCTGCCTCGCTGAGTTCCATTCCCTGCACTGCCACCAGCTGCTGCCTGGCCAAGCTCCTCATGGGCCAGTAGCTGTTGACACTCCTAAACCACATGCACCCTGATTGGGCCGCAGACACGCAAGAGATGTCCAACATGGTCTGAGTGCCCAGGAGTTTTGACATGGAGGACTTATTGTATGCCAAGAACTTTGGGGGTGGCCCAGCATGGCTTCTGGCCAGAATCTCCAGGGTGCTGGGGTCAGTCATGTTATGAGGTCACAACCAAGGGGGGTGGGGTTTCACCATTCGGCGGCACATAGACTAATTGAGGTCACGGGAGGTGCCCAGGGATGAGGTCGAGGAAGACAGCAGGCTGCCGGACCCACCGGTGGTTCTGGCTCTGATAGCCCCCAACCTGGCAGCAGCTGCGATCCCAACCCCCTAACCTTCCATTGGAGCCGGAAGTATCCAGGAGCCTGGAATTGCCAACAGAAACTCCCGCATCCCCAGCCCCTCAGTCCACCGTGCCCAATGCGGCTGCCGCACTGCCACCTTCTCCGGCACCCAGGCTGTCAACAAGGGAGCACTGCAAGCCTGCCTACCTAAAGGACTATGTATGTCAGGGCTTGTGAACTAGGAGGGGAGGGATTTAATGTATGTGGACTCAAGTGAGAACTAAGTTGGGTGTTTCTGCCTGGCTCATTGGGGACTTAGAACAATTGGCAGCAGGATCCTAAACCCTGCTGCCCTGCTCCAATCACAGGCCTCCTACTGGTTTGAATGGACCAATCAAACGCTTGCACGGGAACACGGGTTAACATAGTGCTTCCCTTGGCCTAGTTTGGCAGTCTCATGCTTAGCCTTGATTATGCTGAAATCAATAAAGAGCTGATGCTGCACTACCACCTCGCCAACTACCTAGTCATGGAAAATGAATGGGTTTATGAGGTGCTAATTTGGTCAATTATTGCTATCCATGATGTGTCCTTCATGGTGGAATTCGGTTAAGTAGTCTGGAAACGTCTGTATTGAAATTTGGATTTGAATAGCAGACACTTTGACTTCAGTTCTTTCAAAATGAGGTAAAAGTAAATTTGTGGTGTGTATATATAACAATTCTGTACAAAGGCATTTTTTGGCAATGTATAGTGACCACCTCTATAAGGAATTTCCTCTTTGATAGTATAAGAACTTTGCTTCTATAAGAACTAGAAATAGCAAAATGTCAGAAATGTACACAAAGTGAAGAAAGACAATGGGGGAAAACCCTTTACTTCAATGTTCCCCTCCTGAGACAAGCAAGGAGAAAAGCACTGCATGAAGAAGAGTCATCTTCAATACAGAGTTATACAGAAAAACTGGACAGCTTCAAAGATGTTGGCAGGTCATGTCAAGTCAGCATGAAAACCAACTGGTGCTAACAAGTTGGGTAGGATTAAACTTTCTGCACTAACTGGCAAAAAGGTGAGGAAATGCTGGAGGAAGAGCTTTGCAGGCTGCTAAGCATAGCTGAATCTTTACTGGAATTTCCCATAAAGGTAAAAATCTTCAGAATGTGTCATTTGGCACTAAAAGTGACCTCATGTGTTGGTGTGATCCTGGTGTGCCCCCTTAGATACTGAAGAAGAAGATATTGGATTTATATCCCGCCCTCCACTCCGAAGAGTCTCAGAGCGGCTCACAATCTCCTTTACCTTCCTCCCCCACAACAGACACCCTGTGAGGTGAGTGGGGCTGGAGAGGGCTCTCACAGCAGCTGCCCTTTCAAGGACAACCTCTGCCAGAGCTATGGCTGACCCAAGGCCATCTCAGCAGGTGCAAGTGGAGGAGTGGGGAATCAAACCCGGTTCTCCCAGATAAGAGTCCGCACACTTAACCACTACACCAAATTGGCTCTCTGGCCTTAATTTTCTCTCTGTTGGCCTGTGAAGCAATGGGGGGAAATTAGGGGGGAGGCAATGCTGGGAGGTCTCCTGCTATAGCAAAAGACCTGGTCCCCCTAATTTTGATTCTTCCATCTCCCAATTGCAGCCTGCCAACTCACATGGCCAACTCACATGGCTAGTAAGACCACACAGGTCCTGTTATCCCAGAGATAGACTTTCTTGGGACCAAAGAGAAGTTCAGGGGTGGGGCCTTGAGAAAGATAGACAGCCAACATTGCCTTCTCCTGAGAGATCATGGTGCCCAATCCATAGAACTCTTTATGCTGTCTAGTTTGGCCCTGGATAATAGAGGAACTCTGGGGAGGTATGGGGAGGAAGTAGGATGTATTTTGAGTATACATGGCTGTAGGTTTAAAAAGTGGTATTTTCTACCTCTCTACTTGATCATACTTTGCATCATTCTGAACTGTTGCATGCTGCCCTCGCACCGATGGGATCTGGGTGGGCTAAATTGCCTTCTTCCTTTCTCCCATATCTCTGTAGTATACCATTCCTCATTTCATTCCTTCTGTGGTGCTTACTGAATACCAAACAGAAGAATAGATGTTATTGCTTGTTTTGGTTCAGGTGTGCATGAGGGAGCATGACCTTTCCAGCACACTTGTTTATTGTAAAAGCACAAAAGTTTAAGTCTTTGCATGAAAATAAGTGCCAAGAATGTTCAAGGGCTTGTCGGCATGACTGTCAGAGAGGAGTTTGAGCTGACTGAAAACTCCGACAATTTGTGGGCTCTGAAACCGAAAGGACTGCTGTCAGTGCAGTTCCAGTGCCAAGTCAAGCAGGTATCATTCAGACTGTAAATGATCCTTTTCCATCTTACCATCCTTTAGAAATGGTCACGCAAACCATTAGTTTAAAACCCTTATTTTAATTTCTTTAAAAATGTTAGTCGCTCTGATCATTCAAGCTCTGTTTTATCTTTCTATGTTTGCTTAATTTATAAATGAACACATAGAATATGGGTAGAGTTAAAGAGGGACACCTACAGGTTCAGAGCAGAGAGACCCTTCAGCCACAGCTCTTTACACATATGGAGTACACAAGTTGAGCCGCAGTTCTCAGCCTGTGGTTGGCACTGTTGGGCCTGTTGGGATACCTTTTGTATCCCAGGGAACATGTGGGTTTTACCAAATGGGACTGTTTCAGAGTTGGAGAAAATGTGCAAGGGGAAAGCTGACCCTCATTCAGACATTGCATACACAAAAACTGAGGAGAACCCACAACTCACATGTGATTATGTTGCATCTGACATGGATGAACCCAAACTCAACTTGTGTACTCCATGACATGTCTACTGGCCTTACTAGCGTGCTTCAATATTCAGCCAATTCATTTCCCCCATCCCTCATCTCCCCCCCACACCTCCTTCCCTCCTTTCAGTTCTTTCCTGTTATTATCTTTGGAGCATTATGTTATATATTACTCTCAGTTTACATGTATTCATTAGAATATATGTGGATAATATACGAACATACTCTCTTCACTTTCAGAAAACCTTCAGGGTTATAGCAGCATGGAGAAAGCCCTACATACTTGTTTTTGTTTTTTTTTTTTTAAATGAAGGTAGCCTCTGTATATATTTCCCAATGTATACATCCAGAGCACCACGTGCCTTCATTATCTTTTGTTATTTTTTAAAAGGCTTCCATTCCCTTCCAGACCTGACAACATTCTCCGCCCCACCCACCCCCTATGCCCCTACATACTACTTCTCCTTCCCTCTGTTGGGTAGAGTGATGGAGGTTTTATAGCAGGGTAGACGTTGTAGCTCCAAAGCAGTGTGCACACATACCAGCAGAGGTTGGTACTATTTACAATTTTATTTACAATATATATATACATAGTCCTTATAGTCAGTCGTAGTTCTTACTGACAAACTGCTTCGTCAGACACCTGATACCACAATGGCACACACTGGCAAGTATATCACAGTCTTATATACAGAGTTATGTGTCCTTTTACCCAATCGGTACAGACATGCTGAGTCACTGAAGCATCACCTGCAGGCTGATGCAATATGTCCAGTCATGCGATCTTTACCTGTCAGATAGATCAACATGATCTGTCTACAAGTTGCTACCTTGTTAAGGCCTTTTCCATCCACCAGGCTGTCTCTTCCTTTGAGAACGCACGCATAGCTGGTCTTGAGGACAAAAGGAGATTGAGGAAGAATCGCACTGCTACAGCACCAACCCCAAATCAGACTTTTCCCTGCAGCCGCTGTGGCCGGACCTGCCTGTCCCACATTGGTCTTGTCAGCCACCAGCGAGCCTGCAGCAAACGTGGGCTATTGCACCCTTCTTAAATCTTCGTTCGCGAAGCCAAGCCGAGAGAGAGAGAGAGACTTCATATGCCGACAAAGAGAAACCCACCTTTTTGAGATCAGATAAATCCTACCAGTGCACAGGCTTCATTCAGCCTCTGTGATAAACCACTGTGATTTGACCGTACCTGTTTAGTTGCACCAGCTGTATGCAGATGGATTGATAAAACGGGACTTCAAAGAAGGTTGCAGCCGGTGTGTAAGCCACAGTTGGGATGAATTGGGAGTTTGTTAGAACATTAGGATTCAGAAATCACACGTTGTCTAGTAGCACTGTCTCTTAAGGCTGCTTGATTAGCCAGTGGTTAGAGTGCCACCATAGGATCTGGGATACTAAGCTCAAAATCCTCACTCTGCCCTCCAAGCTTTGGAAGGTGACCTTGGTCTAGTCATACTCTCAGCCTAACCTGTTTTGTATAGTTATTGTGAGAATAAAATGGGAGACAGGAGAACAAGGCAAGCAGCTTTAGGTATAAATCAAATAAAGTATATAAAATAAGCATACATAAATAGAGAAGATATTCTAGGAGGTGGAAAGAAGAAGAAGAAGATGATGATATTGGATTTATATCCCGCCCTCCACTCCGAAGAGTCTCAGAGCGGCTCACAATCTCCTTTTACCTTCCTCCCCCACAACAGACACCCTGTGAGGTGGGTGGGGCTGGAGAGGGCTCTCCCAGCAGCTGCCCTTTCAAGGACAACCTCTGCCAGAACTATGGCTGACCCAAGGCCATTCCAGCAGGTGCAAGTGGAGGAGTGGGGAATCAAACCCGGTTCTCCCAGATAAGAGTCCGCACACTTAACCACTACACCAAAGAGTCCGCACACTTAACCACTACACCAAAGGAGGCAAGCAAGAGACACACTAAGATTTACATAGAAATAGTTACATTCGTTAGTTATATTCAGATGATGAATAAGTTCTTTCCCCACAAAACGAGGTTTAAAGCAATGGTAGGTTACTGAGAGGTCTGAATGCAGCCACCTGTTAACAAACACTCTCCTGATCATTAAGTCTCATTGATAAAACATAAGTTGATCATTCTGGGCTATAGGTTTAACAAAAGAAGTGTCTGCCAGTAGCACTAACCGTTTCCTGGTGACTGTTCTGGAATGGCTTCTGTACTTGGCCTGACTCTTTAACCTGGAATCCCAAGTCACTCTGACTTGGTCATATACCACATTCATGTCGGTGGAGGACCTTGCATGTATGTCTAAAGGAAAAATATACATGAATCGGCTTCCTGGTTTGAGCTGAGAATGAAAGCAGTTGAGACTTGAAATACAATGGGTGCATCTGGACTCCCGTTCTTGGATTTGATTCCTAGTCTAGTCATCAGTTTCTAGTGCCTCTTTGCATTGGGTTCATAATTTTATACAGTATACATTCAAGAAGCTTCCTGAATTATGCAATCAGGTAATCGTGTTTTCAGTTCTGGAATCAGAGAATTATCCCATGGAAGCCCATAGGTTCATGATCTCACCTTTGTCATATTATGTTTACATCCCATTTCCCTCTAAAGAGTTCAGAGTATTTCATGTGTCTAAAGAGTTCAGAGTATTTCATATTCAGAATATTTCATGTGCACAACTGTATAAGGAGAATTGCTGCCTTATATTACATTTCCTGTGCAATAATAAAGTGCTTTAAAACTAATTTAACGTCCTACACGTCATCTTGTGAACTGCACTTTTCTAATGATGCTGAGTAGTGATCAGATCCTCAGCTGTGCCAAAGACCCAATTTCCTCAAATTTTTTTGCGTTTATCTGATTATGGCATAACTCATCTTTAAGGGCAAAAATCTCCAACTATGTCCTTGTCAGGACTTGGATGAACTTCAGTCGAGTCCAATACTTGTTGCAAGTTAAGATCTTTATTGAAGAACTACAGTACCAGAGTAACGAAATAACAGTAATGGCGACTCCTGGCAGTTGGTTACATTTTATGCTAGCAGCAAAGCACAATAAAACAATTATTCACACGGTCTCAAGCAGTTGTCTGTCTTCCCAGCGTTCGTTATCAGAAGGGAGGATGCTCCCCTGGTGTGAAGGCCAAACGGCCTGTCTTCAAAGGGCACCTGTGGATGTTAAGCAGAGACTATCTGCCGCCTGCCCTGCTGCCCTAAATAGTTGGCATAGCAATGGGGCCAGGGTTAATGACCATTATCAAGCACTCTAAATTACAACATGGAGTCAGTTTGGTTAAAGCAAGCAAAGCAAAAGTTACAAGTCCTGACATACTGCCCCCCCTAAGCTCTTCGCCTTGGGCTTGTGTGGGTACAGTAGGTGAAACTTTTTAAGCAGTTGCGGGGCGGATACATCGCTAGCTTTCACCCACTCGTCACAGCTAGGGGGAAAGTACTTCCACCTGATAAGGTAGTACAGCACCCCCCTCTAGACTTTGGAGTCCAGGATTTCTAGCACCTCATGGTGACTCTGACCCTTCACTAGGATCGGAGGCGGTTCCGGGGGGCGAGGATGAAATTGTGTAGCTCCAGGGTCCTTGCGAAGAAGGCTGCAATGAAAAACAGGGTGGATCTTACTCAATGATTTGGGCAGCTCTAATTCCACAGTCACTTTGTTGATCACCTTTTTTATTTTGAATGGACCCAGATATTTCAGCGCAAGCTTACGACACCCTTGCGGGAGAGGCAGGTTTTTGGTGGATAGGAACACTGTCTCTCCCTCTTTCAGTTCCCACTGGAGGGCATGCTTTTTGTCAAAGTGCCGTTTATACTCCTTCTTTGCCTCCTCCAGATTTTCCTGAATCACTTTCCACCCCTCCCTTAGTCCCTCCCACCATTGTTGGCATGAAGTGGGCTCTTGAGATCCGGATGGTAAGGGGAGGTTGGGGAAAGGCTTCCCTTCATACCCATTGACAATTTGGAAGGGGGAGGTTTTGGTGGAGCTATGGAGGCTGTTGTTGTACCCATACTCCGCGAAGGGCAAGAGTTCCACCCAATTTGTTTGTTGGTAGTTGATGTAGCACCTCAAATACTGTTCAAGAAGCCCGTTCACCCTCTCCGTCTGTCCGTCCGTTTGCGGGTGGTACGCGGAGCTAAGTCCCTGTTCGATGCCTGCCAATTTGCAAAACTCCCGCCAGAAGTTGGCAACGAACTGTGGCCCGCGGTCACTAATGACCTTTTCGGGGAATGAGTGTAGTCAGACCACGTGATTAAAGAATAACCGGGCCAACTTCTTGGCTGTGGGGAGTTTTTTGCAGGGGATGAAGTGGGCTTGTTTGGAAAAGGTGTCAACCACCACCAGTATCACTGTCTTCCCTTGAGAAGGGGGTAGCTCTACTATAAAGTCCATTGACACCACTGCCCATGGGCGACTGGCCGTGGGGAGAGGGACGAGGTGGCCCGGTGGCTTCCCCCCCCCGCTGTTTGGACATAATGCAAGTGGGGCATGTGAGCACGAATTCAGAGACATCTTTCTTTAGTCGGGGCCACCAGAATTGTCGGATGATTAGATTAAGGGTTTTCACATACCCGAAGTGGCCCGCTAGGTGGTTAGAGTGGCATTGTTCCAAGACCTCCTTTCTCAAAGACTTAGGCACGTAGATTTTTCCCTTGTGAAGCCAGACCCCCCCCCTCGCCCTTCTCGAGCCCTTTCGGGCGTTCGTCTTCTTCCAACTCTGCTTCCGTGGCAAAACGCTCCTTTTGTGGTAATTCAGGAGCCCCAGTTTGTTTCCCTGAGCGGGTGGTGACCCCTCCTGCGACTGCTGAGGGGGGGATGAGAGAATCGACTACCTCCTCTCTCTGACTTTCGTGCTGAGGCAGGCGTGATAGCGCATCGGCCAAAAAGTTTTTGGTGCCGGGGATATATTTTAACACAAAGTCAAATTTAGCAAAGAACCCCGCCCATCGGATTTGCTTGGCCGTCAATTTACGGCGGCCGGTGAGGGCCTCCAGATTTTTGTGATCGGTCCAGATTTCGAAGGGGACTCGGGCTCCCTCCAGCCAAGATCTCCAGGTTTTTAAGGCAAACATTACTGCAAAGGCCTCCTTGTCCCAGACCGACCAGTTCCTTTGCTCATTGGAAAATTTGTGGGAGATATATGCACAGGGGCGTAGTTCCCCCTCTTCGTTCCTCTGCATCAATATGGCTCCCACGGCGACGTCGGAAGCGTCACATTGCACCACAAAGGGTTTCAATTCATTGGGGTGAGCCAATATTGGTTCAGAGGTGAAGAGTTGTTTGAGTTCTTGGAAGGCGTGGTGGCATTCTGGTGTCCATGTTAGGCGCGCGCCGGGCTTTTTCGCTTCATCCCCTTTTCCCTTCGTTTTGAGAAGCTCCGTAAGGGGGAGCATCACCCGGGCGAACCCCTTAATGAACCCGCGGTAAAAATTTGCGAACCCGAGGAAAGATTGTAGCTGCCGTCGGGTTCTGGGAGGTTCCCAATCTAGAACCGCTTGAATTTTGGTGGGGTCCATGGCTAGCCCTTCCCCCGACACCCGGAAACCCAAGTAGTCTAGTTCCGTCTTGTGGAACTCACATTTAGACAATTTAGCATACAGTTTGTTTTTACATAAGGTAGTCAGCACTTTCCTCACCAAGGGTACATGCAATTCGAGATCTTTTGAATAGATAATGATGTCATCAAGGTACACCACCACCCCCTTGTACAGAAACTCCCTCAACACCTCATTTATGAAGTTCATGAAAACCCCTGGCGCCCCTTGAAGCCCGAAGGGCATCACTAAGTATTCAAACTGTCCCATGGGAGTGTTGAATGCTGTTTTCCACTCGTCTCCCTCTTTAATCCTCACGCGGAAGTACGCGTCTCAGAGATCGAGTTTGGTGAAGATCTTTCCCTCGGCCACAGTGTTCAATAGGTCTCTTATCAGCGGGATCGGGTAAGCATTGGACATTGAAATCCCGTTTATCCCGCGAAAATCTGTGCAAAGTCTAAGCCCCCCATCCTTTTTCTTGCGGAACAGGACCGGGGCCGCATGGGGGGCCGTAGCCGGTCGGATGAACCCTCGCTTCAAGTTTTTGTCAATGAATTTTCTCAGTTCCGCCTTCTCTGCCCACCCCATCGAGTACAACTTTGCCTTTGGTAGCGTCTGCCCTGGGATTAGTTCGATAGCACAGTCCGTCGGGCGGTGCGGGGGGAGCTCGTCTGCCTCCCGTTCGCTAAAGGCTTTCTTCAAGTCCCTGTACTCTTTGGGGATCGACCTGACTTCCTCAAGTGTGAGGCAAAGTCTCTTGTTCTGGGGGGGTGCTTTCGGGCCCCACTCGGTCTTCCAGTGGTGGTGCTCACACCGCCAGTCCGGGAATCGCACAATTTGCTCGGCCCATCGAATATCCGGTTGATGTCTAGCCAGCCACCCTGCCCCCATCACTACGTCGAATGAGGAGGATGGGGCTATGACAAAAGTTTCTACTCCCCAGTGCTCCTCCATTCCCATAGGGGTGGCCTGGGTCTCTAGGGTGCAAGGCTCCCCCCTCATAATTGATCCATCCATTTGTTCGAATTGGATGGGGTGGGGAAGGGGGGTTGTGGCCAACCCCAGTGCCTCCACCAGGCGCGGGGTGATGATGTCTCGGGTGCACCCGGAATCGATCAGGGCCCTGGCGTGCATAAATCTTTTGAGATTGGGGTTCAAGAGGGTGACTGCCATAAACAATAACCCCCCGGTAACTCTCACCGTTAGTAGTGCCGGCGTTTGGTCGACCTGCTTTGCGGCACCGATTAAAGCAGGTCGCTGTCGTTTCCTGCTGACTCCTGCTCCCAGGACTCCTCGCTGGATTCTTCTATAGTGGTAATATCCTCGTCAATCGCCAAGGAGGTGGCGACGGTGCCCCGACTGGGCTCCTTCGAGCGGCTACCTTTCTTCTTCTGTGCCGTGGACGCTGGTTTGGGCGGCGTCGGGGTTGGCGTCGGTTTCACCGGGCAGTTGGCAGCCAGGTGGTTGGGGTCCCCACATCTGAAGCACTTCCGCGCGGTGGCCGAGGGGGTCGAAGTCATGGGGCCTCGCTTCCCCTTGGCTTTGCTGGGGGAGGGGGTCGGCTTCCCCCCCCTTCTTGCTTTGTTGCTGACGCCGCATTCCGACATGCTGGAGGTCAGTTTCAACCTCTCCTGCCAGCTGAATCCAGCCCACCAGGGTGTCTGGTCTTCCCTGATGGTAACACCGATCTAGGATGTTCGCGTTCAGGCCGTTCTTGAACGCTGTATACTTCATTACTTCGTTCCAACCCCTGGCTGCCGTGCAGAGCCCCATGAACTCGGTAGCATACTCGCGGGTGGTGCGGTTGCCCTGCTCGATTCTTTGTAGGGCCGCGATGGCTTTCTCCTCTCGTAGGGGGTCTCCATACTGTCGGAGCATCGCCTGTAGGAAATCGGCCACCGTGGCCAGCTCGGGCTTTCTTCCTGTGTAGAGCCCTACGTACCATTTCCGAGCCGGCCCTCGTAGCTTGGAGGCGATGTGGTCGACTCGGCTCGCTTCTGTGGGGTAGCCCGCTCCCCAGTGCGTGAAGAACGTGTTGCACTGGATTGTGAAATACTCCACTTCGTCCCCGTCTCCATCGAACGTGATTTTCAGTTCTCTGGTCCCCCCCCGTCACCCCCGGCCGGGGCGATCGGGGCCGGTAGCACCGGGACAATCGGTCCGCCGGGTGGCGGGGCCGGGGGGCCCACCGGCGGGCAGTCCGGCCGGGGGGCCTGCTGGGGGACCCGCCGGGGGACCCACCGGAGGTCCTGCTGGGGGCCCCGCTGGTGGTCCGGCCGGAGGGCCCACTGGCACTCCTCCGCCTGGGGGGCCCGCTGGAGGGCCCGCGGGAGGACCCGCGGGAGGCCCGGCCGGGGGGCCCGCGGGCACTCCTCCGCCCGGGATCTGGCCCACGGGCCCTGCCCCCTGAAGTGCGCATATTTGGTCGCGTATCGCCCCCAGGTTCTGTTGCATCTCTTCTGCCATCAGGGTTCGGGATGTGTGGACCTCGTCGTGGATCTCCTTACCCAATCGAACAATTCGTTGCGCAGTGTTCGGATTGGGTCCCCTCCGCCGTAGGTGCCGAGCCCCTCATGTTATAATTACTGTTATAATGTCAGGACTTGGATGAACTTCAGTCGAGTCCAGTACTTGTTGCAAGTTAAGATCTTTATTGAAGAACTACAGTACCAGAGTAACGAAATAACAGTAATGGCGACTCCTGGCAGTTGGTTACATTTTATGCTAGCAGCAAAGCACAATAAAACAATTATTCACACGGTCTCAAGCAGTTGTCTGTCTTCCCAGCGTTCGTTATCAGAAGGGAGGATGCTCCCCTGGTGTGAAGGCCAAACGGCCTGTCTTCAAAGGGCACCTGTGGATGTTAAGCAGAGACTATCTGCCGCCTGCCCCGCTGCCCTAAATAGTTGGCATAGCAATGGGGCCAGGGTTAATGACCGTTGTCAAGCACTCTAAATTACAACATGGAGTCAGTTTGGTTAAAGCAAGCAAAGCAAAAGTTACAAGTCCTGACAGTCCTGACTTGAGCAGAAATGACCATGACTCCTTGCATTGAAAAAGGCTGACTTATTTAACTGAAGCTGTTTTCTCCACATAAATTGTTAAGTGTATGTAACATTTGTTTGGTGCAAACCTTTACCCCTGCCAGTTGATGGACCAATTTCTTTTGTCTAGTTTTCCCAGGAAGCACAAATTACATTTAGAAGCACTAGTAAGAGGGAGGCATGTTGCTGAGGCAGATTACTAGTTAGACAGAAAAAAAGAAATGTACATTTAATGAGCAATAGAATATACCACTTGCATCAGATGCCATCGCTGCTATCTGGCTTCTATACAACCTTCTAATAGCAGGCTGTTTAAACTGAAGAAACTCTTTGAAAACTCAGTGGCAGATCATTGGCAGAGATGGAGCAGGTGCTAAAAGCACTAAAGAGAAGAAAGGGATCAAGTGTCAGATTTTGCTCTGCAGTTCAAATGGAGCAAGAGCTGCTTAAAAGCAATTGGGGAGGTCAAATTTAACGTTGAGGCTCAGAGTCTCTCCTGTCTGCTAGAACATTTCCTTTGTTTGTCTGACGTGAGAATAGAAGAAGCATAGCACTTAGCACAAGAACAGGCTTTTATATTTAAATGCAATGTCATTTGTTGATTAAAACTCCTTTTATCCCTTCTTTGGCAAACTCAAAGCTGTTGAAGGGAGGAAAACATACAAACCACACTGAAAGCAATGACAAAAATGCAATATCACCATAAAAGCAGAGGGATAAAATACACAAAGCAAAAGCTTAGCAGACGGGGGACACACAACGCACGTTATCAGAAGAGTCATAGCCTGTATAAAAAAGTACAAAACTAATCCTCCAGTACTTCTGCCTTAAGATATCCCAAATGCTTTGGAAGAAAAAAGAGAGGATTATCACCTGCCTGGATAGGCCAAGGTAAAGTATGGTGCTGGCTCTGTAAAGGCCTTATCATACAACGCCACTCACTGAACCTCTGATGGTGGTGACACCAAGCAGGGCTGAGTCAGAAGGTCCTTGTTATTGTCAATGTGCTAATACTCACAATGCTGGGGGCAAAAGTTTCTTGTGAAATACAATGTAGATAGAATGTGATTTTAAGATTAGTCATTTTATGAGATCTGTTCTTACTGTAGCTAAAGAGTTGGATTGTGACATGGATTTATTTATGTTTATTTAGATATTTACACCCCCTTGCCTCCTGAGTGGGGACCCAAAGTGGGTTACAACATTTTCCCCTCTACCATTTTATCTGTATGGATTGAAACCGGGGTCTCCTTGCTCCTACCGTACTCCACAGAACTCCACGGAATTCTGCTCTGGGGAGGACCTCTAGGAATAATTGTGGGGAAGGAGGGAGTAGAAGGCTTAAGTGGGATGGAGAAATTAGCAGAAATTATTGCTACCTGCTCTTCCAAGGGAAGTGCTATTCTGCCTAGATAACTACTGATCTAGCTTGGGAGCCAGGACGAAGTAAGGAAGCCTTGGTCATTTGCTCACTTGCTTTCTATAAGAGTGTGAATGCTAAGGAATGAGTTACAGTAACTTGGGATGAATATCAGCGTCACACATATAAAATTTAATGAAAGAGCACGCCAGCATCGTTCTGATGCATTCAATGTTTCAGATATGTGTCACAAGGCCAGCACTGGGTAAAGTGAAATGTGTGATCAGGGGAAAGATAAAGTGAGGTCATGCTCATTAAAACCCTATGAAATCCTTTGTAGTGATGCAGTGCTACGGGTGCAAAATGTAATTCAGTGGAGCAACACACTATAGTCAACAAAGAGCTCTACCGCATAAACCGAGGGACCCCTGCCCCCCACCACACAAAATTGTTAGCGGCATGGTAAACAGCATACATGTGACAAATCTCCACACGCTACCAACACACATCAAATTTATACAATTACGCAGTTGTTACGTTGAAATCAACGGGAAGGATTTCTAAATAGTGTGCTTTTAAGGAAGATATGCTAAATACTTTTGGAACTTATGGCACATCGCATTATAAGGAGCTTTCTGTACTGTAAGTAGGGGATACTGAAGATGTTCATCAGGACTGATCCAATAGCCTAAAGCCAGTAATGCAAAACCACATAGCCTGCTGTAATATTATGTTGATCTGTGCTATGGAGAGCAGTAGTGGTTGAATCAGTCCATGCATCTGATCATTAGCTCTGATTCTTCAGGCCAAGAGCACTCTTCTCTCTAAAATATGCAGAGTTGTCAAGGGTGGGGAGGTCTAGGGGACAAAATCCTACTCTTTGGACTCATTTTTTTTTATTTATTTAAAAATGTGTATGTCCCCTCACCAGACACCTGCTCAAGATGGCTCAAAAAACTGTGGGCGTTTTCGCACTCACCTTCAAGTGGCGCGACCACCCTCTTCACGCCGGAGGATCTGCAGGGATTTCGCATAAGAAGCGCCGGAGCAGCCAAAAGAGCCGGAAAGTTCCGTCGCGAAACCCGCTCAAACGTAAACCGCCAAGAAGCAGGAAAACGTTTGAGCGGCTTTTGCGACGGAAGTCGCCGGCTCTTTTGGCTGCTCCGGCGCTTCTTATGCGAAATCCCTGCAGATCCTCCGGCGTGAAGAGGCTGGTCGCGCCACTTGAAGGTGAGTGCGAAAACGCCCAAAGCAATACAATAATGCACAGCAGCCAAGAAGGTCAGAGCGCCTGCTCCGGCTGCAACGCCACTGAGGATGCTCTCCGCAGCTGAGAACGAAACGTCTGGAAGGAAAACTTTCTCCAGTAGAACACGGCACTTGAGCCCGAAAGATTCTACAAACCCTAATGAGGTTACCAGCCGTGAAAACCTGAAATCTTTGACAATACAATAATATCGTAAAAATAACATTAAAATTATTAACAGCCATTTAAAACAAGCCATTAAAACATTTCATGTGGTTTACTTTCACATGAAAGTAACTGTCATCTAGTGCTAGTAAGTTATCATCCAGAAAACATAGTCCGTGGTCCCAGAATCCAAGTAGCTCCTGCCAGCACCATTAAATGCAACCATGACTTTGGGGTTAAGTCTAAGTGGCATTGGGGGGCTAGAAGGAATCTTCATTCCATGGTGGCTCTTGGCAACCACGGAAATTGGAAAGCCGTGGAAAGTGTCGTTGACTGTCTTTACGAGATTCCTCAGTGCTACAGCCCTACACCAAAGCCTTTGAGCAAGATGGCACTCAGTACCATTAGAATTAAGGAATCAGTTCCAGGCCCTTGCAGCGGAGGCAGAGATGGAAACATTGCCAGCAGAAGTATTCCAAACACAAGTAAGACAGAGGGAGGAGAACAGGGAGCTATGAAGAAATGACAAATCAGGGGAGGGACGGTGGCTCAGTGGTAGAGCATCTGCTTGGGAAGCAGAAGGTCCCAGGTTCAATCCCTGGCATCTCCAAAAAAGGGTCCAAGCAAATAGGTGTGTAAAACCTCAGCTTGAGATCCTGGAGACCCGCTGCCAGTCTGAGAAGACAATACTGACTTTGATGGACTAAGGGTCTGGTTCAGTAGAAGGCAGCTTCATATGTTCATATGTTCATATGACAAGGGAAGGAAATGGAAGGTGTTGGTTATAGGTGATTTCTTGGTGAGGGATATCGAAAGTCATGTATCCAGGCCTGACCCTCTGGCCCAAGAGGTGTGTTGCCTGCCAGGAGAGAAAATTAAAAATATTATAGACAGGATCTCAAAACTTGTTAAAACTTGTTAAACTCTGGCCCAAGAGGTGTGTTGCCTGCCAGGAGAGAAAATTAAAAATATTATAGACAGGATCTCAAAACTTGTTAAACCCACAGAGCACTACCCATTTGTGATGGTCTATGTGGGAACCAATGACACAGCCATGAACACCACTGGAAGCATTAAGGCTGACTATAAGGCATGGGGAAACAGATGGTGTTCTCTTTGATCCTTCCCCTTGTGGGAAGAGGACAGGAGCAGTCAATAATGGAGGTGAACTACTGGTTGCATTTGGTGGTGCTGGCAGGAGCTACTTGGATTCTGGGACCACGAACTATGTTTTCTGGATGATAACTTACTAGCACTAGATGACAACCTACTAGCACTTCATCTGCCAAAGTCTGGGAAGAAGGTGTTTGGCAGATACCTGGAGATATTCATCAAGAGGCCTTTAAACTGACAGCACAAGGGAAAGGCAATGACTAACACAGAATTTAAATGAAGGAGAGCAAACAATGGAGGTCTGCCTGGGAGGGCCAGATCTAATGAAGCCAAAAGTGCGAGGCTTCAGGTGTCTATGTACCAATGCCCAGAACTTGGTGGTGGTGGTGGTGGACTGCCCTTCGCCACATGTACCCCAGAGAGTACTGTGTTCAGGATCTCAAAATTTCTTAATGATCCCCGGGACAAAGGAAGCCTGACTGACTACCACCAGGGCCAGGACCTTCTTCGTGGCAGCTCCCAAATGGTGGAATGCGCTCCTGGATAACATCAGAGCCCTGGAGGACCTCTCACAGTTCTACAGGGCTTGCAAGACTGAACTATTCCGCCTTGCATTTAGAGAGTAATATGGGAGACAGCTGTCAAGTCACCATAGAACTGACAATCTTAGCCAACATTATTTTATTATTTTATTAGCCTCATGAGTGTCATATCTGACAAGATTTTGGATGGTATTGGTGGTGCTATTGTTTACTATGTAATTTTAATTGATTGTTTATTGTATAATATTTTGTTGATTGTTTTAAGTCTTGAGGATGTTGTATTTTAATTGGTTGCCAGCCACCTTGAGCCTTTTATGGGAAGGGTGGGATATAAATAAAATAATAGATAGATAGATAGATAGATAGATAGATAGATAGATAGATAGATAGATAGATAGATAGATAGATAGATAGATAGATAGATAGATAGTATTAGGGAACTTAATTTTCTGTGATTTGAGAGACAGAAGTACCTCTGTTTCTATCTTGTAGGGATAATGCTAATAGTAAGGGCGAATTTATATGTGCACGCGTCACTTGATCACACTCCATCAAATCTGTGAACCGTGATTCTTGAAAAGCGCTGTGGTTGAATTGGGATCAAGTGCTACAAAAGTTCTAGCTGTGGTGATAAATTTTGCCAATTCACATTTGCAAATCACCACTGGACAGCCATGTGCTGTTTGTTTATGAGATCCAGCACCATCTCCATACAACCCACTCATGTTATGAGCTGGTGGTTTAGATGCCAACCCTGTTGGAAGTAGTTGGTGCAATGCCCCTGTTTCTCAGACCTCCAGAAGCAAGTGACCACAGAGTAGGCAAGGCAGGCAGGCACACGCTAAGCTCCTTCCTGTTTACCTTCTATTGTCACGGTCTCTTTTTGAAGTGCAGATTAACAGTCCTAGGGAAAAGCACCCTCCTTCTTGCTCTCTCTCTTCCTCCTTCCACCCACACAAGGTGGGGCTGCATGATGCTCCTCTCTGCATTCATCCCCACCTGCCAGGCAGATAGCTTAGGATCTGTCTCTTTTAACCTGCAATATCAGAGATGCATTTCTGTAATGAAGTAGTTATTGTTCAGTTTCATCTAGAAATGGTGGCTTTGTGTAACTTTGTAGCCACATGGTCTGTTCAGACTCAATACAAGCAGCTGCTGCTTTAAAGCTTTGTGTACTCTGCTAACTAGAGAAAGATCTGGACCTACCGGGAACCAGTACCCTTCCCAGCAAACTCTCCTACAGGGAACTCCTTTTCTGGTTGTTTTCTTCCGAAGAGCAATGTAATCTTTGCAATCTTTCAGCAAATGGCAAGGACATCCTAGGAACAGTCATGCATGACATTAGATAACTGGCTTGTTAGATAAATGGTAACTCACAAGTGGCAGGACCACTGTGGGTTTTGCTTCCTGTAGGTAATCAAATAAGTCACCAGCGTGCCCATCTGCCTGTTTCAGTGCTTTGGAAGAATGGTGATGAGAAGATTCTGTGTGCTTTGCTTAATGACATAGACTTGCAGAGACAGATGACTCGGTTGGCAAGATCAACCTAGTGTCCTGGAGGAACCAATCAGGAGAGATGTCTGTCCTGTTTATGTCCTACGTACGTATAGGGGTCTATCTTCACAACAGCATAGTTCCTATTGCCCCCCCAGTCGGAAAGAAGAGGCAGACACAATTGTTGGGTTTAAATCCGGGCCGCTTTATTAAAATTTAACAAATATAACTGGCAGGGGGAGAGAAAACAGACCAGACAAGCCCTGGGGTCAACACCTGGACCCCGCCTTGTCCAAAGGGCGAGCCACCCTGCCCCCAGCACAAACCCACCGTAATCGGGTTGTAACTGAGCGGCCAGGCCTCTAGCCATCACCAACCGGGCTGGAACGATCCCCATGGAAAGATCCACCCAGGTGAGGCTCCCTGTGTTCTGCATCACCGTACTGAGCCGTTTAGCCCATCTACGGTTCCTGCAGCCCACCGCACCAAAGGTGCTAGGCCATAGGTGCTCCCCTGGAAAACCCTGTGGCCAAACCTAAACCAGCCAGCGACCAAACTAAAACACAACAAAACCTAACCTACTAGGCAGTACAAGGTAGGCGAAAAACACCCCCGCATAGGCCAATTGTGCGGAGGTGAAAAAATTCCTACCTGGCCCCAAAAGGCGACCGGTATACACCTGTACTGCCAACGGGAAGGGTGGGCGGGCAGAGAGCCAAAACCGAACTGCGCACTGAGGCGGGAGCCGGGGCTTATATAGCCCCGCCTCCGCGCCCAGCCTAAACACCCGATATCGGGTGATCGTTCTGCCCCTCCCTCCTTCCGGAGGAGCAAAGGCGGCCCCCAGCCTATGGCCTGCGAGCAGGCTCGGCTGGGAAGGGGCCGAACCTTGCCCCCCCAGTCGGAAAGAAGAGGCAGACACAATTGTTGGGTTTAAATCCGGGCCGCTTTATTAAAATTTAACAAATATAACTGGCAGGGGGAGAGAAAACAGACCAGACAAGCCCTGGGGTCAACACCTGGACCCCGCCTTGTCCAAAGGGCGAGCCACCCTGCCCCCAGCACAAACCCACCGTAATCGGGTTGTAACTGAGCGGCCAGGCCTCTAGCCATCACCAACCGGGCTGGAACGATCCCCATGGAAAGATCCACCCAGGTGAGGCTCCCTGTGTTCTGCATCACCGTACTGAGCCGTTTAGCCCATCTACGGTTCCTGCAGCCCACCGCACCAAAGGTGCTAGGCCATAGGTGCTCCCCTGGAAAACCCTGTGGCCAAACCTAAACCAGCCACCGCCAATGCCAAGCCTCTGCATAGGCATTAGCGCCCCACCGGGTGGCCTAGAGCCAACCGCACCCCCTGCCTGAGTTCGTCCAAAAAGGCCCGGTTACCCAAGTTAGATAAATGAACACCATCCGGCCGGTACAGGTCGACCTGATCGACCCGTATGGCCGGATGAGGAAGGTATATTCCCAATCCCCCTTCCATGGCCTTCTGAATGGCCCTATTGGCCTTACGTCTGGCCCGCTCGATTCCACCAGGCGAAATGGCATGCCTCCACACCCTGCGCGGCAAAATTGCCGACCAAACCAATATGACCCCGGGCCACCTGCGACGAATCTCGCGAAGGTCAGCCAACGCCTGCTGGGAAAGAGCCTTCCCCTGCAGCAGCCCCAAGTCGTTCCCACCCAGGTGAACAACAAGAATGTGTGGGGGTAATGCCTTCCGCTCACGGAACAAGAGTGGCATGATGCCGGGCCAGCGCAGCCCACGACGACCCAGCCACTCGACGGTGGCCCACTCACTGAGACCCAGCTGGATGCCCACAGAAGACCGCCTGGAGAAATGGGCAGCCCAAAAAACCATGCTGTGCCCGCAGATGAGAACCCGCCGTCTCTCACCCCGAGCCCCAGCACCTGAAAAAACAAACAACAGTCAGCAACATGTCCAACAAATAACGAACCCCCCCACCTACCTACTAGGCGACCAGGGGGCGAACATAAGACTTAAAGGCCGCCGAGCGCCATCGACCAATGTGCTGAATGGCCGAGGGCGTGTAGCCCATAGCTGCAGCTGTGGAGGCCGCCCCAATCCGGAAAGAATGCGTCCCAAATTTGACGCCAGTGAGACCCAGTCGGGCCAGGGCCTTACTTGTAACCGACCAAAACTGATACTTGGTAAGAGGAGAACCATCATCGTGCCTAAGGAAAGGACCGTGCGCCTCGCCCCTGAGTTGGGCGTAACGGCGAACGGCCCTGACCGGACATAATTCCTGCAAATCGCACATGCCGATCGTAATGACGGTTCCCCTCTGCCTCTGATCAGTCTTGGACCTACGAATCGTCAAAACCAGCTGACTATTGGTGATTTTTATATCTCCGGATTGAAGCGCCCTCCCAGAGGTGTCAGCCTTTGACTGCACCACGAGCTCACTTACCCGTAGGGCCCCAAAGAAGGCTAACAACGAGGCCGCGTGGAATAAGGCAGACTCAAATGGGGAAGTGCACACCCTGGGCCAACCCCCAAACAATCCGCGGAGGACAGACGGGGATATGGGCTGTCTGTCATCCACCTGCCGCCCCCGCTCACGGGCCCAACCCTCCAGCATCTTCCTGACCCTAAAATCTCCAGTGGGCTCCGCGAGGCCACGAGCCTTGCTTTCGAAGGCCAACGCTGCCAATTGTCCCCTTATAGTTTTTAGCCCCAGGCCTCTTTCGCGTTGATGCACGCAAAATTGCATGATATGCTCCACGGGGATGGGCCAGGAATCAGGGAGTGCTACAGCCCCCCTAAACTCACCAAACTGGGCGGTCGCCCTGGCATATGCCCTCCTTGTACTAGGTGCTAGTGCCAACTGAATGGCCCTACCGGCTTCCTGTTCCCAAGCCTCCAGAGTTCCGCGGGCATTTCCGCTGGACATGAATCTGCATCTGGGGCCAACTGCCGGAAACGCTCCATCTGTCGGCGAGACAGAGCATCCGCCACACCATTGCAAACCCCCGGTACGTGCCTGGCCAGGAATAAAACATTCAACCGGAGGCAACGCAGGGTAAAAAACCTAACCAAATTCATGACCGCCGCCGATTTTGAAGTCAAGGAATTGATAACATGTACTACAGCCATGTTATCACACCAAAACAGAACTGAGTGGTTGGCAAGCTGCTCTCCCCACAGGCAAACGGCCACCAAGATGGGGAAAAATTCCAAAAACGTGAGATCTCTGCAGAGCCCGCTATCCAACCATTCAGCAGGCCACTGCTCGGCACACCAATGGCCCCTAAAGTATACCCCAAAACCGCTGGCACCGGAAGCGTCAGAAGAAATCTGAAGCTCTGCCTCAATCTTAAGATCCTCCCGCCAAAAGGAAACCCCATTGAAGGAGTCAAGGAACTCCTCCCAGACCTCCAAGTCCGCTCTCATACCAGCACTAACCCGGACCCTATGATGGGGGAGGCGCAACCGGCCCATGGCGTCGCAAAAGCGTCGCAAAAAGGCCCTGCCCGGGGCCACCACCTTGCAAGCAAAGTTAAGGTGGCCCACAACCTGCTGCAATTCCAAAAGGGAAACCTTACGCTGCCCCTTCAAGGCAGCCAACCGACTTCTAAGATCGGAGACCTTATTCTCCGGTAAACGGGATGTCTGCTGGAGAGTATCCAGCTCAATACCCAGAAAAGTAAGGACCGTACTGGGACCCTCGGTTTTTTCGTGCGCCAATGGCACACCAAGCTCGAGGGCCAACCCCTGAAAGGAGCGTAACAACATGTCGCATTGACCCGATCCGGCTGGACCTACCAAAAGGTAGTCATCAAGGTAATGCGCCGTGTCGTCAACCCCCGTCCTAACCCTGAGCGCCCATTCCAGAAAGGAACTGAATCGCTCGAACGCTGCACAGGAGATGGAACATCCCATCGGCAAAGCACGGTCCATGTAGAATTTCCCCTCAAAGGAGAAACCCAATAACTCAAAATCATCGGGGTGGACAGGCAAAAGGCGGAATGCCGACTTAATGTCGCATTTCGCTAACTCCGCCCCCACCCCGCATCCGCGAACCACTTTGACCGCTTGGTCAAAGGAAGTATAACGGACTGAGCAAAGCTCCTCAGGAATAGCATCGTTAACCGAAGCTCCCCTAGGATAAGACAAGTGGTGTATGATCCTATACTCCCCAGGTGCCTTCTTGGGTACCACCCCCAACGGGGATACTCTCAATGTGGGCACCGGCGGTACATCAAAGGGTCCAAGGACCCTGCCCTCCTGGCATTCTTTAGCTATTTTTTCACGAACCACGTGTTCGAGTCCAACCACCGATTTAAGGTTAGAAGCTACAAAGGGGGCCCTACGCCCCCTGTATGGAATCCGAAACCCCGACGTAAAACCATCCAGTAAATAACTAGCGTCAGCCCTGCAGGGATATGCGGCCAGCAACCTACTGAGGACCGGCAGGCGGATGGGGCTGGGCCCCTTTTCCAGGTGGCTGTGAGCCGCCGCCGCCGCCTCCGGGACGCCTACCGCCCGCTCCAGGCTTGGACCTACTGCAGGCCGACAAAGCGTGGGGCCCACTACACAGGGGACATTCATGGCGGAATTTACAGGGCTTCCTGGGACAAACCCCCTTGGAAGCGAATTCCCAGCACAACAGCCGGGTTTGAACCGGCTGGCCCGCGGAAACGCGGGCCGCTGGGGTGGTCTGCTGTTGCTGTGCTCTCTGCACCAAATGGCCGCTGTCGGACCTATCCCCAGCATTTGGTTTCGCTGGAGCCATCAGCTGCAACCACAGCTGCTGGTTTATTTGGTCCCACGGCATTGCCGGATTGACGGCAGCCCGCATCCGAAAGGCTTCGTCGTACTGCAGCCAGGCTGCCCCGACGAAGTCCGTATAAGCCCTGTAAATTATGTCTACATATTGAAAGAGGGCGGCCGCCCTGGCCGGCTGCGCTCTTGCAATGACCCCCGCGTAAATCAAAAAGCCGGGCAACCAGTTTGCCCAGGACCTGTCAATCTTCCTACGCTTTAGCTTTTCTTTGTCCCTGTCATCGAGCTCGTCCTTGGTTTTCTTCTCGAGCTCTCTAAACAGGAGACCAAAAACATCAACGTACTCCCCGCGGAGAATTTTCTCACGCGTGGCCGCCGTTAAATGATCGCCCAACGGCAAGGAAGTGTCGCCGTAGGGAAAGGCGTGAAGGGGGATATTGGCATACGGATTTGGGGGGTAGAACCACCCGCCCACCTGAGCTGCAGGCCAACCCCCTGGGAACTGAGCCCCCAACTGACCACCCCAAGGCAAAAACCCAGGTGTGGGCAATGAGGGAGGGGCTGAATGCGGCACAGCGGCGCCCACCTGTTGGCCAACAGGGGCCGTAACTGCAGTCGAAGGCAAACTGGGGGTATGGGAACCCCAAGCCCATGACTGAGGGGGGGCCAACTGCTCGCTGGTGCCAAACCACCCGGGGCCCCATCCTAACCCACTCGGCCCCGGCACCTGAGGGGGTGGCTGGGCGAGGCCCCAGGGCCAACCCGGAACTGGCAGTGTAATGGGCTTACCACCGTCACCAGGGAAGGCGCACGGACCTCCATGAGGCAGCGACCCACCGCTTCCAGATGCCCCTTCACCCGCTGGCACGCCCGATGTTCCTTCACCGGGATCCTCGTCTTGATCAGGTTCCAAAGGCGCTCCGGGCTCCGGCTGCCCACCCTGTAAAGCAGACAGCCTTGCAAGTAACTCCGTTTCAAAAGTCAACCGCGCCGACCTACCAGTGGCGCGGCGACGGCCTTCCCAGATGGGTGCACCTCTGGCGACCCGTTCTTGTTCAAGAGCCTCCAATTGGTTAATAATGGCGAGGCGAACTCGCTCGTCCTGGCCCTGATCCTCAACTGGGGCTCCTTGCTGACCACGCCCACGAGGGGGGCGAGCAGGCTGCTTGCCCTTAGACTTACCCTGACCCTTCTTAGGAGCCATGCCTAACAGGTGACACTAGTATGCCAAAGCGAGGCTAACCGTCCAATCCGAGGCCCCCTTTTCAAACCACCCCTTAACCACAATGAGAAGAGATGAGCGCGCCCCTGCACTGAGGTAGCGCCAACTACCACTCCCCAGCACCACCCAAGCACCAAATGGTACTAATGGCAGAGGCAAAGAAAAACCTAGTGTCTCCTGCAAAAAGCAGAGACTTTCTACCACCCCTTGCCCTCCCAAGCCCCACAAGTAAGAAAAATAAGTACAGGGGAAAGTTTCCCAAAAAGCCAAGGCCCGAACCCGGCCCTCGTTAAGGGAAACCGGGGGGGGGGGTGCTGTAGCAACAGGAACCCTGCAATACCAGTAGGAGGAAACCCAGGCAAAAGGACCAATGACTGTTCCACCAGCAGCCCAGCTCCTTCAACTGGGACTGCTTCGCGCCGCCTCCCTGGCCTCCCAAAGCCCCGATACTGGCCAGTCGCAGCGCAGTCAGCAGCCGCAAGCGCGTCCGCTCCTCCTCAGCGCGCCAAACAGCTGATTCCCCCGACGAAGCCTGAAGTCGCCGCCGCAAGCGCGCCTCGCCGCGCCAGGGACCCGACGAACAGCTGGTCCCTCCGAGCCTCGCCGCGCCGCGCAGCAGCCGCCAACGCAAGCGCGGGAGTCCTCTCCAACGCTGCCCAGGCCTAGCCCTGCAGCAGCCAACGAACGTGGCTCTCCAACAGAGAGCCAAAACCGAACTGCGCACTGAGGCGGGAGCCGGGGCTTATATAGCCCCGCCTCCGCGCCCAGCCTAAACACCCAATATCGGGTGATCGTTCTGCCCCTCCCTCCTTCCGGAGGAGCAAAGGCGGCCCCCAGCCTATGGCCTGCGAGCAGGCTCGGCTGGGAAGGGGCCGAACCTTGCTTTACAAGAAAACAGTTTAGCTGAATCTTGGGGTATCCACCAAGCTAAGCCTTGCTTGCAGCGGAGGGGAAATGTGAGCAAAACAACCCACAGGTGGGGCACAAGGCTTCTCAAATTAAAAAAAAAATCCCTCCATAGCCCATACTAGCCTGAACTTGTCAGAGCTCAGAAAAATCATAAGGGTTGGTCATGGATGGGAGACCACCAAAGAAGACCAGGGTTTGCTATGTAGCGGAAAGCACCCTGCTACTCTGAAAGAAAATGCAGGGGGAAAAAGAGTTAGGAAAATGGAGCTAATTGTCATGGGTCTGAAATTGCTTTTAAAACAAATGTACTGTTTTCACACCTTCTTTCCACACTGGAACACTGAATGATTCCATTTGTGAGAAAACAGTTCATTTTGAATTAGCCCTCTCCCCCCGCTCCCCATGTTCATGCTTACTTTCATTTGAAAGATGCCTTGGTGTGCAATGTGTGGTCTATTCATAATTAAGAATTGTTGATCATTGAGAACTGTAGCCTTTGTTAATGCTCAGAAAGTGCAAAAATAGGAGCATATTAATCTTTCAAACAGTACTAGGGAAGATCATTTTTCCTAAAGCCAATGACTGTGTCCTAGGATTGGAAAACAGCTTTCCTCTCATGAGTGGCCAGCAACTTCTCCATTGAGTCAGACTTCCCTTTCTTTTTCATTTATTCCTTCCAACAGCAGTTGTCTGTGGTCAGAAACTATTATTCCTTTTCCAGGTGAAGCAAACATACACACACTAGTTAGGCAAGGATCAAGTACTGAGGTTACCTATGTCTTTTCCAGAAGCTGGTGCTTCTGGGCCTTTCACGGTGCTATGGGATTACACTTCCAGACAATGCATGATCATATCGCTCTGATGCAGAATTCTTAACTTTGTGCAAACCCCTTAAAAGATAAATATGTATGATTTCAGAAACCTTTTTGCACTTTTTGTATGTAATTTTAAAAGCTGAATAACAGCTCTTTTCTTAACTCTCCCTTAGAGTTTTCACAATTAGGGGCCTGAATAAAACTTACAGTGTCATCTTAAGCAGAGTTAACCTTTCTAAGCTCTTTGCTTTCATTAGACTTAGAAGGACTACCGTATTTTTTGCTCCATAAGATGCACTTTCCCCCAAAAAAAAGTCGGGGGGGGGAGGAAGTATGTGCGTCTTAAGGAGCGAATACTGCAAAAAATTCACACAAACACCTCTAAATTCACACAAATGTCTCTAAAAACTAGGTGCGTCTTATGGAGCGAACAGGATTAGACTGTTGGGGCCTCAGTGCTGCTTGCGAGTAGTTAATGTCTCCTCAGCGCATTCAGCCAGCGCCACCATTTCTGCTGCAGTATTTATTAAATTATTTGAAACATTTCTTAGCCACCTTTTTTCCCTTATGGCACTTGAGGTGGCTTACAATATAAATGAAATACATAAAGTAGATTCTGTAAAACCACATCAAACAAAATTTTAAAAGTCACAATGTAGGACCACTTTAATAAAATAAAACCATCTTCTTAGGCAGCCTCCTAAAGATTAAAGGGAGGGGGGGCAGGTGTGCATTTCTGGGGAGGCTGTTCCATAATTGTGATACTGCCACTGAAAGGGCCCTCTTTTGTGTACCCACCAAACAAGCTCCTTTGGTTGATGGAACAGTCAGGACCCCCCCCCCCTCCCAATGATCTTAATTTCCAGGAAGAAAGATGGTCCTTCAGATACCCTGGTCTCAAGCCATATAGGGCTTTAAAGGTCAAAACCAACAACTTGAATTGGGCCTGGGAGCAGATTGGTAGCCACTGTTATTGCTGTAATATTGGGGTCACAAGCTCCTGATAGCTGGTCCCAAACAGCAGTCTAGCCACAGCATTTTACACTAGCTGTAGTTTCTGAACACTCTTCAAGGTTAGCCCCATGTAAAGCACAACAGTCAAATCTAGATGTAGCAAAGGCGTACATCACTGTAGCTAAATCTGACGCAGTAACATATGCGGCTCATGCTCCAGCCAAAGCTGAGCAAAAGCACTTCAAACCACAGCAGTCACCTGATTTTCTAAGGTGACTGCTGTGTCAAGTAGTACTCCCACACATCAATTCACTTTGTGTCCTCACATCACTTGCTATTCTATCCGTCGAGAATGTTGTTGTTCCCTGATCCAAGCAAATCTTGGGAAACCCCATTCTGAGCAGTGGCAGTGGACTACACAATGGGACTATCACATTTTTTACTATATTTACATACCCCCTTTTTACAGAAAGTTTCAAAAGAAGCTTGCAACACAAGAATAAATGCTTTTGCTTTCAATATTTTTGTTCCTTTTTTAGCGATATTATTCATTTTAGGACATACATCACATGAATAAAAACATAAATGCAAATAGTGCTGAAGATATTCTTAAACTATTCTGCTAGGTTATGAAAAGATGTTAATTAATTGCTACTTGTCATTGAGGCATTCTAAATCGACAAGCGCTCTATGAGCTTGCCCCCTGTAGCTCACCATCCACCCCTGCAACCTGATGCCTTGGGCAGTTGCCCGTAGGGTTGCCAAGTCCAATTTAAGAAATATCTGGGGACTTTGGGGGTGGAGCCAGGAGACTTTGGGGGTGGAGCCAAGATCAAGGCTGTGACAAGCATCATTGAACTCCAAAGGGAGTTCTGCCCATCACATTTAAAGGGATGGCACACCTTTTCAATGGCTTCCTTCCGTAGGAAATAATGAAGGATAGGGGCACCTTCTTTTGGGGCTCATAGAATTGGACCCCCTGGTCCAATCGTTTTTGAAACTTGGGGGATATTTTGGAGAGAGGTACTAGATGCTGTACTGAAAACTTGGTGCCTCTACCTCAAAAAACAGCCCCCCCAGAGCCCCAGATACCCGCGGATCAATTCTCCATTATTTTCTATGGGAATAAATCTCCATAGGGAATAACAGAGTTCCCAGCAATTCCCAGCATTTCCCTCCCCTCCTCCCCCCCTGTGTTCTGATGACCCTGAAGTGGGGGGAGGGCGTCCAAACCGGGGGATCCCCTGCCCCCACCTGGGGATTGGCAACCCTAGTTGCCCAGTATGTGCACCCCTAGGACTGGGCCCTGATTGTGAAAGAAGCATGTCTATTCCTTCATAATAATGAGCTAGCAACCCCAGAAAGACCACAGTGGATCACAGGATGCTGGAAAAAGGCCCCTGGTTGATTCCTTATTATGACCCTCCTATGCATACAGTAAAAGAGAATATATCCCTACCATATTGTATATAATAATCATACAATATCTGATTAGAGATACATTTGGACCTAGAATCCTTAGTTTACTTTACCTTTCCTCTATAGATCAGGCTGCCCACATCAGCTGATGCAGATACATAAGAAGTGGTACAGAAGAAGAAGAGCCAGTTTGGTGTGAAGAGCCACTTTGGTATGGAGAGCCAGTTTGGTGTAGTGGTTAAGTGTGCGGACTCTTATCTGGGAGAACCGGGTTTGATTCCCCACTCCTCCACTTGCACCTGCTAGCATGGCCTTGGGTCAGCCATAGCTCTGGCAGAGGTTGTCCTTGAAAGGGCAGCTGCTGGGAGAGCCCTCTCCAACCCCACCCACCTCACAGGGTGTCTGTTGTGGGGGAGGAAGGTAAAGGAGATTGTGAGCCGCTCTGAGACTCTTCGGAGTGGAGGGCGGGATATAAATCCAATATCTTCTTAAGAATTGCAGATTTATACCCGCCCTTCTCTCTGAATCAGAGACTCAGAGCGGCTTACAATCTCCTTTATCTCCTTCCCCCACAACAGACACCCTGTGAGGTGGGTGGGGCTGAGAGAGCTCTCACAGAAGCTGCCCTTTCAAGGACAACTCCTATGAGAGCTATGGCTGACCCAAGGCCATTCCAGCAGCTGCAAGTGGAGGAGTGGGGATTCAAACGCACTTCACCACTGCACCAAACTGGTACAGATGGCTGAGTGTCAGGCTCTGTTCATTCATAATGCCATTAAGCAATGCTACTAACCATAATCAAATATGCAGGGGGGATTCTTACTAACCAGAAACGGGGTTAACTAGGAGGGAGGGGGAAAGAGCAGAGAGCCATTTCCCAGGACTATCAAAGGTTGCCAAGAGTCTTTGAAGCCAACCGTAGGTGCCAGCTTCTCACCTCCTCCCCGGAGGCTCCAAGGCCAGCGCCTCTGGGCAATGAAACCACCAACGGAAAAGATAAGGGGGGAAGTGCTGGGAATGCCTCATATGCAAAAGCAGCCTTTTGTTTTGGGAACTGCAGGGTAGATGTGAATGCTTTGAAGTAGGGGGATAAATAACCATAGATTGAAACAATCTCTATCAGTTCCAATTTAACTGCTTGCTTGGAGTAACTCTGAAGTGTCCAATAAATGCAACTTTGTTTTAAACTACTAAGTCTGCGTTCTTGTGAGCTTCAATGAACCCACGCCTTATTACTCTCCTGCAGGCCCAAAGAATCAATTTGCATTTGTAATGCATCCTGAATATACTTGGGCTTGATAAGAAAATAGTTTATTTGATCCAAATACCCTGGATGTACCAGGAAAGCCTGGTAGCAGCCAGAGCCTCCATGGTGGCAGTTTGTGCAGACTAATTGCATTTGAATTTGTCCACTCTAACCAAATAAAGCTGCATTATTATTTATTCAGATGATGGGTGCAACTGAAGCAACCTCATTATGCTGTATATATATATATATTTAAAAAGGTTTATAATAGTCATTTCTCGGTAGTGATTAGCCGGAAACAGCATGCCTTCTGCATTCAAGTCATAACACACAGAGACGATATGCCTCTTTCCTGATGTGAGAATGTCTCATATAATGATCTCTCCTTCAGGTGGTCCTGCAAGTATCCTTCATGGACAGATAAGTAAATGTAAAGTCCAGGCAAGAGTATGTGTTATTTCTGTACTAAATATCTGCTTGTTATTTTTATTGGTTCTTCCACTGTAGGATACAACAGAAACTAAGTCTCATGGACAGTGTTTACAAAATAAAAAAAGTTTCTTCAAATGAACCATGGAGCACATGGGTATGGAATTTTAGGAGGCTTTCCCATTGAGTTCCAGGTGTTTGAAATACCTCTTTTTTCAGTGTGCATGGCTATGGGTGTTGAGAATTTTTAGGAGACCTTGATCTTGTGTGAGCTCCACCGGTTACCTACATGTTAAACTCCTAAATTAAAGTAGGTTCTTTAAGGACCTTTGCAGTATGGGATTAAACTAACTGGTCTTAGGCATGCCAGTCCCCAGGTCCCAGTGGGGGATTCCCCAGTTTTGCAGGCTCCTCCCCACTACCTGCCAGCTGGCTGATGGGGGAAAGCCCCATGTGCCTTTAAACCTTACCAGGCTTAGCAGACACATGCAACTGTTTGTGTTTTGGATCATGGGTGTGCCTTTAACTCTCAGCAGCAGAAAAGCAGGGGGTGGGGTGAGCAGGTAGAACCACTAGTGTGTGAAGCTGTGAGAAAGGCAGAGTGCAGAGACCCTCTGGTTTGCATTTGCTTCGGAAGTCATTTCTATAGTAAAATTCATAGGAAAGAGTTATATAGAACCTGTTTATGGGATGGAGAAAAACTCCACCCCCTAGGCTGCTCTCCTCTCCTGTCCCTGTCTGAAGAAGCTGGTTGAAATACAGCAGATCGTTACATTCAGCAATTCCAGTGAGTAAATTGCCCCAGTGAGCTCACAAAAATGTGGATTTGCAAGCTCTGTTTATTTTGGCTGTTTTGTGAATGTGTGCATCTCCCTTTTAAAAAGCTATGCTTGGAAATGCTTCCAAAGCCTGAGAAGGGGACTTGTGGGGGTATGAAAATTTCACTTTCATTTAGTGAAAGTGCAGCTGCCAGGGTAGGCAAAAAAAGATGAGGAAATGAAGACTGTATTCAGGGGAACTGCTTTGCTAATCTTGCATGATTCATAGAGGGAGGGGTAGATGGACCAACTTTTATATAGCTACTCCATTGACTCTTCCTATTGGCTGGGCTGCTTAGGCAGCCAGATAATTCTTTCCCACCAGGAGTCTCATGCTCCAGTCCAACACAAGCGCTGGCATGATGGCATTACCCCCGCTCAAGGAAGAGAGAACATTCTTTTCTGTAATGGCCCCAATACTGTAAAACAACCTAGACTTTGTCAGATTCTGGCTGGTTTGAAAGGACTTCGTGGTCTTACTTTTCCACATAGGTGCTGTGTTCCTAAAGCATTGCTTGGTTTCAGTTCCTTGACTGTAACCAGATTACTCATCCTATTCATTATAGTTATTTTGCTATTTTTAATTGCCGTTCCCTGATGGTAATTTTGTATTGAAAAGCTGGCCATAGCTGCACACATAATAAAAGCTGGACATCCCCAGGTCATATAAAACCATTCCAGAATTACTTTATATTATTTTAATGCAATGGCAAACACAAGTCATTTAGTGCCTATTTAGTTATACTTAAAACTGTGTGATGCATGCCATGTACTTGCTGTTTACTGTTCAGTGTGGCATATTGTTTCAGAGACAAAGATGTTTTAGTGCCTTCTCGTCTCCAGGCAAAGAACATTGTTCCTACAGCCTTAATTTTATTTTAATTAATTTATGATGCATTTAACACAAAGGATTTGTTCCACCGTTTTCAGATGCTCTAATGAGTAGTGTCATGCTTTCCTTGAGAAACGACCCTGGCTGCCTCGTGCAGCTCTTTCGCCACATAAGGAGAGAAATGCTTGGATAAAACAAATCAATACATGATCTGAGAATGTACCAAATGTTAGGTGATTCACCAGGGTCAGTCTGTAAAGAAAACTCCAATTTGTCTCAATGCAGGCATTTTAGCCTCTAATCACTGGGTGACACATAACTGCAAGGAAAAGAAAACTGAAGTTTTGTTCCAAGCTGCTACCAGGATATGTTACTTGCTGAAACCATCTCAATAGTACTGTTTTGGACAATTACATGAACTTTGCAGAATCCAACAAAATGTCACACGTTTCCAAGGTCACCCGTGAAATCAGCCATGCCTCATTATTTCCTGCTTACTCGGAAAACAACGAGCATTGGCTTTCGTTCCAAACAATTTAGAGGGTTTCTGCTACTGCAGGCTACAACAGTTAATGGATTTGGGCTATCAACAGGGCCACCCTCAGACGAGTTTCACATTCTATTGAAGTCAGTGGAATTTAGAAAGGCAACTGCTTAGGATTGCACAGCTGTAAACACATAATATAAATAAGTGAAGTATTCATTTCTAGCATCTTCAGCATTAGACCAGCTAGTTGGTAAGAGCCTGTATCATACTGGTGGCATAGCGGCTGCAAAGAATACACACCCACACACTTAAAATTGTCTTATTTTGAATCAGACCAGTGCTCTATCAAGCCAGTGTTGTCTACTCAGACTGACAACAGCTCTCCGGCATCTCAGCAGAGTGGTTTCACACCACCTTTAGCCTCCCTCTAAGATGTAAAGTCTTTGTGAGCAAAAATTCTCCCTGTGAGCTACTAGCATTAAAGTTGTGAGCTACTGCATAAATTATTTTGCTCTGGAGCCATTTCTCCTGAGCCAAGACAAAAATGTGTGAGACAGAGGCTAAAAAAACTGCAAGCTAGCTCACACTAAATCAGCTTAGAGGGAACAGTGAGCCTGAGCCTTTTAACTGAACCTTGGACTTTTTGCATACAAAGCTGAAGCTACTACCACTTTTTTCATTTCATTCTTCATTTCATTTTATTTATATCCTGCCCTACCCCACCGAGGCGGGCTCAGGGTGGATGAGCCATGGCCAGCTGTCTAGGGGCCACTCTGTGAGCTAAGAATTCATTTCCGGGATCAGTTTTAGCCAGGCCATTGGACTTCCTTATCTTCAGGTGATTTTGCTAGTTAGGTGCCAGCTGCCCAAAAAGTGCTTGAGAATTGCTTTACACACAGCAAGAACAACATCTGTATTATTTGTGCTCTGTCCAGGATGCTCTCTCTCTCGGCTTGGCTTCGCGAACGAAGATTTAAGAAGGGTGCAGTAGTCCATGTCTGCTGCAGGCTCACTGGTGGCTGACAAGACCAATGCGGGACAGGCAGGTCTGGCCACAGTGGCTGCAGGGAAAAGTCTGATTTGGGGTTGGTGGTGTAGCAGTACGATTCTTCCTCAATCTCCTTTTGTCCTCAAGACCAGCTCTGTGTGCGTTCTCAAAGGAAGAGACAGCCTGGTGGATGGTGTGCCTCCATGCTTTGCAATTTGAGGCTAGGTCAGACCACTGGTGATGGTTGATGCGACAGGTGCCAAGGGATTTCTTCAAGGAGTCCTTGTACCTCTTCTTTGGTGCCCCTCTATTTCGATGGTCGGTGGAGAGTTCGCCATACAGGGCAATCTTGGGAAGGCGGTGGTTTTCCATCCTAGAAATATGCCCTGCCCAGCGCAGCTGCGTCTTCAACAGCAGTGCCTCGATGCTTGTCCAGGATGCACATATGAATAAAACCTATGAGTTTAACATTCTTTCATATTGGAAATGAGATAGATGATAAGTATCTTATCATGTGCCATAAGCATTACAGATGGATGCACTTCTCTTTCTCCACCAGCTCATCTCGTATTTAGCCATGGGATAAAGAGGTGCATAGCTTTGGTCGGTGATGCTGAACATGCTGCCTGTGCGGATCACTGCTGGGCTTCCTGGTACCCATTTGTTTTCCCCAAAAAGCATTGCTTCCCAAGACAAATAAGCAGTCCTCACTTTCTTCCATCTGGTTGGGACAATAAGTACTTCAGAAGATCTCAGTTTCACATGTCGGCAGGAAGCACTCCCTCAAAAATACCGGCTTCCCTCATTAGGAGGACGTTTGGCTTATAAACTCTCAACAATTTGTAAATAATCCCTAATTGCAAGGATTTTGTCATGACCACAGGGTCCACAAAACTGGGGACACTCTGAATGCTGCGGTTATCCTAACAACGTCTTTGGCAGAGCCAGCCTGGTTTACCTGGGATGGACATGAACTGGGAAACCACAGATCATTATAAACTGAAAAGTTCATGATGCAGCAGATTGCACCTCCCCCGGTGTGTTAGAGACAACAAACTCACAGGACATTACCATCTGATTGTCCTCTACCAGCCCTCCAAGTTTGGTGTGGATTGGCTTTATGGGGTCCAAGTTATGCCCCCTCCCCCCCCAAAAAAAAAGTTCCCTGGGAAAGTGCTTTCAAGAGAAATGACAGGTGCAGGTTCAGGAGTATAGAGAATCCCCCCTGGAGTGTTAGAGGTGCCAAACTTGCAGAGAATCTCTGGCTGACTCTCCAAGTTTGATGATAATTAGATTTATAGGGTCTAAATTATGGCCCCTCAAAGAAGATGCCCCAGCTGCCAGTTTCCAAAAAAAAAAAAGGCATAAAAGCAAGGCAATTGAAGCACAGCAGAACAGAATCAAAATCCACAAGAATCTCTATAGTAGAAACTGAAAGTGGAAAGCATTTTTGGCAGCCCAGCAGAACCCATGAAATTTGTCCTGAGACCACCCAACACTCAAACCCTAACCAACATGCAATGACATAGGTAGCCCCCACCACCCTATTTGCCAACTTTGAGAAGGCATTTCTCTCTTTAAACCACCTCCCCAAGCCGAGCCAGCTGGCAGCTTGGAGAATGTATTTTAAGTTAAAGTTGCTTTCTTTCCACTTCTTCCTCCTTCCCTCCATCTATTTGCCTTCCTTCTTTCCTGCTTTCAAACATCTGACGTTCATGTCTTGTGGCTCTCAGACATGTCATGTTCATGTCTTGTGGCTCTCAAACATCTCATGTTCATGTTTTGCGGCTCTCAAACATCTGACTTTATGCGATGTGGCTCTTACATTACGCAAGTTTGGCCACCCCGTTCAAAGACATGTTCTCAATAGAGAATAAAAATTAGGGAAAAATTGCTAGAAAATACAATAGAACCATTATAACAGCAACGATAAAAGTACGTAAATCAAAAGAGGAACTGAAAGGCAAAGGAAAATCCCATAACTCCAAGGCCCCAACTTCCTCTACTCTTGTTCTGCATAATGGCCTCTTCTCCCCAACTCATTCATGTACCCATGTACTTCAACCTAACTTGCCCAATCAGCTGGTTTCCCCCCACCCACCCGCCGGTCATTCCCGACTTTTATTTCATTTTTATTTTATTTGGGGGACTTTTATTATCCCACCCTACCCTGCAAGCAGACTCGGAGTTCACAATATATCATCCAGCAATAAAACCATACATTCATTAAATAGGACAGTTCACCAAAACTAACTCAAACAATTTAAAATTTAGTCAATTGATTTAAATATCTACTGGCAGCTCAGCAAATACTTTCTTCTTCTTTCAGTGTCTGCTGGGCTCATGCAAGGGAGGGTGGGGTGCATTCTACTTAAACAGGTGTCAGAATCCATATTATGCGTCCTGTCATGGCTTTGCGATTGTTTCAGGTTTAGTGTTGTATTGTCGGAATGTTACATGTCATGTCCTTGAGGAATGGTTGGGGAGAGACATGAAAGCATTAGTTTCTGAATTATCCTGGGCCTGAGATTGTCTGAACCTGGGAACCCCATCTCATGAATTACTCCTCCTCTGTATGCCATCTGGGGAAAGGAGAGACACATCCTTCCAGACAACTCCCTGTAACTTCCTTGAGTTATCCTGCTTTGTTTATATTAAAAAAGCAACTGTTTTTCGACTGTTTATGCTAGTTGGGTCTTTTGGGGGGGGGGCGGAGTTGGGAACTGGGATTATCACATCATACAACCATTATTGGCATAACAGCACAAATCCAAATGGTTTGCAATAGAATCTATGGGCAAAAGAAACATCTCTTCCTAGAAGCATAGTAAAGGAATTTTGCTTCAGATTCAATGATTTTGCACTTATTTGAGGCTAAACGTAAGAAGGTCTTATGATCTTCAGATCGACCCTTTAAAGGTTGCAGAAAAGGCTTTAAAAAAACCGCGTGAAGATTGTCATAAAATGTGTAGTGCACGAGAACATGTTCATTCTCTTCAATCTTTTTCATCCCTCATGGACACAACCTGTCTGAATATAGAATTTTCTTAAATTTCCCATATAGCACTATAAATGAGAGAACATTTAAATGGGCCAACATAAACGCCCTACAAAGTTGAGGATCACACAGACAAGATAAACATGCAGAAAGGATAAAACCAGAGGAAAGCACCAACATACTGGGAACATTGGCCGGAGGCGAGGCTTTTCAATTCTTGTAGCTCAGTATCAATAAGTCTTTTCTTGATCAAGGTAAAAGCCTGGCTCTTTGAAAGCAAGAACAAAAAAATGATGTTAAATCCAATTACTGAGATTTTTTTCATCAATATAGGCAAACCAATCAGATAGATGAGATTCAGAAAGCATCCATAGACATAAAACTAGTTTCATGTTGGGAAATCCCAGCTCCCTCAGTTGTTGGGACTGGGTGAGACTGCGCTGCGTCAGCAATTGGATAATAAAGCCTCCGACACCAGTTTGGCTTTCCTATCGGTTCTACTCAGTGTCACCCGCCCACTGTAAACTGTGAGATGCTCCCCCAACTGCCAAAATGAACTTGCCTCAGACAGAGACACATATCTGCTGCTTCTCCAGTATCTTCTGCAACTTTTGGCTTTCCTATTGACTCTACTCAGAGTCACCTGCCCACTATAAACTGCCAAACACTCCCCCAGTCACCAAAATGAACTTGCCTCAGATGGAGACACATCTACACTGCTTCTCAACCATTTCCTGCAACCATGTGTGGCAAAAATTTGACCCCTTCCACTTCACAGCAAAGCCGCTCTGAAGCCCAAGTTTGAGGCCATCAACTCCTGCAGCCTAACTTTGACATGGTTGCCAGCAGTGGTTCTCTACCCCAAGCTTACCCAAGGCCTGACCCTGCTGGGAGTGTTTCCTGTCCCCTGGGAAGTGCTAGGCAGAGTCTGTTGCTAGGCGACCCAGGCTACTTTTCTCAGTAAAGGGAGAGGCCTCAGGCGAATAGAATGGCATACAGTCAACCCTCCAAAAGCAGTGATTTTCTCCAGGATGAGGAGAGAGATGTGTTGTCTGTAGTTCAAGGCACCTCAGGGTGCCTTGATGCTACCAGCAATTTCCTCCCCAGGAACCACTGTTGCCAATCTCCAGGTGAGGGCTAGAGATCACTCAGAACTACTCTCCAGATGACAGACCATCAGCTCCCTTGGAGGTAGGGGACAGAGTGAATGCCTTCATTTGGGTGAGTGGGAAGAAACCAAGGCTGGGTCGGGGGGGCATTAAACCAGAGACCTTTAGTAGTTGTTGGGGAATTCCTAAAGTGTCGCTACTGGAGCGTCTCCTCCTGGGGAACTATGGTTGCCAATCTCCAGATGAGGGCTGGAGATCACTCAGTATCTATCTATCTATCTAACTATCTATCTATCTATCTATCTATCTATCTATCTATCTATCTATCTATCTATCTATCTATCTATCTATCTATCTATCTATCTATCTATCTATCTATCTATCTATCTATCTATCTATCTATCTATCTGATTTATATCCTGCCCTCCCCTGACAGATTCAGGGCAGCTAACAACAGTTTAAAAACATTAGCAAACATATTAAAATTAGATCTATAAAAACATTTCCATATATATTATATATTCCATATATATATATTCCATATATATATATATATATATATATATATATATATATATATATATATATATATATATATATATATATATATATATATATATATATATATATATATAACAATTGTTCTCCAGATGGCAGAGATCAATTTCCTTTGAGGGGGGGAGAGAGTGAATGCCTTCACTTGGGTGGGTGGGAAGGCAGCATGGGTGAGAGGGCCTTTCCTCCTGGGGGACAACTGTTGCCAATCTTCAGGTAAGGGCTGGAGATCACTCAAAATTACAAGTGTTCTCCAGATGGAAGAGATCAACTCCTCTTGAGGTGGGGGGGGGAGTGAATGCCTTCACTTGGGTGGGTGGGAAGACAGCAAGGGTGGGAGGCACTAACCCAGAAGCCTTTAGTGATACCTTTCAAGGTTGGTGGGATATTCCTGGAGATTCTGCGGTGGAGTTTGAGGAAGGCATACAATTTAGGGCTTCAGAGTGGGGTCTGCCAGATACAGGTTCTTGCTGTGGAAGCTGACTAGGTGACTTCGGATCAGTCATGGGCTTCCAGCCTAACCTGCCTCACAGGGTTGTTGTTCAGATCAAAGGAGGAGAGAACAATGATGTTAGCTACTTTGGCTCCACACACACCGTGAAGAAAGATTGTTCTTTTCTTATGTAGAGGCTGCAGGGAGGGGGAAGGCAATGGAAACCTGAAGTCAGAGGGGCAGGTAAAGGGATGGCTCCACCTGGGGTTAGCTATCCTATGCCTGGCTGCTTGCTACTGTTCAGAAGCAGCCCCCCTATGACAGCCACTGTGGTTTGGGAGTTAAGGCTTCAGAGTGGGATCTGCCAGACTCAGCTTCTTGCTATGGAAGCTGACTGGGTGATTTTGGACCAGTCACAGACTCCCAGCCTAACCTGCCTCACAAGGTTGTTGTTCAGATCACATGGAGGGAAAGGAGAATGATGTAAACTGTTTTGGTACACCCCCCCCCCATTGTGAAGAAAGACTGTAATTTTCCTATGGAGAGGCTAAAGGGAGGAGGAAGGCGATGGACACCTGAAGTCATAGAGGCAGATAAAGGGAAGGAGATAGGTTTGCCAACTCCAGGTTAAGAACTTCCTGGAGATTTAAGGGTGGGGCCACAAGAGAGTGGGGTATGAGGGGGGGATGGGACCTCAGGCAAGTACAATGCCAGCTCCTCCTGGGGAACTACTGTTGCCAATCTCCAGGTGAGGGCTGGAGATCACTCAGTATTACAACTGTTTTACAGTATTTAGTATTACAACTGTTATTTCAGTATTACAACTGTTCTCCAGAAGGCAGAGATCAGCTCCCCTTGAGGTGGGGAGGGAGTGAATGCCTTCACTTGGGTGAGGGAGAAGGCAGCAATGGTGAGGGGCACCCACCCAGAGCCTCTTTCTAGAGCCCGTTGTATATTTTCTCCACAACAGGCCTTATTTCTAGTATATGTAATAAGACTATTGGGATCACATCTAAAATGAAATCATAGCCAAAATGTAATGGCTGTAACCCAAGCCTTTGTAACTAAGTGTCTCTGGTTCATCTTCAGACATATGGCTGTGTAAGATACGCACACTGAGAGTCCTCATTTTTAAACTGGGATTATTTAAAATTGCTTGTATCAATTACTTTCAATCCTAGAAATGCCTCTGCAATGAGAAGGGTTATGTATTATAGCAAATCAATGAAGCTTCACCTATATTTCTGTAGAGGAAATCTATCTGATTGTTACTTGACAAACCCCACAAGAAGTCAATTGTTCCGAGCACCCAAGATGTAGATGTAGAGAGCCAGTTTGGTGTAGTGGTTAGTAGTAGATAGAAGTACCCTATCATCATCAAGCCGCATACCAAAGTGACAGCTGCCCTCCCACACACACACAAATGAATACTGTATGTTTTCCTATGGGGGAGTGAGGCAACTGTCCCTGATGGGAGGCTAGGGATCCACCCACCCTAAGGGGGAAAAAGAGGGGTCAGCCTATGCTTCTGGTGTAGCATGTTTCATATTGTTTGGGGAAAGCATGTTTTGCAATACAGATGTTATTTAGAGAACTGTGGAGAAGCACAATCTTGGAAAGTGAAGTGATTTCAGAAGCCAAATAACAATAGCAGCCATTGGTGATGAGAGAAAAAAAAAATTAGGTTTCAATTCAGTCCAGGAAGATGTGTTGCCTTGAGCTTCATTATCAGTTGCAATTCAGCAGTCTCACTTTCTATCTCCCTTTGAAATTCCTTTGTAAGAAGAGAAGTTTCCCATTATTTCTAATAGCAGTAGAAACGAGTTGCCAGTGTGTTCTTGGTGCACCAGTAAGTCTCGGTGGAGGGTCAAATGGGAAGAGGGTATGTGTATGTGGCTGGAAGATATCCTGTCTTAAAATTTGGCTCGGAAAATAGTCTTCCAGCTACAAGCAGAATGCCCTCCTGAACAATTTTGTTCTACACATTCTGTTAAATGACAGAAGTGTGTGTGGGGGGCCTGCCTGAGACCCTCAAGCTGGCTGTTCCATAATGTGGGATCCATCACAGAGAATGTATGTGGGCAGCTGCCAGTTTTACCTGTTTGCAGACTGGCACCTTTGGGAGGATGAGTTTACATGAGTGCAGCTGTCACAACAGAGCATAGCAGGAGAAGTAGTCCTGTAGGTATGTGGCTCCAGGGCCATTAAAGGCTTTGTTTGGTGCCAGTTGAGCCAGTTTGGTGTAGTGGTTAAGTGTGTGGACTCTTATCTGGAAGAACCAGGTTTGATTCCCCACTCCTCCACTTGCACCTGCTGGATTGGCCTTGGGTTCACCATTAGCTCTGGCAGAGGTTGTCCTTGAAAGGGCAGCTGCTGTGAGAGCCCTCTCAGCCCCATCCACCTCACAGGATGTCTGTTGTGGGGGGAGAAGATACAGGAGATTGTAAGCCGCTCTGAGTCTCTGATTCAAAGAGAAGGGCGGGGTATAAATCTGCAATTCTTCTTCTTCTTTGTAGGTGATAAAACCTTAAATGGGGCCTGCTAACTGGTGGTTAACCAATGGAGAGGCTGCAGAGTGAGAGTGATATATGCAAATTCTGCTTAGTACTGAGAGGAGGGGCCATGGCTCAGTGGTAGAACGTCTGCATTTGCCATGCAGATGGCCCCAGGTTCAATCCCTGGTGTCTCCAGTTAAAGAACCAGGCAGTAGGTGAGTAGACTATACTGACCTTGATGGACCAGCAGTCTGATTCAGCAAAGGGCAGCAGCACCAGCTAATAGATGATGCAGCGTCAAGCCATGTGTGTGTCTTCACCTGTCACACCATAGGCGGGCAAGCCAATCTGGAGGGTCTGTTTGAGAATGGTCCTCATAATTGACTGATCTATGAAATACTCATGTATGCCACTTTCACATGTACCCAGTAGTATCTGGGCATTAGGGAGAATGGCCAGGGGGAAGTGGAGGAGAGCACCTGTGAGGGATTTCATGTTCGCATATCTGGAGGCTCACACAGTGTCAGCCTTCGCCGCAGCCCAGTAGGGCTGATCTTTCTTTCCTCTGTTACCATCTTCAGCGAGGAGAGCTTTGGAGGGCGTTTGAGATACTGCCTAAGGAGGGAGGCCATAGTTGCCCGTGGCACTTTGCCCAGGGCCTCTTTCTAGAGCCTGTTGTATTTATCTTCACAACTGACCTTATTCCTAGTATAAATATAAACACTTAATTGGTATTGAGAGGATGATAAATTTTGAAGAAAATAAAGAGGTTGCAGACAGCCTTTTGGCAGCCAAATTCAGAAGGCTTTTGCATCTGTTTAGAGAAGAGGTTAAGCCCTGACTTGCTCCCAATAGCAACATTCAATTGTAACAAGAGGCTGATAACTTTGAAGACAATGGGAATATTCCTGAGGAAGACTTCTGATGAAATGAACCTATATCTGGGTGCTCATTAGATGGGCATTTCTTTGTAATATTGTGAAGCTGTACTTCTTCGTAACGTGTACAAATGATTTATACAACCTCTAGGTGGTGGCTAGAGATCTCCCACTATCGTAACTGATCCCCAGGTGACAGATATCAGTTCACTTGGAGAAAGTGGCCACTTTGGAAGTTAGAATCTGTGGCACTATACCCCAAACCCTTTCCCAACCAGGAGACGACATCCCTAGAACTTCTATATATCTAGTCGTATAGCATGGAATCCATTTATGCCTAGAACTGAAAGGCAGGCCCATTTTGAGTCATGGGATTTCATCCACCAGGATAGGAACAAGATCCACCAGCTTTACTGTTCAACAGCTTTACTGTTGAACAGGTTTACTGTTCAAGTGGCAATGAACTAACCGGTGGGGACAAAGGTGGTTCAGTGACCAAGTAACTGGATGACATGGCAAATGGCTTCAAGATGGACGGCAGAGGCTCATCCGACTGGGGGTGGTATGGAAGGAGACACAGCTCTCCCACACCTTTGCCCCTCACACCCACCTTGGCTCTAAAACAGGTTGCAGACACAATGAAGTCTCCGCAGCTTGTTGTGTACGCAGAAGGGAGAGAACGGCAGGTAGTCAATTTGAGGTGGCAAAATGCCATAAGCCACACTAGGCTTCCCAATCCCCAGGTCCCAGCGGGGGATCCCCTGGTTTTACAGGCTTCCCCCCTCCCCCAGCCATCTGGCCAGCGGGGGAAGCTCCACCCCCACAGCCATTATGCACCTCCAGGAACGATTCCCATAGGGAATGATGGGGAATTTATCCGCAGGTGTCAGGGGCTCTGGGGGGGGCTGTTTTTTGAGGTAGAGGTGCCAAATTTTCCATATAGCATCTAGTGCCTCTCCCCAAAATACCTCCCAAGTTTCAAAAGGATTGGACCAGGGGGTCCAATTCTATGAGCCCCAAAAGAAAGTCCCCCTATCCTTCATTATTTTCTATAGAAGGAAGGCATTCTAAAAGGTGTGCGGTCCCTTTAAATGTGATGGCCAGAACTCCCTTGGAGTTCAATTATGCTTGTCACACCCTTGCTCCTGGCTCCACCCCCAATGTCTCCTGGCTCCACCCCCAAAGTCTCCTGGCTCCACCCCCAAAGTCCCCAGATATTTCTTAAATTGGACTTGGCAACCCTAAGCCACACCTATACGAACAGCTTATGTTGGATGCATATTAAGCAGAGATCACTTAAGAGCAGAAACAGCCCAAGGTGAGAGAGGTCTAGAAGAGGCAGGAAGAAGCATCAACATTTGGGTCTTGGTGACATTATTAGAATTAGAGCACTGAACCATCCCAGCATTTAAAGGCCTGGAGTCACAGTTAGCACTTAAGAGCCATAAAGATTCTCCATCCTCTGTATAGTTTATAAATCTATGAAGTTGTACAAAAGGTTCTAAACCCAAGACCAGTGCCCAGCTTCCTAAAACCTCTTGTTTTGCTTCCAAGGGTTCCACCAGTATACGGATACATTTATTTATGTATTTTTATTTTATTATATTTATATCCCGCCCTCCCCTGTCAGGCTCCGGGTGGCTAACAACAGCCGACAATTTGATAACAATTTAAATTATTAAAATAAAACGTTATTAAAATATGAAAACAATTTTAAATACAATGTCAAATACAATTTCAGATGGCGTTTCATACAGATAACTGCTTTCGCCTCAGGACACAATGTAGGGAGGCAGGAAGTATCCCTTGAGTTATACCTCTTTTCCATTCTATAAACCTCCACAAAACATATCCCTTGATATGCTTTACAATATGTCAGCCTCTCGTCATTTGCTTGTGCAATTCCTTCCCCAAGTCTGGGATGAGGATTGACAGTCCTAAAGGTGAACAGTGAATGGGCAGTTCTTCTAGTAATTGGACCTGAAATGTCGTAGTGGAGCAGGTGATTTACAGTGGTGCCCCTCCCACTTCCAGCTCTGACATAAAACAGAGCTATATGGATCTAGCTACATCCATATTAGTTAAAATGTTAGTCTAGGAATCCTCCTGTTCTTTTATGCATATGACCATTGTCTTTAACAACCCCACATATATCCTCAAATAACGGTATATCCAAGGACTTAACTAGTAAAATACCCTTGCAAATGAACAATGGGTATATTAGTATTATTTAAAAAATCAATACTCATTCACTCTCCTATATACTGGCATGCACTTAAAACATGATTACTACAAACGAATGTTTATTTTAAGGAAGCACAGTGTTATATAAAGCAATATATTAAATGTAGGAAATCAATATCACTAAATAGCACAAAGATGTGAAATATGGCAGAAAGCAATATGTTCTGCATGTACATATATTTAAATGCACAAATATACATGATTATGAAAAAAAATCAGGATGTTTTAGCCCTTTTCGGGTGTTACATCAACACATATTGGGAAGCCAGCAACTACTTGTAGATAGACTTGTAGTTGCTGCCTTCCCATTAGGTGCAGTTGTCATGTTCTCTGAACAGGAACAATATATGAATTTTGCATGCATGCATAGCTTGGCAACACATAAACCAACCACCAGATTTTCCAGGGCTTTCATTTGCATATACCAAAACCATATGTGCATGTAAAATATGCACATCGCTTCTACTCTGACAACACGGTGATTGCATGTTTCTGGAGCACTGCTTGTAACACATGCTCCTCATATGCACAGTTGAGGGGCTTCTGAGAAAGACGTGCACTAAAGAGGCTCCCAAACCTCCAGTGTAATGTAACAAGGTCCATTTCAGAGTCTGATTCACCTTATAACACAAGGGTTAAAGGTAAGCTAGGGTGGGATCATCACAACTACTGCATCTTTAAAAAAAACGGTCTTTGGGAATAAGACACAAGGAGCAAACAACAAATGTCTGGCTCTAGTGTTGAACATATGAAGCTGCCTTCTACTGAATCAGACCCTGGGTCCCTCAAAGTCAGTCTTGTCTTCTCAGACTGGCAGCGGCTCTCCAGGGTCTCAAGCTGAGGCTTTTCACACCTATTTGCCTGGACCCTTTTTAGTTGGAGATGCTGGGGATTGAACCTGGGACCTTCTGCTTACCAAGTGGATGCTCTACCACTGAGCCACCGTCCCTCCCCTATAGATGTTCTATAGATGCCTGCTAGGAATGATGCTGAATGTTGCATCCTTGATACTTCAAGTCCAAACCCTTTAACTTCTCCTTTGTGCAAACGAAACCTGTATTTTACAACAGTAAAATTAATAAAAGATCAACAGAAGAAGAGTTGACTTTTTATACCCACTTTTCTCTACCTTAAGGAGTCTGAAAGTGGTGTACAGTCTCCTTCCTTTCCTCTCCACAGAAGAGGCAGCTTGTGCGGCAGGTAGGTAGGGCTGAGAGAGTTCTGAGAGAGCTGCGACTGGCCCAAGATCACCCAGCAGGCTTTATGTGGAGGAGTGAGGTATCAAACTCAGTTGTACAGATTATGGTTCACCATTCCTAACCACTATGCTATCACTTTGAACCACTACACCATACTAAGGTACAAAGGATATTCAGATCAAATACAGGAAAAATCAATGAGAACCAATGTAAATCAGTCAAATACCATACAATCAACAAGTATTAATAAAATACAGTATTAAAATACAGTTCCCCTCTATACCCTTTATTATTGATTACTTAAAGGCCCTCAAAAAAGGCAAGTCTTCAAACCAATTTTTAAACCTTGAATTTTCTGCAACAGACGAAGCCTTAAGCTTGAGCCAATGTCCAGATAGACATGAGCATGAAAGTTTTCACATACTGCAATCCCAACCAAAAACAACACCCTTCTCTCCAGCCCAGTCCCAAGAGCAGCCCAGGAGGAAGAGTATTGGGTGAGGCATGCTTGCAACCAGGGGCAATAAGCAACGAGTCAGTCTTTGTGGCAGCTCATGCAGGCTAGGGAGGGATGGAGAGAGGAGAAGGAGAACTGGGAGGAAGGCAGCAGGGCACATTTGTGAGGGAGAGTAACCCTCAAATTCCTCCCATGGCTACGGGGGTGGATCAGTGTACAGAATGCCCAGCAGAATCCAATACCCAGTGGCAAGTTTAAAACAACTCGTCAGTCTCAAAGCACATTGTCACAAGAAATCCAAGGGGGAGAGGGGATTTTGCAAGTCCGGGACAACCTGTTCAGTATTCAGAATGACCTGTAGAATCCAGTACCACCATAGCAATGCAAGCTTAAAACCTGGAGGGCCAATAGAAGCAAGTCAGCTAGAGATCTTCTATGAGTTTGGTATCTACTGAAAAAGAAGTGGTATGGTTCTACTGGTCATGAACCTTGTGACCCAAACTAGTTTATTTGATACTTAAAAGCTCATGATGGTCCATGGCATGCAAGCCAGGCATGCTATAAACTGAACCACCTTTTCCCAGTTTGTGCCCATCGCCGATAAGCAAACATATTCAGCTAATATGTATTGAATGTATTAAGAAGCAAACTAGAAAACACAGGGGGCGTTTTCACACTGACCTTAATCGGCAGCGACGTCCCTCTTCACCGTGCAGGATCTGCGCGGATTTCGCACCAATTGCTGCGGAGCACCCGGAAGAGCCACAAAGTCCCACGGCTTTTGCGTCACAAATGTAAAGTAAGTTTTCGGCGAAAACCATTTGCGATGCAAAAGCCGCGGGGCCTTGCGGCTCTTCCGGGTGCTCCGCAGCAATTGGTGCGAAATCCGCGCAGATCCTGCGCGGTGAAGAGGGACGTCGCTGCTGATTAAGGTCAGTGCGAAAATGCCCAAGCTTTGTCCACCATGATTCAGGGGGTGATTTTACATGATGCACTTTACAGTACCTGATGGCCCCCTGTCCTACAGTAGGAGCAGCATTTCAGAGGCACTTTGGACAGCGGAAATAGAGAAACTGTGCTGCCTCGCATTCTAGTGGATCCAAACCATTCACTCATTCCTACTAGGTGTTATCAAATTCCATATTAACTGATGCTGGGCAGTGGAACTGCAGTCTACCTAAGATGTAACTATGTCACATTTGTAGCCATAGCAAAATATCCACACCATTGGAATCATTACACAACTTGGTAGAGACTGTATAATACTTCTTTCTTAAATCATCCCATTGAACTTGCTTTTTAAAACAATAGGCTTTTGTGTACATGAATAATTGTCTGTGCTGTTTGGAGGCAGATTCTCTTCTATGGTAGATCTCTTTGGAATAATATAGGGGTTTTTTATTTATAAAAGTGTAGTAAGAGGGCAATCAAGCCCCTTCTGTTTCAACAGTAAGCAATTAAGTCCTTCTGGGAAAGCTGGAACAAAACCACCCAGGAAATCATGGATAATTCAATACATTTGTTCCACTCAGCAGTTGAAAAGAGCATTTAAAATGGTATTCAGTAATATCTTGCAAAGCTTTATGAAAAAAATATTAATGCTAGTGATAAGTGCCAGAAAATTGATTTCTCCATTGTTTAACAACAGTAAATGTAAGAAAGATTCTGACATTCACCTGTAGATGAAGTATCTTCAGAGAAATTTCATTCCCATGTCAATGATGCAGTGTTAAGGGATGTTTCCGCCAAGTATTCTGGCCAGTTATGGAAATCAGCAGGGTAACAAACCATTTTTATCAATTACGTGTACATCTACAGACTCTGTTTCATCTTCTTTCCCTCCATTTATTAGTAACTGAAGCAATATGTCCAATATTAGATTTCTTGAAAATTCAGTACAGATATTGATGACCACAATCATTTAATGTATCCAGGAGTAATCATCAGTAAATGGGTGTGAATATTTCCAATAGTAAATGACAGTCTAATTATTTATAATCTTTCAATTATATTCAAGTATAGCATCAAGAGAGATCCTCTGTATTCGAGATGGCTATGCTATCACTACAAGCATATTTATATATCAGGATCACATCAGAATTCTGCCACTCTTTGCTTTTATCGTAAAATAAGCAAGAGCATATTTAACTAGTATTAAAGTTGGATGCAGAAGATGATAGGCAGGAGAACTAACATTGAGTCTTGGCCCCATCAGCTTTCTTATGATTGCTATTAATATGGCATTCAGTTCTGAATAAAATGCTTCTTGTTACTTTTGTCCCATCTTACATACTGAAGCTTGACAATGTTAAAAACAAAAACAAAAATCAAATTCAGCAGCATAACTTCTCATTGTATTGGACCTAGGACTAAAAAGTTAAACATTAAAAAGTACGAAAAGTTTCAGTATTTATAAAGTTATATCAAAAGAGTTATTACACGTACAGAATTTCCTCAATCAAAGAGAGATCTGCAATCATCTCCCTTTGAGCTTTAGGCTCAACCAAGAGTTGACTGTCAATCAACTTAACCCGTTAGCATGCTGTTCGATGCTAGAGCGGGAAGGGGGGGGGAGGTTCTGCTATTCATATTCTTATAGACAGTGGCTGATGTGGCAGTGGGAGAAGAATTAAACAGCTAGACTGGGGGGGGGGAGGTATTGAACACTTTTTGTCACTGTTAAGTGTTCGATGCTGGTTTGGTGGTACAAATCAGGGATTCTGTTAGCGTAGCACCCATTCCATTGTCTAACAGTCTCTCTAATTGAGTTGCTTGAGGTAGTCTTGACCTCGGTACTGTTCAGATTTCTGTTTCTCGTGTTCAATATCCATGCTGAGGCTTCCTCAACAGGAGAGGCTGAGAGCTTCATATCCAGCTTGACATGCATGGGTCTGTCCCAGAATCTTGCAGTAACTACACTTCAGTCAAGCCATATGCTTAGTTTGGTTTTCTGAATTGATAAAACACCATATGGTTCAGTAGTGGAGTAGGTTTTCAGAACTCAGTCATTACAGACCAGTCATGGAATTTAACCTTGCAGAAATACAGAGCCTCTGCTGAGTACATCTTTTTGTATATCTCATAGCAATCAGTGTCCCTCCCATGTACATGAAAAAATCACAGGGGGATTTTACCCAACGTCTACCCAAATGTCCATGTTTGCAGAAAAATATTGAATGTTATAAATTAATAAATGGTTACCTCCCCAAGTAACCTGAACATTCTGTGTGCACACCTATGCTGCATAAATAAACTGAAAGCCCTCCCCGCCAAAAAAAATTATAACCCCGCCCCCTTCCTGAAAGATATTCTTCTTGCCATGACCGGGGCCCAGGCCTTCTCAGTCCTGGCTCCATCCTGGTGGGACACACTCTTCTGAGATCAGGGCCCTGTGGGATTTACTGCAATTCCACTGGGCCTGCAAAATGGAGCTGTTCTGGCATTACTTTGATTGAGGAGGCAGACATCAAATAATATCAGCAACCCTTCTCAAGCGACCATGGCTCTATCTAGAAGAATAAGAATGCAGATTTATACCCCACCCTTCTCTTTGAATCAGAGACTCAGAGCAGCTTACAATCTCCTATATCTTCTCCGCCCCACAACAGAGACCCTGTGAGGTGGGTGGGGCTGAGAAGGCTCTCGCAGCAGCTGCCCTTTCAAGGACAACTCCTGAGATAGCCGTGGCTAACCCAAGGCCATTCCAGCAGGTGCAAGTGGAGGAGTGGGGAATCAAACCCAGTTCTCCCAGATAAGAGTCCACACACTTAACCACAGTAGTAGATAGAGGTACCCTATCATCATCAAGCTGCATACCAAAGTGACAGCTGCCCTCCCACACACACCCGCACACAAAAAAATGAATACTGTATGTTTTCCAACTGTCCGGGATGGGAGGCTAGGGATCCACCCACCCAAGGAATGCTGGATGTTTCTTAAGGGGGTAAAAGAGGGGTCAGCCTATGCTTCTGGTGTAGGATGCTTCATATTGTTTGGGGGAAAGCATGTTTTGCAACACAGACGTTATTTAGAGAATCGTGGAGAAGCAACAGTTCTAAGTTGACATAGTTTGGAGAGGAGACATTCCCAATGGATAAAACGATGGCTTTAAAACTGAACACAGCTAACCTTATATGTGTAACATGTCCCTTTAACATCAGGTTGCATCAGTTTGCGTGTCGATAAAACTCTCTGGGGACTCAGTAACGCCACAGAGTTTTGCATGAATCCTAGAACCTTGGTTTGCAACCCCCCACAGTTATTTGTAGAGAGGATGCAGTTGTGTGTGTAAAATGGTAGCTATTTTTGCACCGGTTTGTGTTTGCAACGGGTGAGCTTTTCAAAAATAGACGCTTTGTAATTCCAAGATATAAGGACAGATGGACTCACCTTCTAGTTGTATCTGAAGAAGTGAAAGCTCATACCCTGCCACAATTTTTTGTTAGTAGTTAAGGTGCTGCTGGACTCTTGTTAAGATAAGAACACAAGAGAAGCCATGCTGGATCAGGCCAATAGCCTATCCAGTTCAACACTCTGTGTCACACAGTGGCCAAGAAAACCCAAGTGCCATCAGGAGGTCCACCAGTGGGGCCAGGACACTAGAAGCCCTCCCACTGTGTCCCCCCCCCCCCGCCAAGCACCAAGAATACAGAGCATCACTGCCCCAGACAGAGAGTTCCAACAATACCCACTGATGGATCTCTGCTCCATATACTTATCCAATCCCCTCTTGAAGCTGTCTATGCTTGTAGCCTTCCAGTAATAAAGAATGCAAGCTGCGCTGTTAGGTTTCTCCCCCGATCTGTAAAAAATTGCAGTCTCTCTCTCTCTCTCTCTTTGAAGAAGTGTGCTGGCAAACCAAAGCTTATACCTGAAACAAAATGGTATTGGTCTTAAATACTGGACTCCATTTTTCCCTCTGGTTCTTTCCCTCCCCCTCCCCTTCTGTCTTTCTCTTTCTCTGCAGGCACACAAAACCTAATGTTGTTGGTCTTAAACACAGGACCTCTCTCTCTCTCATCTCTCATCTATCTTTCTA